>NC_139578.1:9936966-10294466 GCF_946808225.1 Silurus aristotelis
AACCTGCATTTATTTATACATGTATGTTTATTTGGAAAACAGTATTATTACAGCCCTTTTAATACATACACTATTATATAGAAAAAGTCAGCTGTAATTAACTGGGTAGAGTAATCCATGCTGTAGAGCTCTAATACAATTAAAGCTATTGAGAAATGGCTGTTGTGAAAGCGCAGTCAGTACAGGGTGTGCTTATTTATGAGCAAACCACCAGCAGACTCAGAGAACGCAGCATAAGCAAAGAGAAGCCAGAGATAAATAATCGTTTGACATGGGAGTCCTCCCAAATCCATTGCTTAGGTAGATGTTAGAGTTTGTCTAATGGGAATGTCATAGTAAATGTGAACCTGTGAATCCAGGGAAAATATTATTGCATAAGCCTGGACATTACTAATTACAGCACTATGTAAAACTGTGTGGTAATTAAAAAACACAGTGCTATTAACTTCTTAAAATCAAATTGAACAGAAGTTGATTAATTTTCTATAACTGCCTCTCTGAAAATAGGTCTGCTGCAAGGTTTATATTAATGGGTCCATGTTATCGTTTTGATAGATTTATTGCTTACTTACCATAGAGGTCAACAAAATGTGAAGTAAAGAACACTCAACAGGGTGATGTCATATATGGCTAGACGTGAAGCATCCGGAAGTGAATTTACATATACCTTAAGAGCACAGTGTGTGTTTCCTCTTAAGCCACAATAAACTGCCAACAATTACACTTCTTAATTTATCAATGACCAACAGCCTCTGCTGTTTTATATCTACACATAACATTCCAAAAAGTCTGTGACACAGGGTGATTTGTGTTATAATTAGAAGTATTGCGAAAATGTATTCGGTAATCTCTCTCTCTCTCTCTCTCTCTCTCTCTCTCTCTCTCTCTCGCTCGCTCTCTCTCTCTCTCTCTCTCTCTCTCGCTCTCTCTCTCATGCAGACAATAAGACAAAAATATATATATAACATCCACAGCTTGTCATCTGCACTTGTCCTATATATTCCACTGTGAACTGACAACCCAGACTGTTACATAAACTTCTCCTGGCAGAAAGCTTCAGCAAATCAATGATGGTATGTTTTTTCTTTTATGGCAGTTGGCAGACAACCAGAGCAACTTATAATTATCTAATTTATACAACTGAGCAGTTGAGTTTAAGGGCCTTGCTCACCAGCCCAACAGTGGCAGGTTAGTGGAGCTGGGATTTGAACTCATAACCTTTTGGATGTGCTGAACAGATAAGTCTGACACGAGGGGGACCTAGACAATACTAAACAAGTGGCTGTGTATAATATTACCTGTTGTATATAAGGAAGATATCAAATACATGAAAACCACCAAAACTTCCACACTTTTAGATAATTTCAGTTGTCTGAAATAGCATATAACATAGACATGGTACTTCTGTTCATTCATTAAACCTCACATTGTCCAGTAAACCATATTTCTAAATCAATTCATCAAAGCTTTAACAAAGCAATAAAAAGAAATTGGCTCGGTCTTAGTACCAAAGGCTTGATAATTTCTCCTCTAGGTGTCCTAACACGCTGTGTTTATTGAAGCTTAAAGCTATGGGGTGATTAATCGACAAAGATTAATTAACTGATCGTCCTAGAAGAACCTAATTAATCAGCACACTTCTTCTGTTTGGATGTCAGTGTCACCGATAAATTTGCACTTAGATAAAAATTTCAATCTCTTTCAGCCTTCCCGTCATGTCCTTTTGTAGTTTGTTCTGATTTCCGGTTGGTCACCTGAAGCCGCAAAAAGCAATAAACATCACCTTAGTTAAAGTGCTAAAACTTCCCAGATTTCCCTCGCTGCTTTATTTACAGACGCATAGGACGCATAGAACTTTACATTCAAGCTAATGCGATTTAACACTGAATTAGCACTTTTTTTATTTGAAGCTTAAACTGCTTTACTCAAAAAACTTTACATATGGCTGAGGTGAAAAGAAGTGAAGAAATAAATATGGAAAAGAAAGACATTGTTTAAGATGTATGTCAAGAATTATTTTTGAAAATGACTTTCTTTAAAATGATCATATACACTATACAGACAAAAGTTTGTGGACACCTAACCATAACATATTTCACATTTAGTCCCGATAATAACCTCCACTCTTTTGGGAAGATGTTCGACTAGATTTTGGAGTGTGCTTGTGGAGATTTGTGCTCATTCAACCACAGGGACATTTGTAAAGTCAGCTACTATTCCAATTCATCCCGAAGGTGTTCAGTAAGGTTGAGGTCTGAGCTCTATTGCAGGCCAAGCTATATCTTTCACTTCAACCCATGTAAACCATTGGCTTTGTGCGTACTGGAACAGGTTTGGGTCTACTAACTCAAGTGTTGGTAAAATTTTATGATACAGCATCCAAGGAACATCCTATAAAATTGTGTGCCTTCACTTTTGTGGTAACAGTCTGGGAAGGAACTACATACTGCTAGAAAATTCAGATGTCCATCTAAGTGTCCCACATTTGTCACACATTTGGTATTTTGGCATTAGGTCACGTTAAAGGGAGCAACGTAATCTGGCAAAAGTATGCGATCATTTAAAACTTGAAATGATTGCATATAGGTAATATTAGATCAATTTGCCCACAAGTGAGATTCTTGTGTTGTTTACAAGCCTACATGCAGTCTGATGAAAGACGAAGAGAAAAAAGTAACTGTATTTACTAATAAAATTATTATTATTATTTTTTTTAATACTTTGGATTCAACAAAAAAAAATAAATCACTGTTATACGCAAGGTACTGGTGCCACCAGCTTTTCTTTGCTATGGCATAGCTTTAGTCGTTCGAAAGCAAAAACCCACACAAGCAGTCTCTTTATTTTGCATGAACATACAGTACACCTCTATAGCTGTCTAAATGCATAGCAAATGTAGACTCTACATTTGGTTATTCTATGTAGGTGTATCAGAATAAATGTACATTAAAACACGAATTTAGTTGGTGGGTTTTTTTAACAATCAGGTCTGACTCTAAGAATAACTGTGAGACAAGAATAAAAATATGTCCATTAGTAAAAAAAAAGACAGACTGAATGCTTATTTTGGCTCCACTCCCAGAAAAAACAGTTCTGTTAGCTTCCAGGATGCTTCTTCTGAAAAATACTGACCACGGGCCAAATCGAAACCACATGAGGACAGACAAAACTTTTTCTAAGCAAAAAAAGAAAAACACAGAGAAAAACAGTAGAAAGCGCAAGAATGTTGAGGAAAATAGAGATAGAGGGAGAAGTAGTAAAAGCAAGAACTGCAAGGAAAAAAAAAATAAGAGTGTGAGCAAGAAAAGAGTGAGCGAGCGAGAGTTTGATATGAATTCCACAATCTCAGGAAATGAGCCGGCTCGACGCCTCAGCAAGGAATGGAAAAGAGATTGAGGCTGAAATTCAGGATTCGTCAGAAGAACGCACCCACACACGGGCACACGCACGCACACGCACGCACGCACACACACGCACGCACACACACACACACACACACACACACACACACACACACACACACACACACACACACACACACACACACACACACAATGCTCCACTCTAAGCATTACAATGTAAAGATATTGTTTTGTTATGTGACACACTGTATATTTATCACACAAGGTGACATCCTACCTCTATTGTCTTTGAGAGGGAGGGCAATCTTGGTGTCATCTGTGCACAGCAAAAAAAAACAAACAAGAGAGGCAGAGAGAGTGACAGAATAAGAGCAATGTAAAAAAGAAAAGTGGCAGCTTTTTTTTTTTTTATGAATCCTGATCAATCAATACATAGTACACACAAAATACTATTTACAGTGTAAAAAATACAATAGAGTTTTTTCTATAATTCTTTAATTTAATATATATATGGAACATATACCCATAAAGAGCACTGGCATCATGTTTTTAGAAACTGCGCTTTGTTTACTCTTTTACCTGTGCAGCAATATGAGTGCAAGTCAGCCATGAAAATTGAAATGAATAACCTCGGCACGTCATTTAACTCGCTCGAGATCAATTCTGTTGCTCGAAATCAATTTCATTCCTTGCTGCGTGCTGTTTTCCTCAACCTCTCTCGATTCCATGTGTGTGAGCTATTTACATAAAGTGGGATGAAAATTGCCTTAGCGTGTGCGTGTATGTGTGTCCGTATGCACGAGTGTGTGTGCCAGGAACAGAAGGTCTTGAGTTACTGTAGCTGTGATTTCTGAATTGAGAGATAAGAAGCTTTTGACTATAAATTGACTAAAAATGATGGAAAATATTTATTCTTGGTGACAAGAAGAAAATATGAACTAAGGATAAAACCTGTAAAGAGATAAAAAAAAATCAAGAGAACGAATAAGTGTGTGTGTGTCTGTGTAAGATAGAGAGAGAGGAGTGGGGTCTTATATCATTTCAACAGCTCTCCAATCTTACCTGCACTAGATCTAGATCTACACCTCTTCTGATCTGTCCATTGTGTAATCGTTCTCTGTGTGTGCGAGCAAGGCAAGCCGCTTACGGCAATCAGAGCTCATTAATTCTGGTCCAAATGATCTATCAGAATCATGAACGGATAAGAGGCTGGTCGCTTGGACGCCCTCGCACATCAGGACCACACTCGAGCAATCAGAATAACGCTTCGAGGCCCTGTGCTTCTCTGATGGATTTAGACCAAAGTAAAACCAAAATGGTAGACGTGTTTATGATCAATCGGAGGCTCACTTACCTATCGACTGCGCTTGCTTTGATGAGTAAATTAGATCCCAACTTGTCTAAATATAATTAACGAGTCTACGTGGACTTTCTTGATTACGAAATCCTTAACAGCCAAAAAGGCTCTCTACATTCATTATTGCGTCTCAAACCAGACTACATCCAGTGCCACAATGCTGTCACTGGCAGTGAGTTTAGTTTATCATCAGGAGAGGTGTAAAGATTTACAGGAGATGGGTCTGAGACATGAAATCAATGCAACCAGACTAACATCTTTTTTAGTTTATAGGTAGTGTGTGCTTCTGTCTCATTCGTTGTTCCCCAGCGCTTTTGCTAAACCTGTTAGTCCCAAAGAAAGAGGCGTGGCCTCACTGCCAGTCACTTTCAATAAAGGTGTGAGCTATTATTTCCTGAGTTATTATTTTTTTCACAAATGGGATACTCGAACAAACACTTCTGCATTATCACCAACTAATGCTGAGTAACAATATAACAGCACCGTCCCAGGCATCATCACATCACATCCCAAACGTTTTAAATTGCATCGTATTAAATACTGTAGTTATTAAAGGATTATTAGATGTGTCTGTCAAATCAGAGAATGTTGTCAACACACAGTCTCCTTTATTCAGAGCGATCGATTTGTGACAGAATACACATAAGCAGCTGAGGGTTAAAGGTCAATGGACAGCACAATGATTCTGGGCCCAAACCTTAACTACCGAACCAGTTATAATTCATTCAAATCCAAGCGAACCTCAGCTACTCAATGAATGTTGTGTTAACTAGTTCAATTAACAAGCTACAGAGTAAAGAACTTCCCTATACTGTGTTTATATGTTTGGGAGGTTTTTGCTAACAAGTAAAACCACAAAGAACAAATTCATTTTTTCAATCACAGTTTTATAATCACATAGTTGACGAAACGTTTCACTGTTTTGCATAAAATGAATGTGGAGGATTTGGTTAATTATTACTTTAGGTTAGGATTTAGCAATAAGGAACTTTTGTCTTTTGGTGCATCAGCACAGAGTTCTAATTAGTAAACGGACACTGCGGCGGGTATGTATGAAACCTAATTAATTCAGAAGAAAAAATTAGACAGACACCGATAAAATTGACTCCTTTGTGCAGTTTGAAATGGCGACCAGTGGTCGACTCCGAGGATATCGATGGTTACATCTGCATGCTATTCGAAATGTATACGTTGTTTCGTAATAGACTAAGAGGATGATAATAAAATTCATTGATCCTGAAGTAGTTAATCACCTGTGTGTCAGTACTTCAGTCGAGGTCGACTTAATTCTCGTAACTCTCGTAAAAAAAATTTTTAAAAACGCTGTTGTATGGAACAACCATCCCCACTCACACAGTTGTTATTTTCATGTATGAACACATTAGTCATTTAAACCACAGCATCCCTGACCTGGACAATGCTTTGATAAATGAATGAATTAATGTTAATCAATACAGCTTTTCTTTTTCCTGCAATTTCAAATATTCCTGCCTGTTCCGCCCACTCCTGACGAACACACTTCAGTCTATAAATGTTGTACACATTTAGAAAGCAATTTAAAACCCGTCTGATTTGTAGAAAAAGAGGGAGTTGTTATAAAGAGAGAGAGAGAGAGAGAGAGAGAGAGAGAGAGGGAGAGAGAGAGAGAGAGAGAGAGAGAGAGAGAGAGAGAGATTATTTTCCCTGATGAATTCAGTTTCTCTTACCCTCTGTAGGCATGCTGGTGGGCGGATGTGATGTAGACTGGGTGGAATCCGCCTCTGTAATAGCTCTGTTCTTTGTGAATGCTTTGGTTACTGATGTGGTGGTAGACGATTCGAACTGAGTGGTGTTGATGTCACACATGTTGTCCTTAGTCTAAAAGCATGGATAATGAACACAAATGCATATCAACACAGCGCATACACATCAGAATAAATTGACCAATTGACAAGGTAGTAATAAGCTAGCACAAAATTAGCAGTGGTTATAGAAAGATAGAGAGAGAGAGAGAGGGAGGGAGGGAGAGAGAGAGAGAGAGAGAGAGAGAGAGAGAGAGAGAGAGAGAGAGAGAGAGAAAATAATAAAGTGAAAAAAAAAAAACCAGAGGGAGGGGGTTTTCTATTAAACTACAAATTATAACATCCATCATATGGTCACAGCCACAAGCCACACACACACACACACACACACACACACACACACACACACACACACACACACACACACACACACACACACACACACACACACACACACACACACACACACACACACACACACACACCTCATCTGGACAGCTGTTGTCTACCCAGTCCTGCCGATGGCGATCAAAGCCACTGGAGCATCTGAAATGAGAAAAAAAACATCATTAGCATCACTAACGATATACGTTAACCATTTACTTCATACGGCATCAAAACCAATAACGTTGTTAATCAGGGGATTAAAGTCATTAGAGTGACTGATTATTAAAATACTGAATTTTCTCACAATAAGCAGCAACCTGCTGTTCTGTTCAATGCAAATACTTATTTGTCACACAGACATGTGCCTTTGTTTTAACTTCTAATTCTGAAGTCTTTCCTCTGGCCTTGTTATTGGTCTGGTTCTGGATAGTTTAATAATTTGTATAATTTATAAACCTTAACATTCCTTTCTATTATTTATATTAATGCTTTGCATGATTCATTGTTTATTGTTCAGTTATGATTTTTTTAAATAATTCACACACTTCCTTTACACACTTCTTAGAACAGGTTTACAAGCAGAAAAAGCCTTTAAGTATTTGGTTTTATATACACATTTATAACTATAGAACAGCTCTGAAGAAAAAACCTGCTCTAAAGTCCTGAAAAATCTGGAAATACTCTAGTATGCCTAAATCAAACACAAAATCACATTAATACAAATTTCATGCTGATTTCTTTTTCTACTACTATCAAATACAACTTACAGTATATGCTGTCATTAAAATGAAAACAGAAGTGGGAGTCCTAACTTACTGCCTTGGTTAGTGTGAGTGTCTGTATAATTGAAGAAACTCTGTGCTGAGGCGAAAAATATTGGAATATTTAATGAATGCTATAAACAAAAGGACAATAATCCATGTTTCTCAGTTGAGCTCTGACAGCCTAATGAGAATGTTTTCAATTTATGGTATGAACCATAGCTGGAGAGGCTGTGTGTGTGTGAGAGTCGGAACACCCTACAATAAGTAGGGCAGCGGCTACTCACATGGAAAGGAGAACCCTCAAGAAATGTACTCAGCCACAGACAGAGTGAACAAAACTCAGTAAAAACCTCTGGATGAAACCTAAGACAGTCATACCTACTACACCATCCCAGAAAAACATGGTGAAACGGTAAAACCCTGACTTCTACCTCCTAACCAGTTCTATTTATGCGAATAGCAGCCTATATGGCTCTCAAAACCTTAGTTCGTGAAACGTAATGGTGAAATCCCACTCAGGCTTCTGTTCATCGAATAAATTCTCAGTTCAAGCTACAAACATTTTTTTTAAACCACTGAACTAGCATTTTTTTGTTAATGGTGGAAATGGGTATTCAGCAATTAGATCTTTTCAAAGTACAGTACTATACATGTTGGGAAATATGGCCTGATGATGGACATGGAGCTGGATATATGTGGAGTAAAATGTTGCCAGTCGAAGTATTTAACTCTACAGAAAGAGCACCCCAGTGGCTACATTGTCAGATGGCCTTGTGTCCAGATTTCGACCACAAAAGCAGAATACACTTGTTATTACTGACACGCGGCAAGAAAAATAAACTGTCAAAGTGTTTGCCTTTGACTCGCATGCCGAAATGGACACTCTGCCGGCCAGGATGCTTGGGATTCCTAACTTCCCAGGCTGTCACAGCCATTACTTTTATAGCCTTGTTCCTTCTGCTTTGACCCATTTTTCAATCTTTGCACACTAACTATGTACTTTAATCATTTCTCTCTTTTTGTCAAGCACTCCCTCTCTTCCCTTTGATATAACAGAGTTTGAAGGTGGATGTTTGTACTTGTGCGAATAGTCACTGGAGCTATTACATGACACAAGTCTTTTGTTAGGGTATTGTGTTAAATGCCAGCCAGGCATTATATCAAATGTTTGGCTAATGCTTTAGTTAGATTCGTCCCCTGTGGTCATTTTTCGCTCTACCGCATAAATCCTGTTTACATAAAAGGGGAAAAAAAAGAATCTTCAGATCAAGCCACTGAGGTAAGTAAGATGGATTATGTCTGTCTGTCTGTCTGTCTGTCTGTCTGTCTGTCTGTCTGTCTGTCTGTCTGTCTGTCTGTCCGTCGGTCGGTCCGTCTTTATCTATCTATCTATCCATCCATCCATCCATCCATCCATCCATCCATCCATCCATCCATCCATCTATCTATCTATCTATCTATCTATCTATCTATCTATCTATCTATCTATCTATCTATCTATCTATCTATCTATCTATCTATCTATCTATCTATCTTTCTATCTGGCATCTACCATAAGAGATAGCTGTCTTAAAATCTGGCATCAGCTCACCTGCTCCCATAGGATTTCTTTCTGCTTTCAAAGACTTATGGCTCAATCCTGCACAGCTCGGTGGATAAATACCTAATTGCAATTCCACCACATTGTGTTGTTTGCATATCAATGCATGCAAATGCACAAAGCTTTTATGCTGGAATTTAATATGACGTTGAGGGGAAAAGCAGTTGAAGTGATGACAGTGAAGTGATGACAGCATACAAATATGATTATGTGGTGCCCATCGGTCCAGAAATCCCACAGAAGCATTTTTAACAGGTTGCAAATAAATATATTTAGCTACCAATTGAACAACTGGTTTATTTCTTCCTCTTTACTAGGTAAAATGCTGCTCAATTAGGTTAAAGTTGGCTTGGCCAGTCCAAAACCTTGCACATTTTCTCCCAAAGTCTTTTGTTGTATTGGCAATGTACTTTGGGTAATTGTCATTTAACTGCCAAAAGCAATCAAAGCTATTGATTGTTTAAACAATGATTCTAATAAATCAGGTCACAACTGAGCAATAACTTGCCACTCACATGTTTTGATTGCATGATAATTGCATGGCCTTGAACAGATGGTCCCATGTTCTACAATAACAATCCTGGTCTTAATACCAGGAAGTCAGAAATACTGATCTGTCAACTCACATTTATATTCTATTATATAAAATACATAATATTATATTTATATATTATCTCAAACTCTATCTCGATTGTCTTCATCATATAGCAAAATATATATATAAAAAAAATAGCTTTCTTGTTTCCCTTACTTTTGGAGGGGACTGTAAATGTGATCCTGCAGAACCCTCAAAAAATGTGAGGTGTTTTATTTTGTTCATCATATTCAAAATACTAATCAAAAGTATGTTTTAAAAGAATGATGTTCCCCTGCCCAGTACAGTATAGCCCCAGAGAATCAGTGCTAAAGAGTGTTTCACCAGGACTGTTCTGGAGTCTTGTAGTGGCCCAGAACCTCGCTTGTTATTTAAATTTATTACCTTTCTGGAAACACACACACACACCAGTGTTTCCCACTTTCTTAGCCGAAGTGTTTATCAGGTGTATCTTTTGCTATTTTGTTGATATTAGGATGCATTTGCAAGCAATGACTAATCATCCCACGTTTCTTGTTACTCTGGATCCCAGCCGAGTTAGATTTTTTGTGCAAAAGTATTAGGACACCTGACTTTTCCAGCCATGACTGTTACCCCATGGTTGAAGGCACACAATTGTATAGGATGTCTTTCGATGTGGTTGCATTACATTTCCATTCACTTAAACTTGGAGACCCAAACTTGTTCAATACATCAGCCCCAGACTTCAGTTGTGGCAGAATAATAGTAATATGGGGGCTAAATGTAGAATGGGTTTTTAAAAAGCACATAAAAATCTTATGGTCAGGTGTCCATAAACCTTTGTTCATATAATGTAGATGGTTTGGAAACAACTGAGAGATGAAAAGAGACTCCTGTTAAACTCACCTTAATCACAGTAATGTAAAATATTGAGATGAATAAATGTGCCCCAAAATCCATTTAGCAGCTAAATAAATAATAAATAAAAAAAATAAAATAAAACATAAATAAGTAAATAGGGGGTTTGCAAAAAACTGTGGTACAGAAACCTATGTAAAAAGTACACACAAAAACACCTCATAGCACAAAAAAACTTTTTCCTATTCTTTAATTAACAGTCCGGACTGAAATATCTTTCATTATATCGACCTCCGGATAAATAAAATCAGTCGTTAATCTCTCATCTTAATTACACAACATCTTATATTGAGTACAGTGCAAAAATACTTCAATCTTTCCCAAATCTATCCTTTTTTTTTTTATATTAGGATCATAAGCACAGATATTCACGTCTACAAAGATGAAAAGATTTCTTTCCGATAATGGTGCTCATTAATGAACTTTAAATTGGATTTCATTAGACTGCTCGCATGCTGAGAGAATAGGCGGCCTGCAGAACAGCAGCTGAATGTTAATGAGTGAATCTGTGCACAGTAGGACACTAACACACACTGTGCTCTTCTGTAGTGTTGGTTAAGTGGTCTTACTTTTAAGAAATAATTTACACGATAGAGTAATACACATTTCTGCGATTTCAAAAGCAATTACAAATAAAATACAATTATAAAATTCAACAAAGCAGGCATGTGTAACATTTTCCAAGTCTTTATGATCAACAGCATGGGTTTGCTCATAAATCTGCCAGAGACCATCCAGTTTTCTTCTATATCTGGTTGTTGTGGTCAATTGATTATGTGATTCAAAGAAGAAAGAAATAGTATTAAATGCAGCAACACCATCTTAGGCATAAAATTATGTATGGTAGTAATTAATGTTCGATCTCAAAAGTGTGAAATTTGCATGAGATCAAGAGAAACTGGGGTGGTGGCCGGTAACAAAATACTTTTACTTAGTTACTTCATTTGACCAAATTTTTCAGGTATTTTTTGTATATCACAGAATTACAATTTTGGGAAATGTTGACTATTAATTCAATACATTTTATGGTGTAATTTCTTACTTTTCGCCCCATCACATTTCAGAACTACATGCTGTTCTTCGCTAAGTTGAAGCCAATATATACATTGTGATAAATGTTAACCTGGCATGAGACCACAAGGGTCCTCTTAATGTGAGCTAGTGCTGAGTCATTCATGAACGATTCATTCATTTTGAACGAGTCTTTAATCTGAAGAACGAGTAGTCTCAAAAAGGTGATTCCTTAATTTTATACTAGACGAACAAACTACACATGAACAAAGCATCGAAAATCTCTGTAGGTCGTGTACGAAAAACAGAATTGAGTATTTTGCCTCTCGACTCTTCTACTACGAGTTATTTTCTATTTTGTCACATGACTCCCATAGACGCTATGCAGTTATATATACAGTGAGGAAAATAAGTATTTGAACACCCTGCTATTTTGCAAGTTCTCCCACTTAGAAATCATGGAGGGGTCTGAAATTGTCATCGTAGGTGCATGTCCACTGTGAGAGACATAATCTAAAAAAAAAAAATTCAGAAATCACAATATATGATTTTGTAACTATTTATTTGTATGATACAGCTTCAAATAAGTATTTGAACACCTGAGAAAGTCAATGTTAATATTTGGTACAGTAGCCTTTGTTTGCAGTTACAGAGGTCAAACGTTTCCTGTAGTTTTTTACCAGGTTTGCACACACTGCAGGAGGGATTTTGGCCCACTCCTCCACACAGATCTTCTCTAGATCAGTCAGGTTTCTGGCCTGTCGCTGAGAAACACGGAGTTTGAGCTCCCTCTAAAGATTCTCTACTGGGTTTAGGTCTGGAGACTGGCTAGGCCACGCCTGAACCTTGATATGCTTCTTACAGAGCCACTCCTTGGTTATCCTGGCTGTGTGCTTCGAGTCATTGTTATGTTGAAAGACCCAGCCTCGACCCATCTTCAATGCTCTAACTGAGGGAAGGAGGTTGTTCCCCAAAATCTCGCAATACATGGCCCCGGTCATCCTCTCCTTAATACAGTGCAGTCGCCCTGCCCCATGTGCAGAAAAACACCCCCAAAGCATGATGCTACCAGCCCCATGCTTCACAGTAGGGATGGTGTTCTTGGGATGGTACTCATCATTTTTCTTCCTCCAAACACATTTAGTGGAACTATGACCCAAAAGTTCTATTTTGGTCTCATCTGACCACATGACTTTCTCCCATGACTCCTCTGGATCATCCAAATGGTCATTGGCAAACTTAAGACGAGCCTGGACATGTGCTGGTTTAAGCAGGGGAACCTTCCGTGCCATGCGTGATTTCAAACCATGACGTCTTAGTGTATTACCAACAGTAACCTTGGAAACGGTGGTCCCAGCTCTTTTCAGGTCATTGACCAGCTCCTCCCGTGTAGTTCTGGGCTGATTTTTCACCTTCCTTAGGATCATTGAGACCCCACGAGGTGAGATCTTGCATGGAGCCCCAGTCCGAGGGAGATTGACAGTCATGTTTAGCTTCTTCCATTTTCTAATGATTGCTCCAACAGTGGACCTTTTTTCACCAAGCTGCTTGGCAATTTCCCCGTAGCCCTTTCCAGCCTTGTGGAGGTGTACAATTTTGTCTCTAGTGTCTTTGGACAGCTCTTTGGTCTTGGCCATGTTAGTAGTTGGATTCTTACTGATTGTATGGGGTGGACAGGGGTCTTTATGCAGCTAACAACCTCAAACAGGTGCATCTAATTTAGGATAATAAATGTAGTGGAGGTGGACATTTTAAAGACAGACTAACAGGTCTTTGAGGGTCAGAATTCTAGCTGATAGACAGGTGTTCAAATACTTATTTGCAGCTGTATCATACAAATAAATAGTTTTAAAATCATACATTGTGATTTCTGTATTTTTTTTTTTTAGATTATGTCTCTCACAGTGGACATGCACCTACGATGACAATTTCAGACCACTCCATGATTTCTAAGTGGGAGAACTTGCAAAATAGCAGGGTGTTCAAATACTTATTTTCCTCACTGTACATATATATATTAATTATTGGAACTATAGTCAAAGTTTGCATATGTAGACGTTGGGGGATCTGCTTATTGAAAACCTACAAATTTTAGGTGGATAAAAATGGAAGGAGCGGTATGATCTAAATTACTCCACAAAAAGATGCGTTTATTTTGATGAATGAGATTTAAAGAACCAAGTGGCTAATATGATCTGATCTCCCCATCAATTCTGTGAGCCTATATAAACAGATAACTCTCTCATTAAAAGATATATATAATAAAAATATTCAGTATTCTTCAATATAGTTCTCATATAGTAGATCAAGTTTTTTTTTTTTTTTTTTTTTTTAAAGCAAATACTTTTGTACTTTTATTGAAAAAATAAATGTACAGGAAGTTTTTGTTTTCTTTTACTCGAGTAATATTTAATATGTACTTAATTATAACTTACTAAATAGTGCTAAAGTACTAAAAGTACTACATATTTAATATTGTACTTAATACTTAATATTTAATAGTAATATTTGATTTGTACTTTTACTCAGGTACAGGGCTGTGTACTTCATCCACCACTGTAAATTAATAATAATAACCAGGAGCATGACTGATTTTGTGTTTGCCCTAGTAAAAACTAAACATAGCAGCTGTTCTATATTAGTCATTCATTAATTTGTTTATTTTAATTCCAGCTTCTTTAACTCCAGCCTTCCTCATACCTTGCACTGCACTGATAATTGCCATATGCCTTGTCATAAATAAAACCTCCTCTGGATGAATCAGAGTAAAAATATTCCTGAGAAGCCCATAAAAGATAAACAAGTAGCACATTTTACCAGTTAAGACTGACTCACAAAACAGATTTCTTCATCTTAATTTTATATTCTTGGATACAAACAGACAAACTGGCTGAAAGGGGGATGTGGTGACAGTGTTATAATATGAGCTGCAACTAAAAAAAGATTCAAATCAGAATGCTGCTCACCTCAATGATATTGTAAGAAAATGTCTATGAAGTACTTCTGGTGTGGATTCCTATAAATCTTAACCAGACATGTATTAGTGATATGTGTGGCGGGCGGTCGGGGCCAGCAAACCCTTCTCTGCTGGCCTAAACACTATCAGCACAGACCTACATTTACAACCTAAAATTCTAATATTTGTTTCATGAAATTGTATTAATTTATTCCCAACAGTTTATTCTCTTCATTTCGTAGCGTTTCTCTTGGCTGCACTGCTTCCAGTACGTGTATGTGGATGTTAGATTTTATTGTCCAATCAGATTTCAGCCTCTATGTGCTGCCATGTCAATCTAATCTGCCCAGGGCCTTCAGAGTCAGTACTGCTGGCTCTTCACAAATGGGTTGGGTTTAAAATAATTATTTGACGCATCTAGATGTAAATATCTGTTAAGAAAAATAATAATAATAATAGCAGCAAAAACAAAAGAAGTGTCCTTGCTGTTCCATTACTTCAGGAGGGTACTTTGTATGTGATATGCTACAGCCTACATACATGCCAGTTCACAATCCTACTAAACATTAGGAGTGAAATGTGTGAGACAGACTGAGAGGCAGAGGAACAGAAGGGAAAAAGGAAGAGGATGACAAAGGAGAGTACATTAGGGGAGATGAGAAGAAAGTTAAAGAGCAGAGAGTATATACAGTGGGTACGGAAAGTATTCAGACACCCTTAAATTTTTCACTCTTTTTTATTTTGCAGCCATTTGCTAAAATCATTTAAGTTCATTTCTTTTCCTCATGAATGTACACACAGCACCCTATATTGACAGAAAAACACAGAATTGTTGACATTGTTGCAGATTTATTAAAAAAGAAAAACTGAAATATCACATGGTCCTAAGTATTCAGACCCTTTGCTCAGTATTTAGTAGAAGCAGCCATTTGATCTAATACAGCCAGGAGTCTTTTTGGGAAAGATGCAACAAGTTTTTCACACCTGGATTCAGGGATCCTCTGCCATTCCTCCTTGCAGATCCTCTCCAGTTCTGTCAGGTTGGACGGTAAACGTTGGTGGACAGCTATTTTTAGGTCTCTCCAGAGATGCTCAATTGGGTTTAAGTCATTGCTCTGGCTGGGGCATTCAAGAACAGTCACGGAGTTGTTGTGAAGCCACTCCATCGTTATTTTAGCTGTGTGCTTAGGGTCATTGTCTTGTTGGAAGGTAAACCTTCAGCCCAGTCTGAGGTCCAAAGCACTCTGGAGAAGGTTTTCGTCCAGGATATCCCTGTGCTTGGCCGCATTCATCTTTCCCTTGATTGCAACCAGTCGTCCTGTCCCTGCAGCTGAAAAACGCCCCCACAGCATGATGCTGCCATCACCATGCTTCATTGTTGAGACTGTACTGGACAGGTGATGAGCAGTGCCTGGTTTTCTCCACACATACCGCTTAGAATTAAGGCCAAAAAGTTCTATCTTGGTCTCATCAGACCAGAGAATCTTATTTCTCACCATCTTGGAGAACTCCATGCGGGTTTTCATGTGTCCTGCACTGAGGAGAGGCTTCCGTCGGGACACTCTGCTATAAAGCCCCACTGGTGAAGGGCTGCAGTGATGGTTGACTTTCTACAACTTTCTCCCATCTCCCGACTGCATCTCTGGAGCTCAGCCACAGTGATCTTTGGGTTCTTCTTTACCTCTCTCACCAAGGCTCTTCTCCCCCGATAGCTCAGTTTGGCCGGTCGGCCAGCTCTAGGAATGGTTCTGGTCGTCCCAAACGTCTTCCATTTGAGGATTATGGAGGCCACTGTGCTCTTAGGAACCTTAAGTGCAGCAGAAATTTTTTTGGAACCTTGGCCAGATCTGTGCCTTGCCACAATTCTGTCTCTGAGCTCTTCAGGCAGTTCCTTTGACCTTAATGATTCTCATTTGCTCTGACATGCATTGTGATCTGGAAGGTCTTATATAAACAGGTGTGTGGCTTTCCTAATCAAGTCCAATCAGTATAATCAAAAATTTCTGGACTCAAATGAAGGTGTAGAACCATCTCAAGGATGATCAGAAGAAATGGAAAGCACCTGAGTTAAATATATGAGTGTCACAGCAAAGGGTCTGAATACTTAGGACCATGTGATATTTCAGTTTTTCTTTTTTAATAAATCTGCAAAAAGGTCAACAATTCTGTGTTTTTCTGTCAGTATGGGGAGCTGTGTGTACATTCATGAGGAAGAAGAATGAACTTAAATGATTTTAGCAAATGGCTGCAATATAACAAAGAGTGAAAAATTTAAGGGGGTCTGAATACTTTCCGTACCCACTGTATATATACACACACACACACACACACACACACACACACACACACACACACACACACACACACACACACACACACACACACACACACACACACACACAGAATAAAAAGCACAAGAGCCTCTCAGTCAGTCTTTTTGATACTGAGTGGTTTTTATTTTCTCAGTGTTGCCCTGCTCTTATGTCAGGCCTGTGATGGAGTGAGTGTGAAAAGGTCTGGGGTGGAGAGGTGAAGGAGCACACATGAGTCAACAGGAAATGAGACTGACTCTCTCCCGCCCCCAGCAGAGTCAAGGGCAAATAACTAACTGAAGTGAAGTATGACACACTAGCCCACACTTCGCACCGAGGTTTAACGCAAAAAAGCTAGAAACAAACTTGATCTCTTTTCAGACTTACCGGTTAAGTCGGTGACACCAGCTACAGTTGAAATTGATGTCAGCCGCAATGCAGGCGGAACAGCTTCTAAACTGGAGGCATGCTGTGGGGTCAGATAATAACTTTTTAAGATTTAACTTATCGTCCAATTGGCAGTGCTCATTGATCACATGACAGATAACAACCTGGAAGGCTCAAGGATAGTTCAGTGACATGTAAAGCCATTACATCTTTGCAAACTGCTGCTCATACACAATAATGGCATAACACAGTAAGACAAGTTAAGATGGGGGCCTGATTTATTACATATCTAATACATGAGCTAACAAACCTGAGATTGTCAGGTATGGCTTTGATTAACAGTGTATAGAGAAAGGCCATAAAAATAGTAACCTGGGACTCAGATCCTCAGACTGAACCCACATTTTATGAAGTTTATCAGACCAAATGGGCTTTCGATACAGCTTCTGAGATGCAGTTTGCACCAGTAAAATGATATATACTGGCCAGTCACACTTGCCTAATGGTTGTTCATTTTGTTTGGACTATTTTCTTTGAACATAATGAAGGATAGAACCTTGTATTTTATATATATATCATATATACATCAATTCATGTGTATTATTCAAAAGTTTTTCAGAAAGATTTTCATCAGTAAATTATATTACAATCAACAAAATAGAAAAGCTTTAAAAAAAACTCATTGTGTTGAAGTGATTGTAAATCTGGAGTTTTTGTCCAGAAAATAGAACAAAAAGTACTAATGACTGAAGCCATTTTAAGAAAAAATACATAAATCATCCTAAAGGTAGCCTATATTGCAGCCTGCAACTAACAAATGAAAAGGCCATAAAGCTGATGATGACTAATAAAAATGAAAAAGTTCATAATTTGATAATAATTGATTCTTTTATAAACGTGCACATTTTCTTATTTTATAAATACAAATGGATTCAATAGATCACGGATGAATATAAAACCCATGTTTAAACTGAAGTGAAATAAAGAGGGTGTGAAGAAGTCTGGCTATGAATCTCACGTCCCACTGAAAATCAAAATATTTATGAAATAATAGTTTAGAAATGAAAAGAATAGACCAGTGTGATGACTCTGATTACTAAAAAGACAAATCATGCGTCCAGCTGCATCCATGTGGCTGTTTGTCAAAGTGTTATTGTGTGAGCGTTCCTTACTTGGGAGCGGCATCATTTCCACAGCTGTGCTGTTTGTGATTTTGGTCTTGAGTAACTCCACACGGTGATACTCATAGATAGTCTTCCTTCGAACATCTGCACACAAAAACACACACTCCTTAAGTACCATAAAACTAAACACAACAGCAAAACTAGAAGAGAGATTAATGCTTTTCGGATTTCAGGCCACCGCCTCCATAGTCTGTTTATTCTCCACTTAAAATTCATCATATTTAGTTGTTTGTTGTTGTTTAGTTGTTTGTCTTTCAGAGGAAGAGAAACAAGATAAATAATTGTGCTTTGAATTGTAAGTCTTAAACTGTGTTGTTTTGAGACACACATACACACACACACACACACACACACACACACACACACACACACACACACACACACACACACACACACACACACACATTTAGCTCAAGCACTGATCAAACTATCAGTATTACAATGTAGAGTAAACCAAACAAGATGAAATGCAAACAGATTGTTTGTGACACATTTTTTCATTTGTCAAAATCAGGCCATATTTGAATCAATAAACTACACTAGGACAAAAATCCTTTACGAACATTTGGGGCCATAAAGGCTTTCATTTGTCTGCTCCTGCATATAATTGCCGCATATTGGTGCATTACTGAATAAATATTAATTACATTTTTCCTTAACTCACATTAAGAAAAGAAAAATACAACAATCCCTTCAACACAGACACACAGCAATGTATCGCTATAATTTTTTTTTTTATGTATATATGGCTTGCAACTTTTCTTGGACCAGTAGGGTTTCCTCTCTTGCCTGTAGAGAAGAACTCTCCTGGGGCAGCACACATCCTAAGCAAAGCTCGAAAGACAGGAAGAGATCAGCACATCACTACAGTGATACTGGATAAATACTAAGATCAGTTTCTTTCTTTTTCGCATTTAAATTTTATTTAACCAGATCTGTAACTGTAGTAAAAGCATGTAGTACGTGAAGGATAATCCACAACTAGGCATGTGTCATGTTAGTAAGCAATTCGAGTGCAACGATTCTTTAATACAATTCACACATACACAAATACAATACAACACAACAAAACCAAACACAAAATGAACTGACAATAAATCAAAGACCCAAAAAAGTTCGAAATGTGCAATAAGGGTAGAAGACAAGAGATAAAAGGTGTGGTGAACAGTGTGACTATACACACTATACATCTGTCTTTTCCAGCCATTTGTGGATCTTCACCGAACTGTTATTGTTTACTGAGGCACAGAATTGTATCGGATGTCATTGGATGTGGTAGAATACATTTCTCTTCACTTGAACTAGGAGACCCAAACCTGTTCAAACATGACAATGCCCCTGTGCACAAATTACCTGACTTTACTAATGCCCTTTGTAGCTAAATGAGCACAATTCTCCACAAGTACACTCCAAACTCTAGTGGAACATCTTTCCAGGAGAGTTGAGGTTATTATAATAGCAAACAGGGACTAAAAGTGGAATGATATGTAGGAAAAAAATACATATGAATCTTATGATTAGGTGTTCACAAACATTTGTCTCTATAGTGTACCTACTATATATACATTTTTCTCTGAGAAATTGTGACATTTTGATGGAGTGTGAAATCATGTTACATTTATAGCTCTGACCTCAGACAAGCTGTCAAAGTGATTTTGCCATATTAAGGTGGCCATTTTTTCCCTTATATTTTCACAGTGATTTACTATATTTTATCACCTAAACCATAAAGAACACTGTGTAATCAGTGGCGGACATTAATGAAGTAAATCTATCTATCTGTTTTTTGCATATCTGTATTGTACTCCATTTGGAGAGACTTTTACTTCAACTACAATACATTTTAATTCATTTTCCTCATCTACTTTCATCAATCAGTCACTCCTTTTTATTTATAAGTGTATAAAAACTTATCAGGTCCAGCACACAGCAAGCAACTAATCAGGGTAGAGTGTGCACTCTTTTTTAAACTTGTTTTGATTGCTGCTAGGCAGTGGCAGATTTACTGTAGGCATAGGTGACATGGGCATCTTGCCGGGAGGAGGTAAGGGGTGTCGACCCAAAAAAAAGGAGGTAAGGGGTGTCGACCCTTTTTCTCTCTGTTCATTTGCACAGTCGTGTCAATTATTATATTATATCACAGTGAATGAACCTGGTCAGGACTCGGAGTGCGCACCCACTGCCCCGGAGAGGTTCCCTCACTCAGACACTCTGAAAAGAAAGGCGGGGGATGGGTGATGTCACATCTGTAAGAAGAGCTGAATAAAATGAAAAATTATGGATGACAAAAAAATGGTCTAAACCCGCAGGAACCTATTTCAGAAAAAATAGGAAGGCAGTAGTGGGGAAACGTGCAAAAGATAAAGGTGTACATGCAACTCATCTTGTTATGAGGATAGTAAAGGCTAATGCATTTAATGAAATAGGCTAATAACTGTATATCACAGGTTATTCTGTGTTGCCTGCTGTGCTTTTACACACAGAGCAACACTATTTATTTTAGCTGCATGACATTATAATTTATACTATGTAGTTTACCATAATGTGCATAACAATTAAAGCCAAGCTGGACTAGTTGAATTGTAGTTAAACGGCACTTATAAATGCTACTTTTAATTGAGGTGACGTCATAAAGGTTTTCTGTGATTGTACTGAATATGTCCTGAAATCAGTAAGGGGGAAACTCCGCTGCATCTTAAAAGGGTTATTTAAAAGACACTTATTATAAAAATATAGATGTTGCATTAATCTTATGTCTACAATCAGACAAGGAGTTTTATGGTTCTTGGTTCTGAGATATTTCATAAATTATGCACAATGAAATTTGTATTTATTTGTGCAATAAATGCATTTAGGGTGATATTGATACAAGAAAGTGAGTTCTCAGAAATGTATAAAAATTTTTGGACTGCTCTGAAAATATGTTTTACTCATCCAGTGACGGTAGCTGAAGCAGAGAGGAGCTTAAAGCTGAAACTAATCAATGGGGGAGACGTACTTCCTCCACCACTGTGTGTAATATTATAGATATTTGTAGCTTTGTAGATTTACTATTCAAAAAAGGGCTATAAATAGTTTGCTCATGCTTTCAAAACTTTAGAGAAGTCAGAAATCTTTCAGAAAATTAATAGATGAGAGAAAAGAAAGGACCTGTTACTTAGCCGGCATTCATTGCCAAGGCAGATATGCAATTGTGCGTGTGTGTGTGCGTGCATGTTTGTGTACACATGTCTCCTGCTGATTGTTTTAGTGCAGGAAATTGTTCAGTGAAGTGTGTTCTGTAGGTTAAAAGCCTTTTCCGGTAGGTAATTACCTGGCCAGCCTGTGTGGCGTCACATGCCTCCTGAGTACCATGCTGACATTTTGCCTGCAGTAGTGTGTGTGTGTGTGTGTGTGTGTGTGTGTGTGTGTGTGTGTGTGTGTGTGTGTGTGTGTGTGTGTGTGTGTATATATATGTGTATTTATTTCTGTCAGTGGTTTGCAGCTTAATAACCTTCCATTCCCTAATTAGAAATAGCAGATGAAGCCAAAGCATTTATACAATCCTATCTTTTCATTCTATTCCATTACCACCGAGCTGTCACTTTAGCGCTGCCGAACATGCTTCATCAATCTCTCTCTCTCTCTCTCTCTCTCTCTCTCTCTCTCTCTCTCTCTCTCTCTCTCTCTCTCTCTCTCTTTTACACACACACACACACACACACACACACACACACACACACACACACACACACACACACACACACACACACACACACACACACACACACACACACACACACACACACACACACACTCTCTCACTTGACTGGGCATAACTGTGACAAGCCAGAAGACAGACAGGCTGAGGCCAGAGGATGCAAATGCTGCCCTTTAACAGCTGGCAAAACACACACACACATGCACGCCTATGCATGCAACCACACTTACACACATCACTCTGGTAAATATTAAACTGCAATCCATACTTTTCCATCAACTAGTTCGGTAACATGTCCTCTCTTGTCATTCCCTCCCAAGACGCCTTAATTGTCAGCTGCTTTCTCCAGTGCGCCTTAGTTCCTGGTCCCTGCTGATCCTCAAAGAACTTTTCAGCTTTGTAGCTACAATGACTTTAGCGTCCCCCCAATCCTTTCTTCAGAAAAATCCCATTTGGAGAAATGGGTATGTGAAAACCCGTAATGCGTCGTCTCTAATCTCTACTTCTATCATGTGGTGGCAGCACAACGCATAACATCACACAGATACAGGTCAAAAGCTTCACTTAATGCTTACATCAAATGGAAAAATAATCGCATTGCCTATAGCATAGCTGTTGATGCCTGGGTTTATCATACACAACATTCGAAAGAGCTTACACAAAAACGGTGCACTTAAAAAAAAAATAAAACAGTTATCAAGCGGCATTTCTGTGTGGCAAGAGAGAGGTCAGGGGGAAAAACCACATGGATTTGAGCTAACAGGAAGACTATGACACAAAATATACACTGTTTCGTTTTGTTTTTTACAATCGCTGTAAGCAAATAAAGCATCTCAAAATACACAATAAATCTTATAGTAAACGAGCTGCAACAGCTAAGAAAAACACTGGGTCACAATCAGGGAAAATAAAATCTGGTGCTACATGTGCATGTAAGCACAGGCTCAACCAAACTATTATGTCTTGTTTAAAAGCAAATAACTAAAAATGTACACATGTATTTGCTTTTATAACCACATGAAACTAAGAGTTTTATTGTACAACCAAAAAAACCTCATATAACAGTCAAATTATTAAGTTGTAAGTTGTATTCTATGACCTCTTCAAAATAAGCTCATCCTGAACATCCTTTGAAGGTATTGTTCTGCTGTAATGTTGTAGAAGAGTTATACTTTATAATATACCTATACAGTTGCACGCAGGCGTAAATGGGTTTACGTTTGGAATTCATTCAAGGTTTCTTCCTCCAGTCATTTGTCAAGGTAGTTTCCCTTTGCAACGTTCACCTGTGGCTTCCTGATTAAGGATTAAAATAGAAATCTACATTTGTTTTTTGTTTTTTGCACTGTGTGACAATTTGTTATTACAAGCTCAATGATTAATTGAACTGATGCTGGTAAGTTATTAGTGAAGACAGCTTGACCTAGATGAAGACCAAACTGCTATGTTTACATTTACAGTGTTTATTATTATATGCATGATATCATTGCACTTTGCTCCAGACCAGCTCAATGTACTGGTTGACGCAGCACGATCAGTCATTGTAGTCTATTCTATTGCAATTATTTAACTGTGTTACATTGTTACTGTATTGCAACTAGTATTTCTTACATTTCTTGTATATATATCTTGTATATATTCTTCTATATATTTCTTGTATTTCTTGCAAGATTAAACAATATATTTGTTTGCTACCTTCGAGCATGAGAAACTAAGAATCACATTGGATAAGCAAAAAATTCATATAATGGTAGAGTAAAGTTCTTAAGGCCACCCTGTGTTTATCCTATCAACCTTATTCACAATAAGTGTAGGTATACTTGTGTGGCTATGGGCTGCACCATTGTCCTGGAAAAACATTGTTTTGTTTACTGTGTACTGTTCCAGACGTATATGGTTGAAATTACAATAATTTATGCCATTTGGCAGACACTCTTATCCAGAGGGACTTTCAAAAGTGCTTTGAAGCCTCTATAAATAATAATCCCAATTCTAAAAGTTGGGAAAAACATAATATGTAAATGAAAACAGATTGCAATGATTTGCAAGCCACAAAAAAAACATATATTATTAACAACAGAAGATAGAAACTATCAAAATGTTTAAACTGTGGAAATGTAAATTTTTGTGAAAAAAATAATTAAGTCACCAATTTGATGACCGCAGCAGTTGGAATGGGGACAACAAAAGTCTGGAAAAGTAAATGTTACCAGAGAAACAGCTGGAGGAACATTTTAAAACTAATTTTGTTAATTGGCAACAGGACAGTATAATGATTGGATATAAAAGAGTATCTTAGAGAGACAAAATCTCTCAGAGATTCACCAATTTATCGTGTCCAAATATCGTGGAAAAATGTAAGAATAATGTTCCTCAACATTAAATTGTAATAAATATAGACTAAACATATCATCATCTACAGCACATAATATCATCAAAAGATTTTGAGAATCTGGAAAAATCTCTGAAAAGGGACATGGGTTAAAATCATAATAATAATAATCATAATTCCATCTGTAATAGAAATTACTGCATGGGCCTAGAAACACCTCCAGAAATCATTGTCTGTGAACACAGTTTGCTGTGTCATCTACAAATGCAGGTTTAAGCTTTATCATGTAAAGAAAATTCCATATGTGAACATGATCCTCAAAACCCATTGTTTTCTGTGGGCCAAAGCTAAAAGTTTTAGGAAACCATGGACGCTGACTCCGCCGGGCTAAATAAAAGAAGGACAGGGACCTGTAATTAGTGCATAGTTCAAATGCCTGCTGCTCTGATGGTATAGGGTGTATTAGTGACTATAGAAAAGGCGCTATCACATCTGGAAGGAATCATCAACGCTGAAAGGTATATACAGGTTTTAAAACAAGAAATGCTCCTATCCAGATGCAAGAGCCTGCATATATCAGCAAGACAATGCTAAACAGCATACTGTATCTATTACAAGAGCATGACTTTGTAGTAAAGGCCTGCCTTCATCACTTCGAAACTGTTCGAAAGGAATATAAAAGGAAAGTCACTAAATTAAGTACCCCTGAGAGGTAGGTTTTTCATTCCATTACATAGGTTTCAAAACAGAGAAGAGTCCTAAAGCAGTTATTGTGATGCTGTGAAAAGATGTTGTGACCAGTCGAGCAATAGCAGAGGATCAGAGATTGCTTGGTGCAGTGCGGGGTGAGATAAGTGTTCTGGGGTAAGTGGGTGCTAGTCTGTTTTTCCTGTGCAGGTGTCAGCAAAGCATCAGTGTTTTAAATCTGATGCGGGCAGCTGCATGAAGTTATTTAAGGGGTGGTGTGAAAAAAGCCACTTGACCTGACTTGATCCCTCTAAACCTGCTTATTTCACTTGCAAAATTGGCCTTTGTGTTTCGCGCTGTTAATACTCGTGATGACTGACACGACACAGATCCATACAAGTCAGAACTTGTCTCAAAGCATCAAATTCTGACACAATATTAGAACTGCACCGCACTCTACATACTAACAAAGCCTTATTTTCTTACAGCGCTCAGCTACATTGTTATGGCAGGCCATTGCAAGAGCCAGATTAGTTTTTAACGAGAAGCAATGAAGTGTTAATGGTTGGCCATGCTGCACTGTCCTGTTTTCAAACACAGCCGCTGCACCTCAGCCAAACACAACATAATGCCACCACGTTCTGCTCATCGAAGCTGTTGATGGAGCGCAAGCAAGCGGTTTAAATAAACATGTGCAATTATCTCTATAAACCTCCAATAAAACTGTTTATAGCACAGCATGAAATAATCTGCACTCTGTACACACTCCTTGTTGCACAACAAATGGATTGCCCTACTGTATGCTTTGCATAAGAGTCAGATATCCTTGCAGAAAGCAGCCTGTGTCAGCATTATTACAGTATGCTGTTTTGCTGAGCAGTTCCCCTGAGACAGCATATGCTACAGCCTGACTGCACAGCATATTTTCATAGTTTTAGTACTGCACTGTTTCCAAATTTACTTTATACTTTCACACGCAAATCGGCCGAACTCGAAAGTAACATTTTGGATTGAGTACATAAAAAATAAAAAATAAATAAATTCTAGTTTCAGAGCTGAGCCCAGCATACTTTTTTTCTGCATATTTATTTAGTTTAAGACTTAAGAATTACTACAAAAAGATGTTTTAAGGGTCTGCTTTACGTGCCAGCATCAATAAATTCTAATAACAGCAGGGTGGAGTGTCTCGACTTCTTGAAGCCATGTTTAAGTGCATAATCCACATCTGCATGACAAAAAAATGGTTTGTGGGAATGTTTACATATATTTAAGAATCTGCAGGGTAGATAAACATAATAGAGGTCTACAGAATATCTATAATGCCAGTTTCCAGTGGAAAAAATGTATGCCATCCATTATGTACAGCCAATTTTCTTTCCCGGAATTCTTAAATTCACCAGAAATATAATTTTTTTATACGGCATTAAACATCACATTAAATAACATTTATCTCTGTGCAGTGCTATTAGACGTCACTGTATATAATTACAAGTGATGCATTTTAATAAAACACAAAGTTTCAAATGTTAATTTGATTAAATATATAAAAATTGTATACATATATAGATTATATATATATATATATCAAGAGTTACATTGCAGAGTTTATTTCCAAACTTTACCAAACAAATATATAAATGTACAGATGTTTACACCTTTTACACACTCTTGGAATCCAGACAGTTTGTTTCTCCAAACATTTGGCTGAAATAATTTGCCATGCCAAAGATGCTCTTCACTTGATGGATATTTCTTTCTGACCTTGCAAGCCAGTTCATCCCAGAGCAGTTCAATAGGATTTAGGTCAAAAGACTGGGCAGCCAATTTCATAATAGATAATTCTATTTAGACAATTGGACTGAAGGGGAAATTGAAATGATTTCAAAATAATTTCATTAACTACATACTTGTGATCATGCTACATTCTATTTGTATTTAAGACAAAATATAAAAAGTGAAAAAATAACTAATTATATTTATACACATTGACTGCTAGAACAAAACACAAATATTTCACCACTGCTTGGACTTGGATTTACTAGGATAAGAATACACCACTTGACAGAGCCTGAGGGGAATGTATTAAATGTGCTGTTATATGACTTACTTGGAATTTGTTGAATCCTGTGAACCACCACAAAGGCGTCAGAGAGGCCAACCTTCACTGGATGGTTCACAGAGCTGATCTGAGCGATCTGAATAGGAACCTGAGCAGAACAAAATAAAAAAATACATCTAATACATATGTATAAATGTAAACATATATAATCAAAACTTCCAGATGATTCAGTACTTAATACAACTTTTTATGTTGAAAGCTGACAGTGTTTCTGTTCCAAACATAGTATTTTAAAATTAGTATCTCAATAAGTACCCAAATGGCCTCTAGAACTGTGTTTTTGCTAAAATTTGTGATGAATTAGGTTAGATCTTAAATTCATACACACAGATAATGTACTGTGATGACATTACATTAATTTGAATGAATAAATCGTTTTTAGGAGTATGATAAAAAAAAAAAAAAGAGAATATATATATATATATATATATATATATATATATATATATATATATATATATATATACACACACATACATATATATATATGTATATATATATATATATATATATATATATATATATATATATATAGAGAGAGAGAGAGAGAGAGAGAGAGAGAGAGAGAGAGAGAGAGAGAGAGAGAAAGAGAAAGAGAAAAACGTCTCTAGGTTACGTAACCCTAGTTCCTTGAGAGAATGAGACGCTGCGTCAAAACGCTTGGGAACCGGCTGCTTGTCCATGCTCTGAATAATGTGTGTAATCAGTCAAAATCAGAGGCAGGGTGTCACCGGCGGGGTCAGCTAGGTCAAAGGACAGAGGTGCCAGGAGTGGCAAAATGGTCAAGGTTGTAAAACCTGACAAAGGTGAGTGGGGTGGACCAGCCCGCAGTGTGCAGAGGTCTTGGAGGCTGCCACACTCCGGGTTGAGTGCGCTCTGACCCCGAATCGAGCGGGAAGACCAAAGGACCCGCAAGAGGATGCAAAAGCATCTGCTGAGAGTCCGCTTATGAGCAGGAAGGCCTCTCCTCGGAGGTCAGAAGCAAATGAACGTGTTCCGACTTCCTCCAAGGACCGGACAGGGCACAGTAGGTTCAATCTATCCTGGTTCAATGTTCAAAGGTTCAATGTCTGGAGCCTGACAGGTCGTGGGACGAAAGAGGGCACCTAGGGGACGTAACCCACTTTAGGGTGCAGAAAGGCACTGGCCATGCCAGGAGGGCCGGAGATCATCTACTCTCTTCAGAGAGCAGACAGCCAGCAAGAATGCAGTCTTAATAGGTTTGACTGGGTTGAATTGGTACTGAGCGCACCACACAGTGAACAGATGCAATCTCGTGGCATACGACCTCTGCGACATCTCTAGAGACGTGTCTAAACCTCTCCCTGATCTGCTCCACCACGTGGTGGAGGTGCCCGGGTCTGGACCCCTGCCTCGACAGGGTGTCCACTGCTTCGTTTAACCAGCCTGGGATGTAAGCTGCTCTCAAGCATCAGAGGTACAGCCAGCATCTCTAGGCTGTTGATGTGCCATAGTAGATGGGGACTCTCCCATAGACCTCATGACCACTTCCCACCCCGTGAGGGACACATCCGTTGTTAACACTATGCGAAGACCGAGGACTCCCAGAACAGGGTCTTGAGATAGAAACCGATCTTTCCAAACATCTAAGCAGTCTCTGAAACTGCCTGACAGTGAGTGAGTAAGCATTTTACAACTGGAGCATCATTAGAGAGCAATTCATCTGAAGTAGATCTAAGATAGAGCCGATTGCCACCGTTGCCTTGCTCTACAGTGCGCAGGACCTAACAAGACACGTCTGGCAGAACTATCCAGGCTCTTCTTAAAGGTGGGGCAGTGCCCTGACGCAGCTCTAGTGACGAGACCTCCTAGTCCGCAACGACACCGGGCAGAAACCAAGGAGGGAGGGAGCTAAAGCTGGCTGTGCCCTGAAACACATTCGTGGCAGGGTTAACGAGCCAGGTCCCAGAAAAAAATGGGCACAGAGGAAGGCGGTGCTACACGCCCTCAGGTCATCCCCCAGCAGGTCCGGTCAGGACCTCTTGGTCGAAGCCCTCTTATTAAAAATTATGGTCCTGAGATATGTCACCTCATGGGGCTTCAGACCAGAGAGCCACGTGGGATCCCCTACAGGGGGAAAGCGCCTAGCCTTTGTCTCTGCACTTCCCAGCGGGGTTGTGGTTTGGGCTGTGCCTGCTGAGCAGCCCCAATACAGACTGTGAGGTCAGGAGCAATGCTTATCGGCTGGCCAAGCTACAGTATATCCAGCTTTTCTAGGGCACGTGTCACAACCTCAAGGAGCTCCTTGCTTCCAGGTTCACAGCATGTTTAAAATACAACAATTTAGCCAACAATTATACAGTAAATTAGTTGAGTTCCTTATGTTTTCCTTAAATGATTTCCTAATTATGTTTCTGCAACAGGTTTCTGGGCAAGAGAAAAGAGCAGGTGGCTTTGAAAAACTTTTTTTTTAGCTTCCATTGGCCTGGTTGGCCTGGAAACATCTATTTATTGTTTCGCTGTCAATTTCATTTTCGACTTTTTATTAAGTCCCATCGAGCAGAGGGTTTGACACTGGGAAAGCAACAAAAAAAAGTAATAAATTATGTAACATGAAAAGAAGTAAAATGCCCAGGTACTAGACAAGATATTGAATCTGTCAATTAGGACATGAATTCATATATTAGAATTAATTAGCTTAATTTATTCACAAATAAGTATATTTTTCACAATCTTAAAATTTGAATTATTTTTTTTTCCTGTCCCTTGGCTAAAAACCTTTTCAGTCAGTGCTTTTACATCCAATAAAGATATGGTGTCTGCTCTGGAGAAAGAGATACTATAAAGGTGCATGGGACGAATGAGCAGATAGGTCGCATTGCATGTCATGCCATAACAGGGGTAAGACCAGTGGCTTTACTGCTTTACCAGCTACAGCAGAGAGGAATTTGTATTGAATTATGCAGACAAGACAAGAGAAGCACAGAGAAAGAGGAAGTATGAGACCGCATGAGTGAGAGAAAAGATTCAGAGGGGATATAATGTAAATGAGAGATGACAAGACTGATGGGTATCAGAGAGAACAAAGACACAAAACAATTGCTAAAAATAAAAACAAATTAGAGAATAAATGGAGAAAACTATCCGACCTCCTTGTAGGCGAAGATAATTCTGCCATCACTGTGTAGCGTGGCCTGAAATGTGAAGCTGCCCAGATTGTACGAGTCCTGAAGGTGAACGTGGTCCCACTGAACCACCAGTGCAGTGCCTGCAACCACACACAGCAATATATACATTCAAACTCCCGCAAAGTGCATAAAACCTAGCTCATTATATATGAACATATCTTTTAACCATAAGCACAAGTCTATTCAATAATACAAGACCATTAGCACAAATGGTGCATGGAAAAGACTGACTGTAAGCCTACTAGAAGCACGGTTAATGTACTGTATGTACAAATGTCACCTATACGTATGTCGTCGTAACCGTGTAATGTGTTCAGGGCTCCGAACAATACAAACAGTTTAAAATATAGACATAATGAATGCATGTTGATTATTTAATGATATTTATGTCGAGCACATTCAATTCTTACATCATTTATAGAATAATATTATTATATTTTCAGTATGACTGACTATATTTATATAATCAAAAGCAGTGAGACGCGATGAGACAGTGAGAGATGATGTATTGATTATCTGTCTGCGAGTGCTTGTGTGTGAGAGTGTGTGTGTTTTTGTGCAGGGACACTACAAAATAAACAGGCCACAAATCTTACCATTGTCAAAATAAATGACAGTTGAGTTTCTTGACAGACTGGGGTCAAAGTTCGCCATGAGCGGGGCAATGTACTGTGTGGCTGTCAGCATTCTGTGTACCACATCTCCCGTGTAAATGAACCCTGCAGCGCAAAAAGTAAAAAAAAAGTTAAATCAGTAAACATTGACCATTAAGCATTATAAATGATCCTGCATTAAGAAAAATGCAGACATTGCATTTACGGGGATAAACCTTATTCCAGTTCCCAAGTGGCATCTCTGAATGCTGAGAGGCATTTCCTTACCCCTCATGTTTATCTGAGTGCTTATCTGAGTGCTGTGCTTTTGCATGATTCAGTCCTGCGTGTGTGTGAACAGCAGATAAAGCCATGTGCAGCACTTAAAGCCAGTGAGCTATGCATGCGGTTCCTCACGCCAATGCAGCAAATGTGAAATGCACTTAAAAATACTAACGTGATTCCTCTCAGAGATTGTTAGATATGCATGAGTTTGTTTTTAGGTTCAGGACAAACCAGTAATTACCTAAATCCGTGTTATAAGAATGCTAGTGCAACAGCTACTACACATGTATCAGCACAACAGGTCAAGTCAAGTCAATTCAAGATTATTTCTATAGCCCTTTTCAGAATGGACATTGCCTCAAAGCAGCTTTACAGAATTTACCGCCTCATCAAGGTGAATGACAACAACAACAACAACAACAGCATCTACTACTGCTAGCACTGCTGTTGTTGCTGCAATAACTACTATATAGCTACTACTACCTCCACTATTGGGAACACAACTATTTACAGTGCATATTACTATTACTACTACTACTACTACTACTACTACTACTACTACTACTACTACTACTACTAATACTATTACTACAGGTGCTGCCGCTACAACAAACACTACTGCTAAATCCTTTCACATTATTTCTGCCAACAGTATATAACAACAACGTCTACCACTACAAATACTTCTAATCCTTTACCTACTTCTTCCACTACAACTAATAGTACTTACCTCCACCACTCATACTAAAATTTCTACCCGTATTACTTTCCCGGCTGTTATCATATTTATTAATGCTGGTATCTTCTAATAACTACTATTACATAAATCTCTATTATAACAACTACAACAAGAGATACCACTGATATTTTTAGAACTAGTATTTTAACCAACACGACTAATACAACAACTACTATAATAATACTATTACTACAAATATAGCTACTATTACAATCACTAGTATTGCATCCTCTTGGACAAATTTTACCACAACTTATAATTTTACTGCTTGCACAACTGCAACAAATATACTCGTATTGCTATTATTGTTACTTCTACTGGTATTGCTTTCACTTCTACTATTACTGTTGTTAGTACTAACTCAACAACAACAACTATTACTACTACAACTGCTCACAATGGCTACTACTCCATTCATTAGTAATAACTAATGCTACAACAACACCTTTAACTTTTACACACATCTACTATTAATACAACTATAACAAGAACAAATACTTTTACTACTACTTTCACCAATCTCAGTAATACATTATCTATAAGCATACTACTACTACTACTACTACTACTACTACTACTACTACTGATACTACTACTACTACTACAACTACTACTACTACTACTACTACTACTACTACTGATACTACTACTACTACTACTAAAACTACTACTACTAAAACTACTAATACTACTACTACTGATACTACTACTGATACTACTACTGATACTACTACTACAACTACTACTACTACTACTACTGATACTACTACTACTACTACTACTACTACTGATACTACTACTACTACTACTGATACTACTACTACTACTACAACTACTACTACTGATACGACTACTACTACTACAACTACTACTACTACTACTACTACTACTACTGATACTACTACTACTGATACTACTACTACTACTACTACTGATACTACTACTACTACTACTACTGATACTACTACTACTACAACTACTTCTACTGATACTACTGTACTACTACTACTACTACTACTAATACTACTGTACTACTACTACTACAACTACTACTACTGATACTACTACTACAACTACTACTACTGATACTACTGTACTACTACTACTACTACTACTACTAATACTACTGTACTACTACTACTACAACTACTGATACTACTGTATTACTACTACTACTACTACTAATACTACTGTACTACTACTACTACTGATACTACTACTACTACTACTACAACTACAACAACTACTACTACTACTACAACTACTTCTACTGATACTACTGTACTACTACTACTCAAGTCAATTCAAGTCAAGAGGCTTTTAATTTTACTATACACAGTGGTACACAGTACACAGTAAAAATGAAACAACGTTCCTCTGGAACCCTGGTGCTACACTAAACAACAAAACAACAACAGCACATAGCTACAACACAAACATACAACACAACAACACAAACATGCTGATACTACTACTACTACTACAACAACTACTACTACTACTGATACTACTGTACTACTACTACTTCTGCTACTACTGATACTACTACTGATACTACTGTACTACTACTACTACTACTAATACTAATACTACTACAACTACAACTACTACTGATACTACTACTACTACTACAACTACAACTACTACTGATACTACTACTACTACTACTACTACTACTACTGATACTACTTCTACTACTAAAACTACTACTACTGATACTACTGTACTACTACTACTACTACTACTACTACTACTACTACTACTGCTGATACTACTACTACTACAACTACTACTACTACTACTACTGATACTACTACTACTACTACTACGATTACTACTACTACTACTACTACTACTACTACTACTGATACTACTACTACTGATACTACTAGTACTACAACTACTACTACTACTGATACTACTACTACTACTACTACTACTACTACTACTGATACTACTACTACTACTACTACTACTACTACTGATACTACTACTACTGATACTACTACTACTACTACTACTACTACTGATACTACTACTACTACTACTACTACTACAACTACTACTACTACTACTACTACTACTACTACAACTACTACTACTGATACTACTGTACTACTACTACTAATACTACTGTACTACTACTACTACAACTACTACTACTGATACTACTGTACTACTACTACTACTACTACTAATACTACTACTACTACTGATACTACTACTACTACTACTACTACTACTACTACTGATACTACTACTACTGATACTACTACTACTACTACTACTACTACTGATACTACTACTACTACTACTACTACTACAACTACTACTACTACTACTACTACTACTACTACAACTACTACTACTGATACTTCTGTACTACTACTACTAATACTACTGTACTACTACTACTACAACTACTACTACTGATACTACTGTACTACTACTACTACTACTACTAATACTACTACTACTACTGATACTACTACTACTACTACTACTACTACAACTACTACTACTACTACTAATACTACTACTGATACTACTACTACAACTACTTCTACTGATACTACTGTACTACTACTACTCAAGTTAAGTCAAGTCAAGAGGCTTTTATTTTTACTATACACAGTGGTACACAGTACACAGTAAAAACGAAACAACGTTCCTCCGGAACCCTGGTGCTACACTAAACAACAAAACAACAACAGCATAGAGCTACAACACAAACATACAACACAACAACACAAACATGCTGATACTACTACTACTACTACAACTACTACTACTACTGATACTACTGTACTACTACTACTAATACTACTGCTACTACTGATACTACTACTGATACTACTGTACTACTACTACTACTACTACTACTACTGATACTACTACTGATACTACTGTACTACTACTACTACTAATACTACTACTACAACTACAACTACTACTACTACTGATACTACTACTACTACTACTACTACTACTACTACTACTACTACTACTACTACTACTGATACTACTACTACTACTAAAACTACTACTACTGATACTACTGTACTACTACTACTACTACTACTACTACTGCTGATACTACTACTACTACTACTACTACTGATACTACTGTACTCCTACTACTACAACTTCTACCATTACTACTACTAACCACTAGTAAGAGGAGAATAGTAGTAACTACTTCTCTGATACTATCACTATTATTAGTGCTAGCACTACTACTACTAATACTACAACTGCTTCAAATACTACTACTACTATATTGCATTTACAATAGCAGCATTTGGCATATTGCAACAACTACTAACTATAGCTACTACTTCCACTATTGGTCGAATCATCAACATCCACAACAACTTTAACTACTACTACCACCACTACCACTAACTTCTAATACCTTTACAGTTACTTCCATTATATCATAACAACAACAAAAACACAGCGAGAATTGCTATTACTACACACTACTAATACTACTGTAATAACTACAACTACTAACTATAGCTACTTCTTTTACTATTAGTCACAACACCCTTTACTACTACAACAACAAGATGAGCTACTACTAATAGTGAACTACTACTAATAAGTTTACGTCCATTACAAACATTTAATACATAAAGTACACAAGTAAACAAGAGTAATAGAATTTGAAAATAGATATTTTTATCAATCAGGGTTGCCTCATTGCATCAACACAAGATGCACAATTATGCAATTCCACAGATATTCACAACCGTCGTACCAGATAGCATGCTGACAGAATGACAAGCCCATGTTACAATTATTTATTCAAACTGGTGTAAATGTCAGCCCACACATCCCCACGCTCTGCTGGAAGAATTCCGTTGTCTAGTACAAAGACTATATTTGTCCAATTACACTTTCTTTCCCCATGTCTCAAGCCTGGCAGACGGACAGAACTAATTAGCTGTAACTAATTAGCTGTATAATCTGTAAACGTGATTCCCATTCAGGAAATTTCCCTCATCATTCAGTAAAGCACACACACATACACAAGGAGACTAGGCCCGTCACATTTATGAGATTTGGTCTGATTAACTACCGTCCTTAGAGTTGCAATTAATAACTTCATTGTGTAATATTTAAGAACTTATCAAATCAACAGTAGTGTAATAATGCACACGTGCACGCTTTTATCAGCTCAACAGAAATTGAATGTCTAAATTTAAGATTATAATAGAAATTTGAAGACATATAAGCAATAGCTAAAAATGTAAAAATAGCTCAAAATGTATTTAAAACATAAATACACATGTTTTTGGACAAAACTACAAAAAGAATTATATTACTGTCAGTATTAATGCACTTGAATTATAACACTTGTATTCATTTAAGTGTTTGGGTTATACTGTCAGTGTGAATTATAACACTTGTATTCATTTAAGTGTTTGGGTTAACGCATGTACCACAGCTTTTACTGTAGCAGTAGAGTCACTGCTGCATTTTACTGTGTTCAGGGCAAATCAGAGTTATAAGTAGTTCAACGATCGAAAATCTTTTACTGAGACATCAAAATATACATATAAATGTTCTATTTGTAGATTTGTACAATGGATGCTATTTCCAAAAGAACTGGATATAAATTATGATTCTGTGCCAAACAATTCAAACGCTGACAAGTTTCTCTTGACGCATTTCAGTCAGAGTTGTACTATATGTAAATAAAATAAACATAATACAGAAGGCAGATTTTTCTTCAGATATGCCACGCACAAGTCAGCTCAATAAAAAAAAGCTAATGAAACCGGTACATAAGTGTGCCTTCCAAACAAAATATAAAGCACATCTGGTCTAATCGCACATCGAGATTATTATGATAGTTTCTAAAATAACAAATTAATAACTAAAGTGCTTAAATGTCTATGAGCAAATCTTTTCCCCTTCAGTCTCTTTTTTCATTTCAGGACCAAAATAAGTCACAAAGTATGAAATTTGAAATATGAGATTTATGTGAGCCACTTCTCCAGATATTTTATTCCTGATGCTTTCTTGTAGATGATTCAGTCAACATAAAAAAATGTGATGATTGACTTAAGTTGTGATTTCACCAAACGTGCTGTTTGGTTTTGGTTTTGGTTTTGCCAGGATGTGGGGATCTTGGAAATGTTTGCTTTAGCATAATCACTGCTTTGGCAGCAGGTAAACAAAGCAAAAACCTACCCAAAAATTCTTTGTACGTTTAAACTCTGCCATGGAGATTGAAAGATTGATGAACTAAATTTGTCCAAATACATATGTGCAAACTACTAGTGGTTAAGATGCAGCGCTCTCACCGCTGCGACCCGGGTTCGATTCCCGGTCAGGGAACCATCCCCAGCCACTCTCAGTGCCGGTCCCAAGCCCGGATAAATTGGGGAGGGTTGCGTTAGGAAGGGCATCCAGCGTAAAACATATGCCAAAATCAAAACGTGCGGAGGATCCGCTGTGGCGACCCCTAACGGGAGAAGCCGAAAGAAACTTACTTTTTTTTTTACATATGTGCAAACTACACACAAATACTACACTGACGCACCAGTATTTATACTCAACAGCAAAACCTATGCTGCGTACAGGCACTAAATGTGTTGGGTCCTAACTTTTACATATATACATTTAATGAGAAGAAAAAAAGATTACACTTGTGTAACTAGAGTTACACTAACAAACAGGCACAAACACGACAATCATAAAAAATTTAATATACAGTAGTTCTCTCTTTTTTGGAACTTTTTGGAATTTAACCTGCTCCTTACTAGACACTGGACTGAAACACACATACTGTATACATACGGTGCACAGGAATGTTCCTTAGACCCTTAGTTCCTTAGTGTGCAAATTACAACTTTTATAATTTGATTTCATAAGCTGCCATAGACAATTCATAAGAACAAAAAGCAAGAAGAAGAAAAGTAGGAAAAAAGAAGAAGAAGAAAAAAAGAAGGAAGAAGAACAAGTAAAAGAAAAGGTAAACTAAACTTGGGCATGTTACTGTAAATGTTTGGACATCTTTGACATTTTATGTGATTTGATACAAATAGTAGCATCACTCATCCAATGTCTACTGTGGTCTATAATCATATACAGTTTACTTCTGGTGGTGTGAACTAAAATAGGGGGTGGTACCGTATTACAGTATTTCTAATTTTCCCCCACAAGTCAATGACCATTATTTTGTTGATGGAGACCAGAGAAATAGTATAGAGGCTGTCAAACTTGATGCATGTTGTGTCTTCTGTCCAATATAAGGCAGTTGTCAATAACAGAGTCAATAGCGTACAGTCGTCCACATTCAGTCTAGCAGCTTGAGTGAACAGGTTTGGATGTATCTTTATTCAGCTCTGTTTGATAGAACAAGAATGTTTCCATGGCCATTAACCAGGGTTGCCAGAATTCAACATTTCCCGCTCAGCTACATTTCAAAATCCACACAAAAGCAGCCCAGGAAAACAAGCCCACACCAGTAAATCCAGCCACTGGAATAAGGAGACATATAGGACATATTTTGTTAGTCTTTTTCAGACCTTGCATGGGAAACCACGGTGTGCACACCTGATATGACACACTGATATACTGATATTGTCCACTTCATAATCCCTACTTTCTCTCTTTCAAATCATTGCATTATATCTTAAAGGAAAATTAGATTTATATATCACAAAAGTACTGCCTGCACTTACATCTCATCCAATTATGCAGAAATCCTATTAGATTTAAATTAGTTCATTTTGATAATTTGCTATAAGAATCTCATTATTTCCAAATGAACCCAATTTGGAGTACATTTGACAACCCCTGATTAACTGTCCTGTCCAGTAGATCTGCCGTCTAGATGAAATGTCTAGAAAGCCAAGCAACTTAATGAAACATGAGCTTCTATCTGTCAAACAGCAGCTTTTCTTATATCGTTGGTCAATCAAAAAAGATAATTAGTTTTGCAATGGAATTTAAAATGTATGGTGAGCTGAATGAGGACATTCTGAAGATTGACAGCTGATATAATAGCTCTGTATGAGTGCATTTAGGCAACTTTATTACAATTCCTAGCTGAACGAAGGAATTAATTCTAAGAACTAAAAGAAGGTTGCTGGTACAATAGTTGTTACTCTTTTTTGCTTCCTAGTTCCTCATCTCTTTCCGTGCTTTTTTCCCCACGTATTCTCTCAAATATATCATCGCAATCCAGCATTTCTGCGTAGTGCAGGGCTGATCATCTAGTTCCCTTTGATCTTCATTTCTCTCTCCTTGTGTACATTTTGCTCTGTTCTTTCTTTTGATTTTTCTCGGTTAGCAATTCCTTTTTTCTCTCAAAGCCACAGAAGAAAAATATAACAAATTCAAACAAACTATCAAACATAGAATATATCATGCTGTTGATGGTGTAGGAAGAAAATGTGTTAGTAATAGGATTTAAAATTCATATTCCAGCTAAAGCAAAATAATAAGGACAATTTCAAGAGAGGTAAAAAGGTAAATAAAGAAATACGAATAGTATTTCCTTACATAGTGAGAGAGTGTGACAGAGAGAGAGAGAGAGAGAGAGAAAGAAAGAAAGAAAGAAAGAAAGAAAGAAAGAAAGAAAGAAAGAAAGAAAGAAAGAAAGAAAGAAAGAAAGAAAGAAAGAGGTAAAGTGGTAGCTCAGGGGTTAAGACATTGAAATGTTTGAAAGATTGGAAGATCCTTCAAATCCCATCACCAGCAAGCAAGTCACTTAACCACCAACTGCTTAAATAATATGTAAGTCACATTGGATAAGGGTTTCTGCCAAATGCTGTAAATTTAAATGCAATGTGAGAGAAAAGATAAAGTAAAGCTGATTGCCATTATTATAATAGTCTAAGAAAAGAATGCATTAAAACTCTTCTCTGTAAACACACAGGGGGGTGGAATAAACCATCTCTGAGTCAGTGAGTCTTCAAATGAACTGCACCACTTATCTAAAAACGAATAAAAAATTTTTTCTGTATTCTTCCATTTAGTCCTCTCTAAAACAATTTTCTTCCTGATAATATTCTCGTTATCCTATCATAAGGATATTTTTTCTGCTACCGTAATTTCCGGTCAATCTTTGTCACTGAATTTGACAAAGATTTTTATTTTAAACATAAATAAGCCGCACCTGTCTATAAGCCGCAGTGTCTACATTAAAACTAATGAACTTTACACAGGCTTTAACAAAAGACTGTTGAAATAAGAAATATGTTGCGCTTCCTTTAGGAGCATAGCGGTATTTTGGGAATAGCCTGACGCCGCATTTTTCCGCTATTACTGCATGTGTGGAGACCGAGGAATATGTCCTTATTATTTTCTGATGCTCAGTTCTAAGTGACTTTGACTTACCCATAACGCTGTTGCCAAGAATAATAAAAAAAGCACGAGTTTTGGAAACCTGTCTGTGCTTATATGATTTCTGTTGTAACTGGAGTTAGTGAGCTCTCCCATGACCCAGACTCAATGCGTTACAACGGCTTGTTTCTAAACAGTAGCCTACCAAGAAAGTCATTGTTCACTGTCTTCCTCCTTCCTTTCACAACAATTTCTTTCGGGAGTTTATATTTCATGCCGTGAAATGATGCCGTGCAGCTCAGAACACAGGTGAGGTGCGTTTTTTTGTTTCCATTCGGAAATTTCATTGGTCTTATGTTATGGGGTTCAGTTTTTTGGCCTGGAGTTTGTGAAACCGGGAAAAACCCAGGAAAAAATTCATAAATAAGCCGCTTCGTTGTTTAAGCCGCGGGGTTCAAAACGTGTGAAAAAGTAGCGGCTTATAGTCCGAAAAATATGGTAATTAAATTTCAGCTGCAAAACTGTTGGCCCCCGTAAGAGAAAGGGTGAGAAAAAATGTGTTACAAACATTAGACAATATGATTCAAATGAGAAAAACCACTTACTTTTGCTCGAACAAGAATCCTTGTCATAAGAACTTATGAATAACTATTTCCTCTGACCATTTACTGTTTCCTAAGTTTTGAAATCAGACAAGACAATCTTTTTCAGATCTCCGGATTTGAACCCCACTGAAACCTGTTGGTGGTGGATTTGCTAAATCTAAAAATACAAATCAATTTGAAATGTTCTGCATGGTAGATAATTTATGATCCCTATACAAGTGACTCCAATCTTCCAGAGGACGCTCAGTTAGTTAATAAGGAGATGCACATACAGTGAGGAAAATAAGTATTTGAACACCCTGCTATTTTGCAAGTTCTCCCACTTAGAAATCATGGAGGGGTCTGAAATTGTCATAGTAGGTGCATGTCCACTGTGAGAGACATAATCTAAAAAAAAAAATCCAGAAATCACAATATATGATTTTTAAACTATTTATTTGTATGATACAGCTGCAAATAAGTATTTGAACACCTGTCTATCAGCTAGAATTCTGACCCTCAAAGACCTGTTAGTCTGCCTTTAAAATGTCCACCTCCACTACATTTATTATCCTAAATTAGATGCACCTGTTTGAGGTCGTTAGCTGCATAAAGACACCTGTCCACCCCATACAATCAGTAAGAATCCAACTACTAACATGGCCAAGACCAAAGAGCTGTCCAAAGACACTAGAGACAAAATTGTACATCTCCACAAGGCTGGAAAGGGCTACGGGGAAATTGCCAAGCAGCTTGGTGAAAAAAGGTCCACTGTTGGAGCAATCATTAGAAAATGGAAGAAGCTAAACATGACTGTCAATCTCCATCGGACTGGGGCTCCATGCAAGATCTCAGCTCGTGGGGTCTCAATGATCCTAAGGAAGGTAAGAAATCAGCCCAGAACTACACGGGAGGAGCTGATCAATGACCTGTAAAGAGTTTCCAAGGTTACTGTTGGTAATACACTAAGACGTCATGGTTTGAAATCATGCATGGCACGGAAGGTTCCCCTGCTTAAACCAGCACATGTCCAGGCACGTCTTAAGTTTGCAAATGACCATTTGGATAATCCAGAGGAGTCATGGGAGAAAGTCATGTGGTCAGATGAGACCAAAATAGAACTTTTGGGTCATAATTCCACTAAACGTGTTTGGAGGAAGAAGAATGATGAGTATCATCCCAAGAACACCATCCCTACTGTGAAGCATGGGGGTGGTAGCATCATGCTTTGGGGGTGTTTTTCTGCACATGGGACAGGGCGACTGCACTGTATTCAGGAGAGGATGACCGGGGCCATGTATTGCGAGATTTTGGGGAACAACCTCCTTCCCTCAGTTAGAGCATTGAAGATAGGTCGAGGCTGGGTCTTCCAACATGACAATGACCCGAAGCACACAGCCAGGATAACCAAGGAGTGGCTCTGTAAGAAGCATATCAAGGTTCTGGCATGGCCTAGCCAGTCTCCAGACCTAAACCCAATAGAGAATCCTTGGAGGGAGCTCAAACTCCGTGTTTCTCAGCGACAGGCCAGAAACCTGACTGATCTAGAGAAGATCTGTGTGGAGGAGTGGGCCAAAATCCCTCCTGCAGTGTGTGCAAACCTGGTGAAAAACTACAGAAAACGTTTGACCTCTGTAATTGCAAACAAAGGCTACTGTACCAAATATTAACATTAACTTTCTCAGGTGTTCAAATACTTATTTGCAGCTGTATCATACAAATAAATAGTTAAAAAATCATACATTGTGATTTCTGGATTTTTTTTTTTAGATTATGTCTCTCACAGTGGACATGCACCTACGATGACAATTTCAGACCCCCCCATGATTTCTAAGTGGAAGAACTTGCAAAATAGCAGGGTGTTCAAATACTTATTTTCCTCACTGTAAATCTGTAGCTAGTACCATTATTGAAGGTTAATCTTCTGAAAATATACAGTGTCCCACATTTTGCAAGTGCAAGTATTTTAGTTTGTTATGTTCACATATAATTTTTAACGTAATTTTCCTCACAGCATCTCTGGAGTTGACTGTAACTATCTACATTGTTCTACTCCAGGATGTACATAGCACCTTCACCTTCCAAAAGCTTAAATAATTTAAATAAATCCATAATCTACATAAGCAATATTCAAAAAAAGAAATACTTGTAGAAAAAATAGGATTGGATAAATTTGTTTTGTTATATTTTTTTTATTGCGAGTGTACAATTTGAGAAGTAAGCTTTTGAAGTACCGACATTTTTGTCATTGGCAAAGTCTGTTGCGTCGATACAGCCTCACTTCCTTTTGTTACTTTCTGTTCTTTTAAAAATTCTGTCCAAGTCTGCCAAATTTAATATAAATCTATTACAATATGTAGGTGAAATAAAACATATTGAAAGAAAATATCCAAAGATACGAGAAAATCTAACTCGTCTCAACCCAAGGATCCGAGGAACATGTGGTTTTGAAATTTTGGACACATGGTTTAAAGATTATAACTACGAAAATACTTTTAAACTCTCCTCAAATTGTACCTGATGGTGCTGCTGGAGCATTTGAAGCACTGGGCCAATTGTTGGCCTTATTTTTCTTTAGATATTCCCCATCAGGTGCTCTAAATTTCACATTATACAAGAATAAAAAGAAAAAGTACAATAAATAGTGGGTCTCTACACACTTTCATTGCTTGACCCCATCAAAATCAAACCATATAACCATAAATGTTTACAATGCTGTTAATGAAATGTCGGATTTATTAAAAAAAAAGTAGCATGTCCGGTGTTGTCTATGACCACTTAGAGTTTCCTCGCTTTTGGAATCAAACAAAAAGACCTGAAGCTTTGTGGTGTGAATTAAAAAAGACAGTAGAACAAGTTTACAAATCTAAGAATATAAATGAATTTGAAATGTTCTGCATGGTGGAGGCTTTATGATTCTAATCTTTTTAAAGATTACAATAAGAAACTCCAGGGACAGTTTTATAAAGTTTTTATAGAAATACACACAAATCTAAAACCAGTTTTCCTTTTAGAAAAGATTCTACAAGAAAGACGCTTCCACATGATCGACCAGCCTTGCTGTTTGAGTCTGGTTCTTATTTATGATCAAGTGCTTCACTAACTAGTGATCATTGTTACCTTGTCTACCACAGAGCCCTAAAAAGGCAAGGGATGATCCAAAACACATGCTGTTACCACGTGAAACGTTTGTGTGCACGTTTGTAATAGCTGTGTGTGAGGGTTGATTTTTTTTTTTTTTTTGTATATCAAAATAATAATAGAGATGGACCTTCCAAGCAAAATTACAAATTGGATTTTTCAAATATTATCTGAATGATAATAAGAGCTCTAAATCTTTAAACTGGTCATCCAGCTATGTAGGAAAGTTCTATAAACATGGGGATGCATGAGGTTTTTGGTCACCTGCTTTTTGAGCATCCCATTCCACATAGTCCTTATTTGCTGCAATAATAACTGCAACTATTCTAACAAAATGTTCCACTAGATTTTGGAGTGTACCTGAGGAGATTTGTGCTCATTCAGCGACAAGTGTGTTAAAGTCAGATACTGATGTAGAACAAGAAATCCTGAGGTGCAGTCAGCATTCCAAATCATTGTATTTTTTAAAGGGTTAAGATCAGAGCTCTAAAGCAGGCCATTTAAGATCTGCCACTGCAACTTATATAAGCTTATATGGAGGTGGCTTGGTTCACAGAGGCATTGTAATGCTGGAACAACTGTGGGTCTCCTAGCTCAATCAAATTCAATGCTACCGTATCCAAAGACATCCTATTAAATTGGTACATTTTGGTACAAAACATCCTTTATGGTAACAGTTGGGAGAAAAAAACACATATAGATGGGAAAGTCAGGTGCCCCAATATGTTTTTCCATATATATGCAAATGCACTTATTTAATCTGCACAACGCTACTGTTTGCACTTCTGATAGATTGTAAACTGCATTTCTTTGCTGAGTACCTGTACTGTGCAATGACAAAGAAGGAGCTGCTGAGAGAACATAACAAATGCTGCTGCTGGTGTTAAGAGACTATTTAACCTTGCGCCACATTTCCAATATATCAGACAAGCTCTTTGTTCTTAAACAACATCATTACTCCAATGAAGGCCAGGTGTCACTAAGATGGAGCTAAACATATGGTAGATTAGGAAGAAGTAGACATGGTATCAAACTTCTGTCCTCCATCCACTCTTCGCAAAGTTATTAGTTTCACGATCATCCATTTTCCACTTCAGCACTGTCACTGTTTATGCTAGCCTGGGTGTCCTAAATGCTTTAACTGCTGACACGTCTCTTATTTGAGCTTCAATGTTTTAAATAATCAGGTATTCTTTTCACCAGGGATCATCACGTGACATTATTGTGCTGTGTCTTCACCACTTTATTACAATTTGTGCATTTTTATACTATATATTTTTTAGATGAACTAAAAGACCAGAAGACACAAGCTTACTCACTTCCTTTATTTTATACACTTATCAAAATTTCAATTTCAAAACCACATAGGCATTTTTCAAGATCTGATATCTCTCTTCACAAACTTGAAAAAGCACAAACCAAGATCGTTTTATTACCATTATAATTTCACACATTGAAATTTTAAAATCCAACTGTGAATCTTACACCAACTAACAGGAAACTGCTACTAACAAGATAAAAAAACCAACAGAATTTAGTATTTTCTACTCTTAGAACAAATATAAACAAATGTTTCCTTCTTCCATAAATTTAAACAAACTCAAGCATATCCTGCACAGCTTTAATCATGTTTTTACACTAACATAAGGAATCATAAATTGATGCTATTAACAGTATGTTGGGTCTAGTAAAATATATTTTAAAGATGATGTGGAGGTGTTACCACCACCAATAAAGTGAGTTGTGCCTTATTAATTAGCAGATTCTCTATTGTTTTACTTGCCACAGAAACCACAGTCCCAACTTTGGTGTTTCTATTAAGTTATAAGTACAAAGCAAGTGAATTCACAGAACACAGTTCATCTAGATACATTTTATGTAAAGCAAATGTAACTGCTACCAGAAACATATACATACTGCTATAAAGCATGAGACATATGAAGTCAACATGTATATTGCAACAAGGATCATTACCAGAAAAAAACAAGTTTAACAGACTGAAAATGCTAAAATTGTGTGTCAACTATGAAAAAAATGCTCAGTAGAAACTATAAATCCATTCAGGTTTGCCCTCTGGGTCAACCTTACAGTCTGAGATGCTCTGTCCATGGCTCACAGAGCAATTGTGAAATCTTTCATACAGTTTATACAGGCCATAAGCTTTAGAACAGGGGTCTCCAATCTTTTCCAAAAAGGGCCGGTGTGGGTGCAGGTTTTTATTCCAACCAAGCGAGTCCACACCAAATTCTACCTGTTCAAATCTAATGATCTTCATTGTAAATGACTATCAGGTGTGACCATTGATTGGTTGGAATGAAAACCTGCACCCACACTGGCCCTTTCTGGAAAAGATTGGAGACCCCTGCTTTAGAATATTAAAGCTTTAAATGCCATCATAGCCATCAACACCCAGTGATGCAGGACCAAAGCCAGATTTGTCAGAGTTTCAGTTTGAGATACAGGATTTTAAAGACCAACACAGAGAGAGACTCTGTGTTGGTCAGAGTGTTGGTTAGGGAGTCTGCATATTCCTACCTTACTAGCAGACATACAAACACAAAACAGTTTGCATAAGGCAGCTTAGCCTTCGGCTAAGGCACAAAAACTGTAGAAGATGATGTTAATATAAGCAATATACGAAAAAAAGCCACAAAGTTGTATCACCAAACAGCTTTATTATTGTTAGAGCCTTGACACAGATAAACTCATACACACAATCTCTTTATTACAATGAATTCAAATAAATGTAATTTACAGCGGGCAGAATTCGAGATCTAACAACTTATATATACAATAAGTAACAAAAAAAACAACTATTATTTAGATCTATTCAGTCAGTTTACCTCAAATATGTGGCTTCTACTAGCACATTAATACACAAGAGTGTATTCACCAAATAATTCAATCTGTTTTTCATACCTCAGGCTCAGTGGTATAAACAAACATATCCAAGTTAAAACCTATTTATTATATATTCATGTAGCATGTCCTATGTTGTCACAGAGCTTTTTCGATTTTCAGTTCAGTTCTGTTCTCACCTCATGCATAACACAAAAATGGGACAAATGCTGCTCTAGAAAATATGCTTAGCTTTTTTAAAAGCATAATCACAGATAAACAGGCCAATCCAAACTCCATAGCACTAACTGTCCTATAGCCCTGTACCTCCTACCTACACACACACACACACACACACACACACACACACACACACACACACACACACACACACACACACACACATCCACACACGGTTTCTATATAGGCACAGCATACTGTATATGTTAAAATCGCCTACTTCCTGTTTTAGTCACAAACCTTTTAGGTTTAATTTTATATTAGATATTACCTAATCAAACTCTTTAACTACTAATGAATACAGTTATTCAATCAGCCAATCATGTGGCATCATAAAAATGCTTACAATTATGCGCATATAGCTTAAGAGCTTCAATGTGGTAACCAATCAGATTGCTGTCATTTTTGGTGGCGCTGATTTTGGTGGTTTAATATTTCATAAGGGGCTTCATAAGGAGGAAGCTGGGGTAAGCTATAATACAGTGCCCCTGGAGCACAAAGGGGTTGAGGGCCTTTCTCAAAAGCCCAAGAATGGAAGCTTAGTGATGCTGGAACTGGAACCCCTTGAATTTCTAATCAATAACCGAGAGCCTTAACCACTATGCTACCACTTCCATTCTACCACTTCATCAACTGCTGATCTTTTGTGTGTTTTCACACACAATATTCTTCAGAACTCATCACAGAATAAAGCAAGAGCAAAATGTGTTGAGTTGAAAGAAGAATTGGCAGACTGGTTTGAGATTACAGGAAGACAACATCAGGTTCCATTCCTGTTTGGAACCTAGACAGGTTAAAACTGGAAAAAACTTTACCTGGCCTTTTCCCTAATCTTCAGAAGCTCAACTTGGTGAATCCAGGTGTCTGTACTAACATGTTGAGTATAAATTACAGCCTAACCACTTTATATTTTTCGGCTTATTTTTATGCCACAAGTGGTCTCCATTCTTTTGCATATACACCCTTTTGTACATTAGTTTACAATAGAAGGACACACTTCTAAAAACATAGGCCATGTTGACACAAATACGTTTTAATTCAAAAATGCGTATATTTCTTTCTATTTTGGCCTTCCATTTATATGTTCTGTCCACATTTCACACTGTTTCCAGTCATCGACAACACTCTCCAAAGTAGATAAGTTGAAAATGCCAGTTTCGTGTCAAAGTGTGGACTGTAAAAATAGAAACGTTCTTAGTCATGCGACGGTGCCTGTCCTCGATACGTTTTACTCATGCGCAGTAAGCGTTTTTAGACGTTTCAGTGTGTATGAGAAACTTTGGGAAATGTTTAAAAATGATAGTGTGAACGTAGCTGTAATGAGATTTTTTTTTTTGTGACCAGTGGATTAGAAAAAAAAAAATCTTTAAAATGATAAAAAGAAGTTTTGAGAATGTGAGTATTTGCAACAATCAATTTGTCTAATTTCCAGACAAACTGGAAAAGTAGGTGGTTTTTGGTGATGCTTAATAACAAAGTGCACTCTCGAGGAAGAGTGCCAACCAGTTAGCTTCATCTTTGTGGCTTTGTATTATTTACATTGTTTCTGCTAATAAACTCCAAGTTCATGTTCGTATCCACACACACACACACACACACACACACACACACACACACACACACACACACACACACACACACACACACACACACCTACACATACACATAGGAAGCTGGTTAACTCACCGCCAGTTGCTACAGTGATCTCCCTGAGAAAATGTCCATAAAAGGGGAAATCAAAAGACAGGTTGACCCGCTGTGTAAACAAAAACACATATTATCATCAGCATAGGGATATTATGTCTGGTGACACTGAGACATTGACATTAGAGGAAAGGTGGTAGGGCAGTCAAAAACAACAATCAACAGTAAATATACAGCAGTGGATTAAATCTGTGGTCAGCCTGAGTAAGTAAATAAATAAGCAAAGCATAGACTTTAATGTTGTACCTAGGCTCAGTCTGTGTGATTGTGGCTGCTTTTATTTAGAGAGGCTAATGTTCTGCTGTGGTCTCAAAATCATTTCCCCTATTACGATAAAACAGAGCATGTTGACACACAAGGCTTTTTGTAATTTTCTATCCACTCAATTTGTTCCCACATATACACAGGCAGAACAACAAAGCAAGCGAGCCATGCTATCCCTCAGGGAATGCTAATGTTAATGTTACACATGTGTGTATTGGTGGTCAATGTGATTGTGTGACCTCTGAACAGCGGTGAGATTTGCTTGTGTATGGGTGTGAAGGCGTACCGCTGCCTGTCTGTGAGTATTGGACAGGATTCCATGAATCTTCACTTTCTCCTTGTCCATCTGATCAATGTTCACCCATAATTCTTTGCTCATGGGATCGTTAGGATTATAGGTCTTCGATGTGTAGTAGTTGTGATCTGTATCTTCCTGCAGAAAGAGACAAAACTGTAGTCAGTCTGTATCATATAACCATTGTATTCAAAGCTGTATCTCAATATCTGGACATGAAACATGAGTGGATATTATTTTATCATTTTGCAGGTGCTCCAGCTAATCTAATTCATGTCAGACTGTAATTAGAGCTTTATAAACCTGATAATATGCGATATCCTCGCCACACGGCACGTTAATGCAAGGTATATGATTTTCTCTTTTTCCAATACTGATACCAGACAAATGACCCTTACTCACATAACTGTAATTGAGGAGGTTTTTTTTGTGCTCTTGTACTTTTTAAGTTTTACTTAAATGCTTTCTTTGTAGTATTGCACTTAATTACATTTTACATAAACATACCCATTTGTTAGTAAAAAAAAAAAATAATTATTAATAAAAATAATGCAAGGGGGGAAAAAAATCGCACCCCGGAAAACTACTGCACTGATCGAATGATGGGCAGAAAACAAACGCGCTAAACTCAAAAGAAACAAATATGGAGAGTGACAAGACAAACCGCTGTCTAAATTTAAGCGAACACTTTGGCTTCAAATGCAAAATAGGCAACAGTTTTATTACACAGCTTAAGCTGTTTTCCAGTGTAAGCTGTTTAAGGTATGTTTAATTTTGTCGATTTTTTTGTTATTGCACTTTAATCTGTAAAGGTATTCCTTCAATTAGAAACAACTAGTTTGAGATTGATATACCCTTGTCCTTTTTTGAATGACACTAGAATCCCCCACCCCACCTATGCTGTTGGTACATTCTTCTTCTTCTTCTTCTTCTTCTTTCGGCTGCTCCCATTAGGGGTCGCCACAGCGGATCATCCGTCTCCATACCACCCTGTCCGATACATCTGCCTCTTTCACACCAACCACCTGCATGTCTTCCCTCACCACATCCATGAACCTCCTCCTTGGCCTTCCTCTTTTCCTCCTACCTGGTGGCTCCATCTTCAGCATTTTTCTACCAATATAATTCGTGTCCCTTCTCTGCACATGTCCAAACCATCTCAATCTCGCCTCCCTCACCTTGTCACCAAAACATCCTACATGTGCTGTCCCTGTAATAAACTGTTGGTACATTCTAAATAGGTAAATTTTAAATGAGCTAATTTTTACTTTTACTGAAGTAGATTTTTAGACCCGGAATCTTTACTTGTACTTAAGTAAAATTTTTATTGAAGTAACAATACTTTTAAACGAGTAAAATATTTGATTACACTTTTCACCTTTGACTGACACAGATACTAAACCATTGAGCTGATATTGAATCTGATGGTTTTAACAAGCTTAAAATTGTTAAGCTATTTTAGTAACTGGAACACTGGAAAAAAACAAAACTTGCATAACTTACATAACATTCCCACAAACATTGTGTTGCATATTTTATAAGTATAATTCACCATTTATATTAATTATATAATTATATACTATATAAAATGTCGGCAAGCAGAAATAATAAAATAATAAAAAATAAACAAACTAACAAAAAAAACCCACCAAATACCCAATATATATCAAGTCTCTTTATATGTAAAAGGTACAATCACTTCATTCATCACTTCAAAAACTTTAATCATATCTGTCAACAGAGCATGTTTCCAGTAGTGCTGCTGAACAGAGAGCAATTACCATGGTAACTCTTATTCAGTGTTTTTATGATAAACTCAAACACAGCTGCAAGTCAGTGCAAAAAAAAAAAAAAAAAAGATACCAGCATGTCAGCTGTCATTTCACAGTTTATTGTTCAGCTCGTTTCGGGGATACTATGGTGTTCACTTTCGCATAGCTTTGTAGGATTCTGGCTTCTAGGGAGGATGAAAACACTACAAAAATGATTCAATTTGCAATCCTTGACTTGACTTTCTAGACTATACAAAGGTGATATGTAACCTTTTCCAGGATTATTATCTTTAACATCTCAGAAATGATTAAAGCTGCATGCATGAAAATGACTTTTGTGAATCCAGATAAACAAAAACTACTCTGCACTGTTCAATATTGTTTCACAGTTGGAGAACATAAAGCAATATTGTGGTGTTATATGGGATTGTCATATATATTAAACTGCATTGAAATACCATATGTGTAACATTAATATTTTGGACATTACCAACATTTTGGCAAATTTTACAATTGTAATGCTCAGGGTTGGGCAAACACTTAGCATAGATGATATATACAATCATACTCAGTTGTAATGTAACATAATAACAGGCAATATATTGTACTGCAATGGATTATAATGTAATGCAATCAAATGTAAATGTATATTAATGTAATACAATGTTGTGCAATGCAACGTAACGTAACATGTCGTGATGTAATGCAACGTCATGTATTGTAATGTAATGTTATACAATGTCATGTATAGTAATGTAATGCACTGTAATATAAGGCAGTGTAAATAATTGTAATGTAATGAAATGTAATGTATTGTAAACTTATGCAGTGTAAGTTAATACAACTATAAACAGACACTAGCAAAAAACACTAATCAAATTATAGAGAGACAAAGGAGATGCCTCATTACATATGAGACTTTGCTTACTTCAGCAGATTTTAATATTTTCCTGAGCTCGAGCTAGAAGCACTTGTCCTCAAGTCTGACACTGCAGTCTCGCAATTTGTAGATATTCAGATGCACATAAAGAGCTACAGAGCTGAAAGCACTGTTGCATGAGAAGGACACCACAGATTACAATTTGTCATCATTCTTGCTTTTTCTGGATTGATGAACTAGTCTGGATGCTAATATGTTCCCATATCGTCGATATATAGTAGCATATTCGGTATATAAATATTAAACAAATAACACAATGGGTAGACGAGAGAAGAATAGACCTTTTGAAGGCTTATATAAATTACATTTCTTACGTGTATATATAAGCAAGTATGGCTTTTAAGTTATTTTCAAACAACATAGCCATGAAAGTGTAAGGTACTGTTTATAAAAGCTGTGCATTTCTTTTTATCTCCAAATGACAGTTAAAATCAGTTCTTTGTAGGCTAAGTTTCTGAGGCTAAGTGCATATAAGCAGTTGCATACATACAATATAAACATTACATATGGTGTGTAATTCCATGTCCTGAAATGACATACCATTTAAGTTATTTACTCAGGAAGCTGGATTCTTTATGAGATACTCAGCTGCACAGTTAGCATCTGTGTACATCACTACATACTTCCTTGTTGCATGCAATCACTCACTCTCACACACCAACATACACTCCCACTTCTTTCTCTCAGTGCAACATAAACAGCATTTCTATTTGAACATTTTATCAGTTGTTTTCTGTGACGCTAAAAGACTACGGCATTGATTAACAGCAGCTGGAGCCTCTGGAAGCTGCATTGCTGGCAACAAACTCAAAGACTCCAGCTGGATTGTCTTTTGTCTCCTTTCCAATATGCACACAGACAGGGGGACAATGTTAGGAAAATATGGGAATAGAATGATGAAAGTAGGGCATAGCAGTGGGATGAAATAATGCAAGAAGGCATAGATAGGATAGAGAAGCGAGGAGGTGAAGGAAAAAGAAAAGTGTGTGCCATTCTAGTCCTAATATTGGATACTACATCAGGATGTAATAAAATAATTTCAAATAAACAAAACAAATCTGGAGCCAAGTAGCAAAGAAATGGAGACATAAAAGCGTAAGAAAATAGGCATTGAGCAAAAAGGAAGGCACATCTAGCAGAAACTGCTCAGATGCCTCAGAGGAAGAAACAACAAAAAAGAAAAACCTAATTAAAGTGCTTCTTGAAACAGCATTTGAGAGCTATATAGTGGCAAACAGCCCAAGATATCCATTTGTATAAGAGAGATTGGCAATGACAGTGTTATTGTATTAGGTGGATTGCTGACCCCTTTAGTACACACACTTTAGGGGACTGGTTGCTCAGTGGTTAAGGTGCTGGGTTACTGTTTGAAAGGTCAGGGGTTCAAGACCTGGTATCACCAAGCTGCAACTTTTGGGCCCTTGAGCAAGGCCCTTATCTCCCTGGATCATGACTGACCCTGTGCTCTGAACCAAACTTTTAAACAAGCTGTGAAAAATATTTTGCTTTAATGTACGTGACAAATAAAGGCTATACTCTTCTCATATATATATATATATTATAATTTTTTTTTTTTTTTTACTCTCTGCCTACTGGTTTTGTTAAATGTGTACTTTGAGCATGACAACATGATTAACATAATATATATTATTTATTATTTTCCAACACACTACAAACATGTTAAAAACGATTCTGGCATCAAAATAAAATGCTGTATATTTACACTCAGCTGCTGGAAGTTGGGACGTGTTATTCTTGTCAGTTTATGTGCTGGAAGATTTAAACACAGCTTTAAAATGATGAAACGATGAGCCTGCATCACATGGACACATGGACAGTGGGAGATCCTGCTGTGATGGTTATGTACTGTGGTGACTTAAAGGCTGACAGCAGACAACAAAAGATGAGCTAACAAGCCATAACTCACATGTTATTTATTAGAAGACAACAGCAGCATGCCTAGTAAGAAGCCGGCCTCTTTGAAGGATTGCTGGCACTATGAAGAGGAATTTGTTGTTATGTTATTGAGTTGAAGGTTTGGCAGGTGAAACGCTTTAAACATGCGTGTTAAAACAGATCTGATTTACAAGGTTCTTCAGATGACTATTTAAAACATGAGGGATTATATGTGGGAATACACATTGGCCATCAGTCATGGTGAACATTTCAGGCACCAGGGCAAAGAAAACAAAAAAAAACATATATATTAATTATTCAAAACAATGCTCAAGGGGTTTGTTATAATCCACTTTCATTTATAACTACTTTGCATGGACAGAAGGGTTTGGATTTCGAAAACAAATACTTAAAAGCCTATGATTGGATTATGATTAATATGTTTCACCTGGCAGCAATTTTTTTATCCCTAAAGTCTAGCTTCTGGTTTCTTGAACAACCATATCAGAAGCATATCCTTTGGTCATGGAAAATATGTTACTGTGTTTCAGAAGAAACAAATTACTGGCCTGTATTCAGCAAAGAGAACAACTAAGGAGATTGCTGATATCACTGGAATTTGTTTAGGAAATGTCCAGCACATGATTAAAACCTGAAAGGATTGAAGGAAATTTACGGGAAGAAATGCAGTTAAAAATCTTTATCAGAGACGCTTTGTCAAGTCACGTCGCAAAAATTCAACAGGAGAACACACGATAATGTTTGATTGTAAAAGTAAAAGCATTTTCACATGCACAAGATTAACACCAAACAGCCATGTGACCACAAGACAGTTACTAATAGAAATAAAGAACTTTATTTTGCTAGGGAACAAAGTTTAAACTGTCGACAACAAAATCTTCTGGTCTGATGGATCCAGATTTCAAAGCATTTCATGTAAATAAATGCAATGTTGTTGTATAAGGTTGCCAAAGCAATGCTCTGACAAATGCATGCAAAAAAGTGGTAAAACTAAATATCAATGTGTGACGTTTTATTGGCCCTCCAGTGAATATGCTCAGTTCATATCTGGTTGTCTATCAGTCTGTTATTATTCATGTATATCAATCTGGATCTGTGTCTGTATTTAGATTTGAACTGGAAGTAGGTGTGGCCTACATTTCTAAAAAAAAAGCAACTGTTTTTCATATTATAAAAAGTACTTAATATTAATCGAAGCAACTTTTATTATAGCACCCATATGATTTTTGACAGTGGAAGGCCAAAAGAAAATGCAAGATAGTTAAAAAAATTTATTATATTTTGTAAAAATATGAATAGAAATACGCATGTTGGTCTTTGCACAGCACAAGGTCTGCATGACCTTTCTGGACTGGTTACTTTACTGGGAAGCGACAGAAAAATGTTTAAAAAAAAGGAAATGTTCAACCGAAATCACATTTGCACAAGAGCCACAGTGAGGATTGAGCAGCCCCGAGACAGCTCAGTTTGATCATCCCAAACAGTGCAAACAGGAATTTAAAGTAGCTTAGCAAATTTCCTTGCCTCTGCTGAAAGCAACAGACATGCTCTTGCACTCAATTCATGGTCAGTGAAACTTCAAGGACAGGAGAAATCTGCTGTTTAAATGTCAATCTGGAGCTTCCCAACGGCAAATTATTATGCATACAAATTTACATTAAAACAACCCCAAAAAAATGAATAGTGTTCATCCAATTTGTAATTAGATCTGTTTAGAACACATTATTATAATTATGACTAATGTCATTTCTTTGGTTACATCCTTAGAGTTTACATTTTCTTTCAGAAATGTCAGCTTGAGGATACATCAAACCACTAGCTTTAGTCACTCACATTTCCTTATTCTACTGTAGTTTTAAATCTATATCAAACAGCATAATCTGCTAACTGTTTTGCAAAATATGAGGTTAATTATGTTTCATTCATTAATCTTTTCCTACAGTCAACAGGAACTGATAAAAAGCCCTATCTATAGCCAACCACCTGGCAGATGCAACCAGGTTCTGCGCTAAAGTTTCCTAAAACTTTATAAGAGCTCATGAACAACTAGCTGCAAAAAAGAGGTAACTGCACATGTTCCCCAAATGCAAACACAACTGTAAACAATCATAAACAAACATACTATTATTTTAAAATAAGGATTATTTAAGACAGGGATGTACAATTTTACAATAACAAATTTTTTTTTGTTACAGGATACATTTTTTCTCTTACTGTATTAATGGAAATGTTTAATTCTTGATTAAACATTCTTAATTCTTAATTCTTGATTTATTGTAAACTTTCCCACCGGGTTCCCTGGTGGTCTAGTGGTTAGGATGCAGCGCTCTCACCGCTGCAGCCCGGGTTCGATCCCCGGTCAGGGAACCAACCCCAGCCATTAGGGTTGCACAAGCCTTAGTGCCGGTCCGAAGCCCAGATAAATGGGGGGGTTGTGTTAGGAAGGGCATCCAGCGTAAAAACGTGCCAAATTGAACATGCGGATCATGAATACGGATAATCCGCTGTGGCGACCCCTAATGGGAGAAGCCGAAAGAAAGTTTTTTATTGTAAACTTACCCACCCTTCCCCTTTGAATAGAGAGCTGACTACCACAGACTAATTTATCTTAGTAAGTTAATATTAAAGTTGAACACTATAGATTATGATTCTGCTTTGGTTTTGTTGGAGTTGATCAAACTGTTCATCACCTGAGATCGTTCAAGCATGACAAACTAGGTTTGTGTACATCCTTCTGGCCTTCTCATTATAGCGTGTGCCTTAAAGCCTCTGCACTCTAATTCCAAATTCAGCACTTGTCCTTATCTCACAGAAGCAGTAATGAGAGACAACAGAAGAAAAGGTGGACTGCAAAACAGCTAGGCGAAAGAGTGGAAAGCAGAAGAACATAAAACAAAGAGGAGGGGAGTGTCAAAACAAATAACAGAGTAAATATATAAAAACAGTCCAAAAAAACATAAATGAACCGATGGCAAATCTGTCAGGGTTTCGAGGTCACTCTCGGAAGGACAAGTGTTGGGCTATGGGTCAGCCAGATCTCCATGTGAAAGACTTTGCTTAGTTGTCTGACTTATCAGGAAAAAAGGAGAAGGAAAACAACAGAAAAACATGACAAAAAATATATGCACAAAAAAACACTGGGCGAAACCAGTGGACATTTGCATTACTTACAGTATGACTCAACCACTGAATTCAGTTCAAAAAGGCTTATTCAATTGTTGAATTTTATTTAAATTTGACAGTAAAGTACACTGATGGCAATTGCCAAGTATACAATTTACCATGTCCATACTACCTATTAGGAATGTGCATCTTTGAGGCCGATTCGCATCTCGATGAATAGCCAATGATACGAAAACATTAAAAATACATATAAAGCAGCTATAGATTTAATGTGATACGATTTACACCTATTGTGATGCAAAATAGTCCTTTTAATTTAATTTAACTTGCGATTCAATGCAAAACGATGCAGCGGAAAAAAATAATATGATGTTATACACGTGTTACAGACGGTTTACTTTAACTTCTTTGGTTCAGACAGATAGCAAATCATAAATTTTTTTAAGTGCCAACCAACATCTAACAAATGGCCCTTTCACAAAAAGGTGTTTGTAGTACAAAAAAAAAGATTTTCTATTTTGTCTACAGCAGCTCTACCTCTGCCATATTAATCTCCATTGTATGTGACTCCCAGGACAGGCCTCGGTCTCCATAGTGTAGTGATACGTCATATTCATGTAGCAGCAGTGGTGCTGAGAGAACGCAGTTGAGAAACAGTTTAGCAAGAAAAAATCAATATACATATAAAATATTGGTCACAAATGATTATTACTGTCACTTTCTAAACTGTAGTTCTTCCCCAAACTGTTTATGCTCTGACTTAGTCATGTAGCTTTTCCAACTTAGCCCAGTTAAAGTCAGTTAGATCATTACAATTGTTCTTTATTTTGCTGCCAATCACCACAATTTTAATAACTGACTGTTCGCTTGCTGCCTCATATATACACCACCTCTTGAATCGTGCTATTGTAATTAGATTATCATTCATGTTCAAATTATCGGTCGTGATAATAATGTTAGAAAAAAATACAAAAAAATAAAAATCAAATGTACATACGTATTCACAGCCTTTGCTCAATACTTTGTTAAAACACCATTGGCACCAATTACAGCTTTTATTGAGTCTTTTTGAGTATAATGCTACAAGCTTGGCACACCTAATTATGGGAAGTTTTTCCCATTCTTATTTGCAGAACACCTCTAGCTTCATCAGGTTGGCCATTTAAGGACATCAAAGGTCCTGTAGCCACTCCTTTGATACCCTGGTTTTGTTGTCCTGTTGAAAGATGGAATATTACACTAGTCTGATGTCCATAGGGCTCTGAAGCAGGTTTTAATCAAGGATCTCTCTGTACATTGCTGCATCCACTTTTCCCTCAATACTGACTAGTCTTCAATTCCTACCACTGAAAAACATTCCAACAACAGGATGCTTCCACCACCATGCTTCACTGTAGGGATGGTATTGGCCACCTGATGAGTGGTGCCTGGTTTCCTCCAGATGCTTGGCATTCAGGCAAAAGAGTTTAATCTTTTTTTCTAATTGTCTTAGAGTCCTTCAGGTGCCTTTTTGCAAACTTTTGAGGACTGTGTGTGAATGCTATGTGTGTATCTGTGTGTCTGTCACTACAGTATTATTTGCTCTTTTTACTATACAACATGCACATACAATTTTATATCGCACATTTCTATGTACATTAAAAGTTTTTTCCCCAGGCTATCCACTTTCTAAACACTTACACTGGCTCAGGTGATCGGTACCAGTAAACAAATTAATGTGCATTATGTGCAAATACATTTATGTGCAATATGTATTGCAAACACATATGCGCAATATGCATATGCCTTCAAATCAAACGTTTGAACAATGTCTCAAAGTGTAATAAATGTTGTATATATGCAGAATAATTGGCTCTTGTACATCAAAATATTTAAAAAAAAGCAGTGTACACCTGAGATCATGGCTGCATTATCACCATGGGTGAGCCAAATCCATGCTCATGTTATGATTATATTGGTTATATGATGATGATGATGATGATGATGATGATGATCCTATTTTATTCTATTCAAAATAATATAGACTTTGAAACTCAGGTGGAATTAGCAGGCCAACTGGATTCTGTTTAAAAACCCTTTCATTAAAAAAAAAATTACAAAATGTCTGTGTACTGAAGCAGACAATCCAAAGAATCTCTAAGGTCCTTATTATAAACAATGCACACACAGCTCATCCAAACCATTCTCACCTTCACATTCTGTCTATGATCCATGCACACACACACACACACACACACACACACACACACACACACACACTCACACACACTCACACACACTCACACACACTCACACACACACACAGTAAAATCCTGTCTAATTCACCCTCCACTGAGCCAGAAAACTCTTTCTACCTAGCCATACACAAACAGCTCTGACCACATGAGGTTTGATAATAAGCATGGAAGGCGACAGGAGACAACAGCTTTTTTAACACCACCTAGTTCTTTTCTAAGTCAAAGTCATTTTCATTATCATATGAGATAGTGAGCTCATTTGGTGCTACATTACACGTACACACACATAAAAATTAAGCACATTACTCAAAAACATTAAACTCGAACATTAAAAAGTTTCATAACGCTGTAGAGCAAATTGCTTTGGGTGCAGGGCCACTTTGCCATCTACCCTGATGGGAAAGACTCATTAAATCACATTCAACTGCTTTATAGCTCTTTGCCTATTGAGCTCAGTTTCCTCTAGTCTTTCGAAAGCCTCTCACTCTGACAGCCTCTTCTTCCAACTGGCTCTGCTACTCCATTTGTCCACCATCTCTCAAGTTAAAGCATAATCCTCAAATGAAAATTGTAATTCTAGTAATGACAGGACTTTTTATTCACAATTTTTCAGTTGTTTCATTATTTCTGTTCTCTCAGGGCTCTTTTTCATTCAGAAGACAAATACTGAACAGTTGTCAGGGATACAGAAGGAAAAGCTCATTAGCTGATTAATTAATCAACAAGTAAACTGAACACTTCTGTAGATATAACTTGCTTCTTAGCATTCTTTTTACGTAGACCATGTCTGCATACTGTAAATTGTGTGTACATAAAATGCTAGATAATTGGAAACAGTATCAAAAAGAAAACTACATCATGAACTGTGAACTGTATTTTGCCTAAAATGGTCTTAATCATTAGTGTACAATGTTAGCTATCTATACAATCAGCATGGGTTGTAGTTTGCTTTATAACTGATTAGTCATCTGGCTAATCCAAATCAGGGCAACATATAATAAATAGTAAAAGAAATGACAGTATTAATGACAGTATTCACTGCCAGCCTTTACCTAATAACAATGGTATATATATATATATATATATATATATATATATATATATATATATATATATATATATATATATATATATATATATATATATGACTATCCATAATACAGGCCTCATACTGTTACCTCTACAGTTCCTCAACCTACTGCTCCCAATTTTTTTATTTTTATTCCACTTTATTGCAATACTGATATGCACCATACCTTTCCATGTATTATAGAACAGTTATAATTTATAATAATGCTATTAGCATACTGGTTAAATGCTAACTCAATTTTTTTGTCGCTATACTTGTACTCTGACAGTGACCATACAGTTGAACTGACCCAAACCATATCCTTTATTTTCAACCAACCTATATTTTTTTTGGTTCCCAAAATTGGGTCCAAGGCCCTTGACGTCTATTAATTCTTTTTATTTCAATATGTTACAGTGGTGGAAAGCACATTTCATTATTATGAAACCATATTACATGTAGCTTGTACAGTTTATTGGCCAGCCTGACTGGACTCTTGGATCAAATGAGTTTAACTCAAAACTCAATAACTGGAAAAAAGTACCTATATTTGTGCTGAGGTGGATTGTGGAATTTATTTTAAAATTTAAAGAAGGTGGATTGTGGAATTTATTTTAAAATTTAAAGGAGTCCTTTTAAGCAACTTTGTTTTATTACAGTGCTGCTTTGCTATTGCTGTTTGCTATAACTCCTTAACACTTACAAAAATAAATAAAGTAAAATAAATAAACAAATAAAAGCTTACTGCTATCTGGGAGCTGTTATCTGCTTCAGTGTCGACCAGTGATCCAGGTAAATCCTGTGACTCTGATGTCTCGTGGCTGGCTTTGTTGCTGGTCATTCTGGGCTCAGACAGCCACCGTCTCTTCCTGAGCACTTCCACTGTAATGTCATCATCGTATGCCGGCCCTTGAATCATTGAATAATAAGAATCTCCTGCAAAGAACAATAACATTGCATCAAGTCAAGTGGATGAATAATACATTCACAGAGATACTAAAAGAATATATAGGAATATGTGAATCCCTTCAACAATAGGTAGATTTAATACTTATCCTCTTTGGCTAATGTCACTTTTTGATAAAGCATATAATAGTTTTTCTCTTAATAAGATGACAGAAAGTCTTGCTTATGATGCACATAAAGATGTTATTTGAGTCTGGATAGCAACTTTATTTTCAAGATTTTATATGTACAAAAAAAGTGCTAGCACTAGCATTGCTGTTTTTGTGCCACACTTTTATGACTACTTCTTCTTCTTCCTTCGGCTTTTCCCATTAGGAGTCGCCATAGCGGATCATCCGTTTCCATACCCCCCTGTCCTCTACATCTGCCTCTTTCAAACCAACTACCTGCATGTCTTCCCTCACCACATCCATAAACCTTCTCCTTGGCCTTCTTATTTTTCTCCTTCCTAGTGGCTCCATCCTCAGCACCCTCCTACTGATATACCCCATGTCTCTCCTCTGCACATGTCCAAATCATCTCAATCTCGCCTCCCTCACCTTGTCTCCAAAATGTCCTACATGCGCTGTCCCTCTAATAAACTCAATCTTCTAATCCTGTCTATCCTCGTCACTCCCAACGAAAACCTCAACAGCTCTGCTACCTCCAGCTCCACCTCCTGTCTTTTAGTCAATGCCACTGTCTCTAAACCATACAACATCGCAGGTCTCACCACAGTCCTATAAACTTTCCATTTCACTCTCGCAGATCCCCTTCTATCACAAATCACTCCTGCCACTCTTCTCCATCCACTCCACCCTGCCTGCACTCTTTTCTTCACTTCCCTAACACACTCTTCATTACTTTGCACTGTTGATCCCAGGTACCTGAGCTCCTCCACCTTCACCACCTCTTCTCCCTACAACCGCACTACTCCTCTCCCCTCCCTCTCATTTACACACATGTACTCTGTCTTACTCCTATTGACTTTCATTCCCCTTTTCTCCAGTGTGTACCTCCACCTCTCCAGGCTCTTCTCAACCTGCTCCCCACTCTCACCACAAGTCACAATATCATCCGCAAACATCATAGTCCATGGAGACTCCTGTCTGACCTCGTCCGTCAACCTGTCCATCACCACTGCAAACAGGAAAGGGCACAGAGCCGATCCTTGATGCAGTCCAACCTTCACCTTGAACCAGTCTGTCGTTCCTACTGCACACTTGACTGCTGTCACACTGTCCTCATACATGTCCTGGACCACCCTCACATACTTCTCTGACACACCTGACACCAGCATACTCCTTCTCCTTTCCTCAGGCATCCTCTCACCTTCCAAAATCCTGTTAAACAATCTGATTAAAAACTCCACTGCCATCTCTTCTAAAAAACAAGCTATTATGACTACTAAATAACTAAAATTTCAAGATCTTACTGAACCTTTATGTCTGCTGAGCAACTGCAAATGTAAAAATTAACAGTATAACTAATCGGGGTGCCTTTGTTAAAGCTTTGTCCGCTTTTGATGTTTATAAATGAACAGCACAAAATTCGAATTATTTGTCTTTACAAGCCGAGCAATCAGTCTTTGTTATTAAGCACTGTGCTCTGAATGATAAGTGGTTCAATGAAGGCAAACAAGTATTCTTAGCAAATAATAAACACATGCACCGTCCACTTGCACTTGTCTTTGTTAATGCTCTCATCATTGTAATTAGATGTGTCTCTGAGGCTCATTAAATTTAAGCATGAGTCAGCAATTCACTAAATTACTCAAGTACGTATTACGTCTCACATGATCAGGATCCTCATTCGTTGCACCCCAGCAAATTTTAAAGAACCATTACTATTTAATTTTTGTAGTTCCATTAAAACTCCAATTAAATGAAACAGGAAGGTAAATGACCTGCTTGTGGCATGACTAGTCAAGGATGCAAAAGACAGCAATAGGCGGCTAGAGCAATAGTTAATCAGTTTGATTTGATTGTTAATTTGCTGATTTAAAGCAAGTTGTAAATAGTTCTAACCACAGAGCAACTGAAAAGAATGAGCTGAACAGAAACCAAACACAGCTCACTTTAGAATGTGCCAGTCATTATGATAACGAAAATCATTTCAACATGTGAACCAACATTATAATCTTATAAATGCTAGGGAAAGGTTTACTGGAACTTTCAGACACAAATTCCTCAAAAGATTCGCACAATACTGACAAATGTCTTTAGTCATGGGCAGTGCCAGTTTTAGGCAATTACATTAGGGTGGTCTGGTACAAATAATAGGTGGGCAATCAGTAGTAGTGGCCCCAAAACCTAATCCAATTCTTCCAATAACTAATATTTCCAAAATTAAAATTTTTTTTTATTTAAAATACTTCGAAAACGTAAAAAACCATAACTGTATCTTAACTTTAAAAAAAAGTTCCTAATTAAAACGATATCCTAAATCAACTTATCAAGCATTTTTTCGGTACAAAATCAGTACATTCTATACATTTTTTATATAAATTCTATACATTATTTTATATATTTTGATCAGTTATATTTCCCATCCATCCATCCATCCATCCATCTACAAAATTAGTCTTATGTTTTCCTTGGCAAAAAATAATTTAAAAAATTCATCCATGTCTAAGTTTGTTATGGATTTCTCATGGGCCAAGATCTTAAAATTTTACTTTCTTTTATGTAACTTAGTGTGAGAATGAGGGTTTAGGATTCTTGACAGTGAGTAGAACTTAATCCATGGGCGTGTGCGCTACCAGGTAAGATTAAATAAGCAGAATACATTGTCAATAGTAACCAAACAATATTTGGGATATTTACTAATATTGTCTGGGTTAAATCGTCACTACTGAAATTGCTAATCGCCTAAACTGGATCTGAAACAGCCAGGAGATGGGTCTGTTTTGGGCCACTTATTGAGGACTGAGGAGGAGCAGTGCATGTTGAGAGTAAACTGAAACTAGCCGTAGCCTCTGATGTGCTAGCAGCAGCATCGCTACAGACACACTAGGCTTGCTGATAAGTAAAAAAAAGGGATACATTACACACATTGTAGAAGCAGTTATATAAAGTGTAATAAAATGTAATTTCAGTTCAACGAGCATTCGTTAGCTGATCAAAATCTGAAAAAAGTAAACAAACTTTAAAAAAAGCCAGTATGAAGCTAAAGTGTGTCGAACTGAAAGTAGTGTGAGGAAAGTGGTAAAAGACTATTTTGTGCTGCTGGAGCAGGGCTTTGGGTTGGTTGTGGCTGCCCATCCAATCAGATGTTAGACCTCATGCTGGTATTTTCTGGGTTCTTTTTCCCATTTCATAAAATATGAAATAAAACTTAGATTGGGCAGGCAAGACCACCACTGCCACCAGCCCTGGTCAGGGGTAAACTGCTAGTGTATAAGTTCACTCCATTGTGGTGGGAAACATTCTGTGGTGTTATGAAGCAAAATAAATTCAACATGCTGACCGCATACGTCAGCCAAATCACTGCAGGAACAAATATTGTGTGTACTGGGTTAGCCTTTAGATTAGGCCTTTAATAAAACAATACCGGGTTAAAACAAACATGGCAGCCATGTTTACCTGAAGTAAAACCAAACAAAGTTTTGATTCCTATATACAAGCTCATATTTCTCCGAAATAATCCTTTTCTCTGTTATTTCACTCCTCTCTTTCCCCTGATGTTGCTTTTGACTCTTTGACAAATCACTTTCACTCCTTCAGTCTCTCCCTGTTGTCCATTTTGCTCTTCAACGGCTTCCCTGTCTTTCCCTCTCTAGGCTAGATAGGTATGCTAATGGAGTCACCACATGAAACAAAAAACAATACAAAACTGCTCTTTCTAATTGAGTTAATCGTCAAACAAGGCCAAGGATTCGTTAAAAAGTAATAATCTTTTTCTAAAATCATTGTCACTTTGTTTGAATAGTTTATAGAGATAAAAAATTAGTGTGTGTGTGTTTATGTGTAAGTGACTGAGATCTTCTACATCTCTTCCATTTAGTTGTTATTAAGCTAATATTTCTGTGTGGTAACACCCAAAAGGTCAAACTTTCAAAGTAAAAACATTCCCATAACCACCATATAATTTTTTTTAATAGTTCGTAATTAAAGTTCAATATTTTTATAGTTACAGTTCAATGATAGAATTTTCTTGGCACAGGACATATTCTATGCCTGTACCTCATAAACCATTTCACACCAAACTGTGTTAACATATTTATTGCATAAATTCAAATGTTCTCCTTCAAAAATGGCATATTTTTTCTTTAATGGGTAGCATGACACATTTTTCTTGTAATTAGCTTGTCAGCTCTCAAAACACGTATTTGGATTTGCATGTTGCCAATTACCATGCTGGGCCTTCGTTGTTTATAGGTGTCCGAAGCAGTCCCTGAAGCCAAGCTTCTACACCTAAATAGAACTGAATTTGTTCTGGCTCTCTATCCAACACTCATTTAATAGCCCGAAAAAAGACCCTAAACATTGTTGCTCATAGATCTGTCCCTCTGCTGCAATATACTTTTTTAAATGTACCACATTTCACAATGCTCTGAGATAAACCGGCTCCATTCGTCATTCCGTGCCTTTTCTGGCCTCTTTACAGGGTAATGAGAGAGTGTGGGAATCGTGCACTTGACTGGGCTTCATTTATACCCATGACATTAAAGGTCCACTCCATCATTTCGCAACCAACACTTCATTTTGGCTTCAGATCACATTAGCAATCTATAAACTGGTAAGCAACCAGAACGAAGAGCTGCGATTTGCTATGTTGTAGAGTTTTCTCCAGTGTCCATCGTGTAAGTTTGATGTCTTTATCTCATTTATTATACAGTACCACACTTATTTATTTAGGTTTTGTTTATTATATTTTATAGCTATTAATATTTATAATATAGTAAATGGAGTGTTATGTTATGTGGCTTTTCAGAAAACAAAGAATTAACATTAGCAAGAATTAGGCATCCTTCTTTTCTCATGATATGAAAACAATGTACTTCGCTTGTTCCACATAGTCAGAAAATGAGAACAGGACACAATGAATGAAAAAGAAATAATAGTGAGCTGGGAAGTTCTTTCAAAAGGCCAGTTTATCACTTAAAAAAAAATCCAATCAACACTAGAGAAGGTAGCTTGTACTGTACTGTAGCTTGCTAGACTTTGCAGCAGCGATAAGTCATGCACCATTTGCCAAAACTAATGACGTACTTTGAATTCAGAAAATAACAAAACTTTTATTCATTCATTCAAATCCCTGAAAAAAATAGACTCATTTCCCAGAGCTACAGTGCTTTTTTCCTCCAGGATACTCTTTTAAAGACTAGGATGACTAAGAATGTGAGCAAGTCGCCTCAGTGCCAAAGGCTTCCTCTAAAGCCTATTAATTCAAAAGCAAAGCTGAAGGTGAAATAAGACTCGCAGAGGTGACTGTCACTGACTCCAATTGAAGTGCAGCAACAATCGCAGTTTTCAGATGCCATGCTGTGAAAAGCCCCACAGCGGGAATGGATTTACTCCTTTCCTCTCCTTTCCTTCCACCCCAGTGTCTCACTCTTTTCTCCTTTCTTATCAAAGTAGGCTTCTTTCGCTCTTCTTTTGAATTGGTAATTCTATTGTTCTTAAGACAAAAAACTATACTGCCTTTTTTGTCTCTTTGGCTTTGTGGTTTTATAAACTAATTCAGCTCGGGAAATACAATGACTCATGCTGGGAAAAAAACCTTACACAGATAATAAAGCTAATAATGTAAATACAACATAGAAATAATTAAAAGGAACAGAAAAGAAGAACTATGGGCAGATATTCTGGGTTGCTTGAAGCCATCGACACCATACTTCTGGACCAGTCAAAAAAAAATGTGAATGTGTGCATGTTAGTGGTTTAATGTAAAGCCATTATGTGTATCTGTATCTGTTTACTTGGAACTCTGAGGAGCTCTGACAATTTCCCAATCTCAGCTACATCAACAAATTAAATTAATTGATTTAATATTTTTTAAATTTGTTTTTAAATGCTTACAATATTTTCTAATTAATGAATGTAACAAGTGAAGATGCCAGGCCTGAACACTTTCTTTGTGTGCCTCTCACTTTCTGCATCTATCGACTCTTTCTCAGGTCGCTGACTCAGTGCTACACAGAACCCCATGTGCGACTGATCATCAGATTCCTCAGTCCATGAACTCCATATCAATCTTTAGAAACACCAGTCATATTACTAAAAAGACTGCAAGTGTAATCAAATTTTTCACAATAACACGATGAAACTAATGAAACTGCCAGCAGTTTCATTTATTTCACAACCCTCACTGGAAGAATGCAAATAGTCTGTGATATATGATAACATTTACCATTATGTTACACTTACCTTTCATAAATAAAGTATTCAATGTCCATAAATCTATATAACTAAATAATATTCCACTTAGTAAAAAGTTTTCGGAAACAATCTTAGTTTTACATCTCACAAAAGTGAGTACACCCTTCACATCATTCAGAAACCATTTTATTATATGTTCTAAAGGCAAATACTATAAAAAATTAAGCTTGTAGCAGCTTGTATAGCACTATAGATTTACAGTCCTCTGAAAGGGAGGGCATCATGTTCTGCTTCAGAATGTCACAGTACATGTTGGAATACAAGTTACCCTTAATTAACTGCAACTCCACAATACCAGCAGCACTTATGCAGCCCCAGACCATTTAGCTACCACCACCAGGGCATCACCACACATGCTGGACACCATCTGAGCTAAATAAGTTTATCTTATTAGACCCCAGGACATAGTTCCAGTAATTCAAACTCTTGTCTCCAGCAAACTGTTTGCAGGCTTCCTTGTGAGACAGCTTCAGAAGAGGCTTCCTTCTCGGACGACGGCAATGCAAACCGACTTGTTGCAGTAATCGATATATGGTCTAAGCACTGACAAGCGGACCTTCCTCTTCTGCAACCTCTAAAGCAATGCTGCAGCACTCATGCGTCTGTTTTTTTAAAACAGTTCTGCACCTGACACACAGGACTTAACTTCTCTGATCGACCCTTGCAAAGGCCTGTTCCGAGTGGAACCCATCTTGGAAAACCTCTCTATGACTCTGGCCACTGTACTGTAACTCAGTTTCAGAATGTTACAGATCTTCTTATAGCCTCAGCCATTTTTGTGGAAAACAACAATTGTAATTCTCAAATCTTTAGAGAGTTCTTTGCCATGAGGTGCCATGTTAAACCTCCAGTGGTCAGGGTGAGAGAATTGTACTCACACCAAGTTTTACCTGCTCTAATACAAGATACACAAATTTGTACGGTCCTGTCAAGCAGACAAAAACATGATGAATATGCATGTGGTTTTGCATGGTTACACGACTTACAGCTGTTTTCACTTAGGGTGTACTTACCTTTGTTGCGAGCTATTTGAACAGTAATGGTTGTATGTTGAGTTATTTTTAGAGGACCATAAATCTATACTGCAATACAAGCTGCACATAGACTATTCTCAAATATATCCAAGTTTTATTTCTATAGTATTGTCACTCGAGAAGAAATAATAAAACGGTTGCTGAAATCTGAGGGTGTACTCACTTTTGTAAGATACTGTATATATTGAAATTATTTTTCAAAACATCTTTTCAGTTGGAGAAGGCATACAGCCTTGACATAACCACAATTTATGACCAAATATTTTGATCAAATACACCACATCCACATGTATCCCTTGGCTTCTCCATCCATAAAAAATCCATAAAAAGTAACCTGGCATATAACTTAAAAAGGACATATTTGCAAGTAAAAATACAATACATAAACACCTGACCATAATATTGATTATTGATAATATTGTGATTAATGGGGTTCCATTCCACATTATTCTACCATTTGTTTTGCTGTTTTGGGGTGTGATTGTGGAGATTTGTGCTCATTTAGCCACAAGGGTGTTAGTAAAGTCAGATACTGATGTAGCATGAGGAGTCCTGTGGTGCACTCAGTGTTGAAATTCATCCCAAAGGTGCTTAGTATGGTTGAGGTCAGAGTCAAAGTCAAGTGACCCAGTATTTTGCTATTATAACATTTACCCAATATGAGATTATTCAAACAAATCCTGAGGTATTTTCAATTGCTTTTATCAAGAGCGTTACCTTTTCTTAATCTGCAATTTTGCCTCCTTATTGCAATAAATATTTAAAAGCAAAATGATTTGCCAATAGAACAAATCCATTTGAAGTTCGAGAGTCTTAATATTTGGCTTACTGTAATCCTATAACAGGTAATATTGATACATTTGACTATATTTCATATATTTTATTGCTAAGATGTCTTTTTTTTTATGTTACTGATTTGTACTATTTTTTTTTATCTCCTTCACTGACCTCTTGTTCCTTTTCTGCACACTCCTTCTACAACCTTCCTTTATTTCTTGCTAGCCTATCAGTTTCCAAGGGCTCATCCAATTCCCTTTACATGCTTGAATTCAAACTGCATTAAGTTTTTTTTTCTCACAGTGGCTCATTGCACCATCATAACTCTTAAAGAGGCTGTTTAAACTATCACACTTTTCAGACCATTCAAATGGAATGGGAGGTGACCCCCAAAAGGACGTTTATCCTTCCTCTACAGCCAGGAATTAACACCGATGAGCTGCTTCTGGCTCCATGTCTGTGTCTGTATCTGATCTGTTGCCATTATCAACCTCTGTGACCCAGAGCTTTACCTGGCACACTTCCCAAGAATTTTCCTCTGTCAGATTTTGTTTCCAAGACTTTGTCTTTATAAATCCTTAGACAATTACCAGCCCTGATCTTTGCTGAATCTCTTTTAAGCTGTGAGATTTCCCCTTAATCAGACCCAGAGAACTTTCCTAAATTAGTTTCAGACAGTAAATCTTCTCTGGAGTTGATTTTAGACCACCCTTTTTTAAAGTGTTATTTCTTAAATGACAGGCCCCTTGTGTACCGATTTCTATCCTCCAGTTCCATGTCTAGTCAGTGAGTTTTATTTTTACATATGACACAAACACATCATAATGGTCCATGATCCAGAATCTAGCTTTTACTCCGCATCAGTTTTCAACTTTTTTATTTTTACTTGGCATTACACATGATGGGTCAGCTTTCAACAAGGTCAACTTTAGCCCCCAGGCTTATTTCTCTCTGTAAAAAGAACTAGAACCTTTAAACTTTTCATGTCTCAGTTTAAGTAATGGGCCCTCATCCTGTCATGTCTCTATGTCTGTTACTGTTTTTGCCTCAAATTATTCATGTTGTTTTGATTTTAACTCTATCACAAGGTTTTCCTATGGGTAAATCCAGTGTCTATGTCTCTGGTCTTGGTCTACACTCATAGCCTGGTCTTTGGCTGTGGTCACGCCCTGGATTATGGGTATATCAAAATCAGTATCAGGTTTATTAGCTAAGTATGCCTGAGCATACAATAAATTTGTTTCTGGTTTAGAGTACTGTAAACCAAATAACATAAAGGCACTATACAGCAATCATTTGTATATATTGAAATGAAAAAAGGGAATAAAGGCATTATCTTTGGCTGAAAATCCAAATCGGGGAACCAAAACATTGTCCTTAAACAAATGACATGTAATCAACCCTCCTCTTCATTCTAAATCTTCTTATTCTTAATTTCTTCGCTTTAATCTGTGGTTATAAATGCTGGTTATGGATTTATTCTGCTTTATAGTGTTTACTTCCTAACCTTAAATGCTGTGGTTGTACCCAAGGGATGTTAATCTGCATAACTGAGGTCAATGCAATACAATTATGGTACAGATATGGTTCAGATACTTCATTCTTTTATTTCCGAAAATTTTTCTATTTTATTTGCACAGTTTTATAATTGATGCATCACGTTGTTAAGTTTTTTTGTCGATGCACCAATGCGAATCTGTGAATATTACAATCCCTATTGTACATCATGATACAGATCATTACAACGTGCTTTATCTATGTTTCATTGTAGTAAATAAAGTTTTGTGTGACGGCAAAGATTTTTTTGTGTGACAGCTTAAGGTTAGTGGACATTATTTGTGTATGTCTCTCTCTCTCTCTCTCTCTCTCTCTCTCTCTCTCTCTCTCTCTCTCTCTCTCTCTCTCTCTCTCTCTCTCTCTCTCTCTCACTCACCTAACCACAACTAAATCTTTTGGCTCAGCATTACCTTGAATAATTTATTGTTCCTAATCAATATAAAGTATAAAAAACTAATTAAAATAAATAGAAAAAAGGAGAAACCTTGTTGTCTGAATGCTATTTGCCTTGATTCACTAATTTAAAATGAAGCAAGGAGTGTGTGTGTGTGTGTGTGTGTGTGTGTGTGTGTGTGTGTGTGTGTGTGTGTGTGTGTGTGTGTGTGTGTGCGCGTTTGTGTGTGTGTGCGCGATGCTAGGCTTCTGTTTGTAGCCCCTTGGGCATACACTCCACTGTGTTCCAAATGGAGGCAGAAATTACTGACACTAACAACAGGTCTTTACTCATCTGTATGACTGCAATGAAAGCTGCATAAAGCACTCCCTTCTCCCAGAACTCTGAGCCAAAACCAAAAAGAAACAAAAACAAAAACAAACTCTTCATGAAACTCTACTTTATGCTCTATTCTAATTGTTTGAGTTCAAAACAGACAACAAGATGAGACTCACATTCATTAAAAATGCACACAGAGGGTACAGGATTAGTTTTTTAACAGCACAACAGTTTATTATTCACAATGTAGCTTACTTTTAGCTTCCTGTCATACACAGGGATTAAAGGAAGATGTAAAGTCCATGAAAACCTCTCTCATAATGAACTTCCAGAGTCACTTGACGTCTTTAAACAAAGACTCACAGCACACTTTATCAAACAGCACCTGGACAAAGATCTTATTCAGACTCTCTGATCTATTTTTGCACATACATGAGGATTTATTATAATAGGGATCACACAGCATTACTGTAATTTAATCTAGATAAAGGTGCCTGCCTTTAAACACTATAAATGTAAATGTCATACACATTGTACAAGTGTATTTACACTTACATGTGTACAAGCAAATGCATTAACATTGACATTTACACTTAGGAGGATCTTTTTAAGAGTGACAAAGAAATGCAGTTAAAACATTTATGCAGGTGCAGATACTAGGGGTGTAACTGTACACGTATTCGTACCAACATTTTTCGGCACGCGGCTTTCAGTTTGGTGCACATGTACCTAATGCAATGTTTTTAACTTGCGTAACATAGTTAAATCTGAGTTTCCTCAGGAACTTATAAAGTGGTGGACAAAGTTGTTTGGTCTCCGCCTCGCACTTTGAGTGCTTTTTTTTTTTTTAACTTAAAAAATTTTTATAAAAAGAAACTATAGTTAGTGCAGTGTCACTGTGGCTACTCCCTTTGTACCGGAAATAAGATTTATTTTGCGTATACATGAAAACGCTCAAGAATCTATGGATTCTGTAGCTTTTTATATCCAACTTCACGAATTTCTCTTAAAGGAAAAAATCCTGACAATTCTGCATATCGAGGGAGTGTATGAATGAAGGATGGAAGGAATAAAGACATTTGTTAAAGTGTGCAGAAATAAATTGAACATATCTTTAGATGATTAAATGTACATTACACACACACAGTCTGAATTACCCAGATGGGTACTATTTAATTACCGTATTTTTCGGACTATAAGCCGCTACTTTTCTCAATTTACGTATCTCAATTTGCTCGCACATCAAATCAGTTTTCCATATTGAAAATACTTAAAATGGCATTAATCCGTTCCAACCCTCAAAATGACACCCCGTTTTTATGTTTCATGATATTAAATTGGAAAATACATTTCTAAATAACAAATCTTGTATAAAAACATAATAGAAAGAGTATGTAAAGATATAATAAGGTTTTATTCAGTGTATTTTCCTTGGAGATGAGACGACTTGAGCTAACGAAAATGCTGGTGTGTGTGTGTGTGTGTGTGTGTGTGGGGAGGGGGGGTAGAGGCGATAGGCGGAGGCGGAGTGAAAACTCGTTTTTTACTATCACTCCTGTACACTACGTATCCCTAAACTTTAAAATTGTTACTTTTTATTCTTTGCTTATCTTAATTTTCGTCACAATCTTCGCTTTCTGGCTTCGCTTCGCCATCTAGCAGCGGCGTCTCAAGCTCGTACCTCAATTTTTTGTTGGTGTTACATAGCAAAAAAATCGCCCGAGTGACCGCTCGTACCTCAGAAAACTCGTACATTAATGCACTCGTAGGTCAAGTTACCACTGTAGTTGTGAAAGGAAGGAGGAAAACAGTGAACAATGACTTACTTGGTCGGCTACTGTTTAGATACAAGCCGTTGTAACGCGTTGAGTCTGGGTGAAGGGCTAACTCACTAACTCCAGTTGCAGGAATCATATAAGCACAGACAGGTTTCCAAAACTCGTGCTTTTTTTTTTTTCTTGGCAACAGCATTATGGGTTAGTCAAAGAAACTTAGAAATGAGCATCAGAAAATAATGAGCACATAATCCTCAGTCTCCACACGCGCGCACAAGCAGTAATACCGGAAGAATGCAGTGACGTGCTATTCCCAAAAATGGCGCTCTGCTCTTAAAGTAGCCACAAAATATTTCACCTGTTAAACCGTGTAACAGACACTTTCTTTCAGTAAAGCCTGTGTTAAGTTCATTAGTTTCAGTGTAGACACTTATACACAGGTGCGGCTTATTTATGTTAAAAATAAAAATATTTTTAAAATTCAGTGGGTGTGGCTTATACGGGGGGGCGCTTTATAGTCCGGAAATTACGGTAATATTTTCCATTTATTTAATTGTTGTATTTAATCAATTTAATTTGTGCCAATTTAATTGATAACTCAATTATTTAACTCAATCAAAATAATAAAAAAGTGTATTCAAATATTTTGATTTATTCTATTGAATTTTTAAATAAAATATTATATTATATTATTGTACATTTATAAATAATACTATATTAATTTATTATTTTATGCACTATTTAACCAAGCAGGGTTTTTATTAAAACAAGAAAGTGTTCAAATGTTGATGATCACAAATTATAATAATGATAAACTGTGTTAATAAAAAACGACATGCAATTTTATGTTTTGCATTTCTTTCCCCTAACCGTACTGAAATTGAACCGAACCGTGACTTAAAAACTAATGTACATACCGAACCATACATTTTGTGTACTGTTACACCACAACCATCTTAATCGCGCCTCACTTACCTTGTCTCTAAAACGTCCTACATGTGCTGTCCCTCTAATAAACTAATTTCTAATCCTGTCCATCGTCGTCACTCGAATGAAAACCTCAACATCTTCAGCTCTGCTACCTCCAGCTCCACCTCCTGTCTTTTACTCAATGCCACTGTCTCTAAACCATACAACATCGCAGGTCTCACCACAGTCCTTTAAACTTTCCCTTTCACGCTCACAGATACCCTTCTATCACAAAATCACTCCTGCCACTCTTCTCCACCCACTCCACCCTGCCTGCACTCTTTTCTTCACTTCTCTAACACACTTTCAATTACTCTGCACCGTTGACCCTCAGGTACCTGAACTCCTCCACCTTCTTCAGCTCTTCTTTCTGCAACCGCACCCCTCCACTGCACTTCCTCTCATTCACACACATTCTAGCACCACTTTACTGAAATGAAATATTTAAGAAACTAAAGACTGGCATCATATATTAGCCAAACTGTGACTCAGAAGAGCCTAATACACACTGTCTCTCAGTATGCTGTAAGTAGTCCTTGATGCTGATCAAAGGATCCATGAGGTAGTGTCAGACCTGATTCAAATCCTCCTTCCTAGACAAAATTAACTATAATTTAAGTAGAGTGAAAACCAAGAGAGTAAAGACAGTAAAGCTCAAATGATCCTTCTCATTTGTTTTACCACTCACTGCTAAAAGTTACTATAGCAACCAGAAGCAGGTGACTTCCTAGTACAGCAGCTGGCAAATTAACAGCGATAAAATCGCTGCATGTGTGAATGTAGCACTAAATAATGAGTTGGATCCCATCCGGCTCGACCCTCTGGAGAAGTGGTTCAGCTGGTAGGACTGTCTTACACCCTCAGTGACAGATACAACCACTGTCTGCTTATTTACATGACTAAACTGTGACACTTCCAATATCTGAGACTCATAATTATTTCAAACACCCCTGTTGATACTTCTAGTGGATAATCTCTGAATAATGTAGACTTTTATCAAAAACAGTGGTAGATAAGGTACACAAACCATGTAGTTGAGTAAAAGTAGTTTACACTAGGTAAGATATAACTCCAGTAAAAGTGTTTCATTCAAACCTCCATTTAAGTAAAAGTATAAAAGTGTTTGCCCTCAAATGTACTTAAGTATGTATTATTAAGTATAATTAATATTAAGTATATTAAGTATAACTATGAATTATTATGGATATAATGTCCTACAGTATAGTAATTTTTTTCACATGACGCTCAGTTTAAGTGAAAAGACTAGTGTTACTCTTAGCACACCAATTTATTAATAGAATGATAATAATTAGTCAAACACTGATGGATATCTAATAAATGATCATGAGCCCAAAACCTTCTTTTGAACTACTTAAAATAAATCGCCCCGAGTCCGAATCCTGAATCGAACTTGCCACAGCACATTCGAATCAGAAGTTTCTTCCATTATTTATTTCTCTCAAAATGTTCTGCTGGTGTTGGACTGACGCTGAACTGTGTGTTGGTGATAAGTAACCAACTTATCAACAAATACCACCAAACGGCAATCAAAACAATTTCAAACGGAGAGCGTGCTCTACCCTGATTGGTGGCTTGCTGCGAGCTTGACCAGTCACGTTTTTATCCACTCATAAATAAAAAGAAACGGCAATTTCGTAAAATGTTTTTGAGTAAAATGTAAGATATTTGACTTTAAAATGTAGTGAACAAAAAAATATTTAAGTACAGTAAAGAATTACATTTACTTCGTTACTGTCCAACACTGATCATAAAGACTCTCCCATGCTCATTCTGAATGTTCTTCCAACGCACTTAACACTGTTTGTCTTTACACTTCTACACCTGTATAAATCAATGATTTATAATTCACACCCAATAGAACACAAGGTCCACTTAAGTTTTTTACTCAGAGAGATTTAACTGTCACTGTCACCTCTGAATTGCTCATAAGGAATCTCTATGGATGTCTGGAAATCTGTGACAAAAAATGCTTTTGCAAAAATGACCTTTCTCACATTGTGAAACTGGGTTTAAATATTATAATGTGGGTATTGCAAAGGCTGTTGAGATGTTTTTTTAATGGTTTTGTCATTTTTGTTTCAAATCTCTGTTTACCTCTATGCTGTATTTAATGTATTAGAAAACATATTAATCAAAGCTCAAATATTTTAACCTTAAACACTTTTGAAAATGCCAATGCTCTACAAAGATAATAGTTAAAAAATCACTCTGAAGTATATTTACCGAAATAAAACGTGGAAATGTATTGTAGAAATCTTATTATTATCTGCAGATTTACGTCATCAGAAGTATTGCACCCCAATGAAATAGTATTATATTATTAGCTATTTGCTTTGTAAAATGACAACAGACATATCAGCTCTTCAGCACAAAAATGAAAAATAAGTCCTGCAGCTTTGACTGGCTCTGCTGGCATTCCTTGAAGTCAGCACAGGGTTTAGATAAGCTCCGGCCAGACAATACATTCGAAGTTACAGAATAAATAAGGCATGATATGGTCTCAATCATCAAATACGGCAATTTGAAATGGGTTTTTTGGCCATGGTATTAAAAATAAAGTAGCCAAATTGGAGCAAAACTGTTTTTTGCCAGGTCACAAAAAAGCTTAGAAGCTGGAAAAATACTTCCACAGTCTAAAACTTTAGCCTATCACAGTATATAATCTGAAATCGTTTAGCATGTTCATGTACTGATAAAACATCACAACATTCTCAACCCCATAGCTGATTATTTTCCACTAATTGCATATTATGTAGTAATATAATCTGCTTTTACCACAGCTATTCACCAATCATTCTACCTTATTTTTTAAGATAAACCTGTCACAGAGTTTCTGTTATTCGATTGTCAGCCATAAAACAGTTATCTTAGTTGACGTTTTTTTCTCTTGAAGGTAATATTAAAAAAAACTGTCAATTTGTCATGCTACTGAAAAGGCTTGACAGCCCAACGTCCTAAAGACTTTTGCAAAGCACTAATACTTCTGTTAAAGACTCATTAACCTTACAAATAATAAAAACCTTTCACTGTTATTCGTCTTAGATGACATGAAGTATCGATGGGTTACTAAACGTAATCCTGGGTTCTTTGATAACAGAGTGAGGTGTTTCACTATGGGAATCGCTTTAGGCGTGACCAACTACGGAAACTCTTATGACACCACGTCTGTCTTGACAGACAGGTCGACCTGAGATCAGGCTCCGCCCCACCTTTATCCCTCAGGTCGACCCCTTCTAACATCATTGCAGCGAGATTTCCTTCCGTCCCCGTGCAAGGGGGGAAGTGCTGGTGAAACACCTCACTCTGTTATCAAAGAACCCGGGATTACGTTAAGTAACCCATCGTTCTTTTTCTAAATTTGCTCGCTGTTTCACTATGGGAGATATAGACCGCTCCCGGATTGCACAAAGGTGTGTGGCGTGGCCCAGCCAGCCGCCGCACAAATTTCCTGAACAGAAACTCCCTTAAGTAGGGCCCATATCGCCATCCCTCTAGTAGAGTGGGTCCTCAGACCCGCAGGTGCCTGAGAACCACAGCATTCATACGCTATAGATATAGCCTCCACAATCCAACGGGACAGCTGTCTCGACAACGGCTTCCCTTTGTGAGGGGTAGCCCAAGACACAAACAGCTGGTCAGATTTCCTGAAACCCGCTGTTCTCTTGACATATGTATGGAGGGCCCGCACTGGGCACAAGGAACTCAATCCCTCCTCCTCCTGAGGTGGGTGGAAAGCCGAAAGTTCCGTAACGGGACATCTATAAGAAGAATTCACCACTTTAGGCACAAACGACGGGTTAGGGCGAAAGGAAACTTTCGTGAGCCCAGGGGCAAACTGTAAACAGGACGGACTGAAAGACAGGGCTTGCAGCTCGCTCACACGCTTAGCAGTCACTAGAGCCACAAGAAATTTCAGCCCTACGCCATCCACCGGCTCGAAGGGGTGATGAGAAAGGGCTTCCAAAACCAAAGACAGGTCCCACTGAGGCACTAACCGCCGAGACACCTGCCTCTTACGGCGTGCATCTTTCATAAACCGGCTAATCAAAGGGTGCCGACCCGCAGGTTCGTTATTAAACCCAACATGACTCGCAGAAATAGCCGCCAGATACACCTTCAAAGTAGAAAAAGCTTTCCCTTTATCCAGCAAATCCTGGAGAAAGCACAAAATGTCTCCCACAGAACACTGGAAAGAGACAATGTGACCACGGCCATACCACTCCTTAAAAACTCGCCATTTATTGTCATAAAGCGTGCGAGTAGACGAGGCCCTGGCACTCTGGATAGTGTGTATAACCGATTGGGGTAAACCTGCCACACTCAATTTCCACCTCTCACGGGCCAGGCCCAGAGAGCAATCCTGTCTGGGTGTGGATGATAAATCTCCCCGCCCGCCGTGGAGGGAGTGACCACGGTTGATCTGACAGTAGCTGAACTATTTCTGCGATCCAGTGTCTGGACACCCAACGTGGAGCTATCAGAATCAGTGACAAGCTGAGTTCTCTGACCCTGGCCAGGGTGGGGGAAATCAAGCTCAGTGGAGGGAAAGCGTAGAGAAGAACGTTTGGACACGGGTGGGCTAACGCATCCACACCCAACGGTGCATCTTCGTCCCTTAGAGAAAAGAACAGAGGACACTGAGCGTTTTTTCTCGCGAGGCGTAGAGATCTACGGCAGCCCAGCCGTATCTCTGCCATATCTGCTCCACCACCTGGGTGTGCAGTTTCCATTCCCCATACAGGGGTTTTTCCCTGGACAACAGATCCGCACCCTTGTTTCATATGCCTGGAACATGAGTCGATCTGATGGACAAAAGCCTCGTGTCGCACCACATTATCAGTTTCCTCGCTAACTGATGCAGCTGGAGGGAGCGCACACCTCCCTGCCGGTTGATGTACGCGACCACTGTGGAATTGTCTGTTTTCACCAACACATGTCGGCCCTTTATGAAAGGCAGAAAATGTTTCAGCACTAGAAATACAGCCAACAACTCCAAGTAGTTTATATGTCACGGGATTAGCTGTGGAGGCCAAACGCCGTTCACAGCTCTGCCCATAAGGGTCGCACCCCAGCCCGCCAAAGACGCGTCCGTCGTCATAGTAACCCTCGACGACACCGCCCCCAAGGGAATCCCCGACCGAAGAGTCGCGGGGCATCCCCATTGGCGGAGCGCTAAGACGCACGCATGTGTTATTTTGACCGGCCGATTGAGATGACGTCGGGGACATAAGCGCAACCGCGCGACCCATCTCTGAAAATCTCTCGTCATGAGAAGTACCAGACGCACCACAGAAATCACTGAGGCCATTAAACCCAGCATTCGTAGGCACACTCGGAACGGGACCATAGTCCCCGCCCGAAAACGGGAGCAACACTGAATGAGAGATGCGATTCTCCTCTCTGTCAGCGTGACTCGATTGGAGAGGGAATCTATACTAGTCCTAGATATTCCGCGCACTGCGAGGGACACAAGCGGCTCTTTTCCCTGTTTATTTTGAAACCCAAGATGCAAAGATGAGTGACTACACTCTCCGCATCTCTGATCGCTTGCTCTCTTGACAAGGAGCATATCAGACAATCGTCTATATAAGACAAAATCCGAATCCCGCTGTTTCTCAACGGCAAAAGAGCCACCTCCACACACTTGCTGAAAGTCCTCGGAGCGAGAGACAGTCCGAACGGAATGGTTTAAAACTCGTAGGCAGTGCTTCTGTGCGCAAACCTCAAATATTTTCTGTGTGACGAGTAAACGTCTATGTGAAAATACGCGTCTGATAGATCGATCGTCACAAACCAATCGTTTGGACGGATCGACCGACAGAGTGCTTTGTGTGTCAACATTCTGAATGAATATTTTCTCAGTTGCTTGTTTAACACACGCAAATCCAAGATCCGACGAAGAGATGTGCTTCCTCTCTTCGGGATCACAAAGTACCGGGAGTAAAAACCCTGACGGCTTTCTGCCTCCGGAACAACTCTGATTGCCCTTTTGCCCAAAAGAGAGTCGATCTCGGTCGTTAGGATGTGAGCCGACTCTCCTTCGGCCACCGAGACCAACACACCGTTGAATCTGGGTGGTTTCATTGTGAAATGAAGCCTGTATCCCCGTGAAATCGTGCTTAACACCCACGAAGGAACAGCGCATGCGCGCCAATTGACGAGGCGCGCAGAAAGGGAACCCCCGCGTACACAACTCTGGTCACGCGTTGATGACGTCACAACTGTCGCCGCGCTGGGCTCCGCTGGCAGAGCGAGGGCGCCCTCCAGTGGTAAAACTAGGGGGGGTGCACGCTGAATTCTCGGGATTTTCGCACACTATCGCCCTCGGCTGATCGCCTGGATGCGAAAGTGCCACATTTATTGTGTTTTTTATTTTTTTAACACATCGCCCCCAGCCCGTGGCTTGGATGCAATGATGTATTCTTTATTGCGCAATCGTCTGAACTGACGTGCGAGAGAACAAATGTCGGGAGTGCTTGGTGACACTGAACATTTTCCCTTATTCCTCAAACCCGAGGAGAAACTAGAGAGGAAGCCCTTATGGAACTTAGAACCGGGCTGTGTTCTCTTCTCCTTTTCTTCGCCAGTGGAGAAAGGAGGATAGGAGAACATTCGCGTGTCAGGTCGCACGCTTCTTATTCCGCTCCTCGGGGTGGGGCGGACAGTTTTTAGCCGCCATATGGCCGCAAATGAATGCTTTCCCCACGGTCCCGAGCCATCCGATCGCGGACGTTGACCAGCTTGCTGTCCGCTGAGAGCCGATCTTGTGCTCCTCGCGTTCATCGGTCTTCCTCTCGCAGCCGCAGCAAAACCCCGTCGCGCTGGCTGAGGGGGTGTGTTCTGAGACAGCTGACGAGGCAAACAGAGGTTGAATGCTTCGTCCTCCTGTTTCCTGAGAGTGCTGGTTTCTCTCATCTTCTCTAGAGCTGGACCGAACAGACCTTTAGCGGGGTCGTAGGCAGCATCCGTGACTTCCGCTTTCTGTGTGTCACCCAAGCTGGACAGGTTAAGCCACAACGCTCTCTCACCTGACACAGCCAAGCCCATCACTCGGCCGCAGCCCTGAACTGCGCCTCGTGAAGAGCGGAGAATTAGGTCGTTCACCACACAGATCTCGTCCCAAAGTACCGGGTTAGGTACTCCCTTGTCGAGCTGTCGTCCCGTTTCCTCTAAAATCTCCGCCTGGTACGCGGACAGCAAAGTCACCGCGTTTAGCGAGCACACTGACTGTGCTGCGTATTTATATATCCTCTGATGGATGGACCCCGTCAATCTCTCGATTTTCCCAGGCAGCGCAATTTGAGAGGAGGCAGATATAGAACGCCGATTCGGATGGAGGTGATAAGCCACTGAAGGCTCCACAGCTGGGGGTCTGGCCAACCCCAGCTCCTCCATCCATTGAATCTCCAGCTTGGAGCACCCTTTTGCGGGAAGCTTGCTCTTGAAGGGGCTAGACCAGTAACGAGACATCTCCTTCATGCAAGCTGGCACGGCAGGCAGGAGCTGTCTAGCAGGGGGTTGAGCAGGCAGCAGCCTTTTCCCGTCGTAAAGGTCTCTCACAGCTCCCTCTGCGTCCTGGGCCGTGGGCCAAGCTGGTCCTAGCTTCGCCGCGGCTCGTTTGCATACCTCGTGCAGGGTACCTTCAGCCTGTGAGGTTGCATCGCCCGCGCTCTGGGGTCTCGACTGTTGGGCCGGGAAGGGACCACTGTCGTCCTCATCCTCGTCCTCCATATCCAAGTCGAGGAGGTCTGAGTTCGCATCTGCGTCCTCGTCGCACGGTCGTTCCTCATCCTCCGCGAGGAGGTTATCAAACAGAGGCGGCATGACTGGCGATTCGGCCTCCATCAGGTCTGCCCAGCTCGTGGAAGCTCGCGGCTGATGTTCGACGGCCGTAGACCTCGCGGCGGCGCCGGACAGACACGGGTCCTGTTGGTTAGCCACCGCTACTCTCAGCCGTCTCCCCAAATGTTTTACCGGCATCGACGCTCAGTAAGCGCATGCTTGCGGGTCCGCGACTGACGTTTGAGCGTGCTTCGGGCCCATGCACGTGATGCACATTGGGTGAGGGTCCCTGCCCTAAATGGTTGCTCCACATGACGATGGACACGGGCGGGATGCAACCTCCCTGATCTTCGACTCATTCCCTTTGGTGGGGGGGATGATCGTCGACATGGCTGAGTACGGGGAATATTAGACTCGTCACAACACGTTAGTCTGCCGATGTTCGCAGGGTAGTTAGCCCTCCGAAGGCTTCGCCTTGACGCGCTAAGCCTGTAATAGCCTGACGCTACTACGTCCCTACTGTGTAACTTAATACCCAGCAGGTTGGAATAGGAATAGCTCCCCTCGACGCGGACGCTATTCCGTGACGTCACTCAGCACGATTCCGTACGACTGACCTCGCGTTCGGTGGCGGAATCCAATGACGGCCCGCACGATGAACAGTTAAGCGAAACCAGCCGAGAACTGGAAGTGCTGAGAGAGCTTAGTGTAGTCCCTCACGGGAAGAAAGCGCGAATGATGTTAGAAGGGGTCGACCTGAGGGATAAAGGTGGGGCGGAGCCTGATCTCAGGTCGACCTGTCTGTCAAGACAGACGTGGTGTCATAAGAGCTTCCGTAGTTGGTCACGCCCAAAGCGATTCCCATAGTGAAACACCAAGCGAAGTTAGAAAAAGAACCACCATACACGTCCCTGTAGATACTAAAGCTTAAACTAAAGCTTATGCTTTAGAATATGTTCCAGCGGTCAAAGCTGTGCTGTTATAGAAAATAAAACAACTCTAACTTGTTAATTAAATCACTCTGTGGAATAATAATGATATAATAATTGACACCCCAACACAAGCTTGCTCTTTATATCTACCTCTCTTTCTCCTTCTCTCTGCTTCTAATTTGGACTTTGGCATGTATAGGCATCCATAAAAAATGGTCAGCATGTAGGCAGGCAAAACCACAGCAACTTTACCTGAGAAAACTAGAATGTAAGAGTTCCCACGCTGTACTCGCATGAAATTATCAAAACACAGTTCCTGTGAAACAACTGCTCCTGATCCAGAACGTCAAAAAATAAATAAATAAAATTGGTGCCTGCAACACCACATCAGGGCCCATGTTGCAATCTATATTTGTACACTGCATTAGCTTCTCTAAATTCCTTCAAGCATTTATGAAAAACAGAAATACAAAGAACCTGGTATGAAAATGACTTTTGGACAATGAATAGTCTAAGTGATAAATCAAAATGAGACCATGAATGAGACCGTTATATAAAATAATAATAGCAAGCAGAGCAATAAGCCCAGTAATTGAATCACCACAATGTCTCCTCTGATGTATTTCTGTCCACATTAATGCAAAAGGGTGCATAAATAAATTTAGACATTCCATATTGTCAGTAATGTTCTAAACAGAGGCAACAATCACAAATTTAACAATAACCGACACAAATAAAATCCAGGCTACATTCACATTAATCCGGACAGTCTCGAAAATGGAATTTTACAGAAACTGCTCTTTGTCTATCCTGGAGTTTTCATTCACACTGAAACATCTGAAAATCCTTTCACATCTTTACACAGGCATAAAAATCTTTGGGCTGAATCGTTTCTGCCAGAAACATTATTTGCTCGATGTCTCTTTTAATTGATGCAATTTTACGTCAAAGTTACAGCTATTTGAAAACATTGAAATCTGAAGATTGTAGAAACTGACATTAATCTTAAACAATGTTATCAGACTGTAAAGCAAACGCAACAACTGCAGTACAGCATTGTCTACAATCTTGCTTATTTTGAGTTTACATGGGTCACATGACTGAGAATGCGTCATCCTTTTTTTTTTTGACCACAATACAACACGATAACTGTGTTCATCTAGTTGGGAGAACCCAATTTTTATTGGACAAAAATGCCATCTCAGTGTGAATTTAACACTAAAGACATACAGCTATACAGTTGTACAGACATCCAAGTAATATGAGAGGTGTGTATCACACTGAGAATGGCAGTTTAGTCTAATCTCTTTATACTTTGGTATTATGGATCCTTTAATGACCTCTTACATTCACAATCTGATTGTAGTAAAAGCCATGTCATAAATATTAAAAGGCACTGCACATATTGCAATTTCTAGACTTGTGAAGCATATTAAAAGCTTAATTATTTTCTGATAAGCATAATAAAGAGTGTTAGAGTGTGCAAATGTAACTGTGTAGAATTCTCCAGGGATGGTGCTATGAAATCCTGCATTTTACATTCATAATAGGCATTACATTCTCCCTTTTACTTTAACTAGGAGACCTAAATCAGTTCTGGCATAAAAATGCCCCCTGTGCACATGATTTACATGGATTGGAGTGGACAATCTTGAGTGGCCAGCTAAAATAGCTCTGATATCAAACCTATTCAATATGGGATGAATTTGAATGCTAACTGCACCCCAGGGCTTCTCACCCTACATCAACACCTGACTTTACTAAGACCCTTGTATTCACAATTCTCTACAAGCACACTGCAAATATGGTGGAACATCTTCCCAGATGAGTGCAGGTTATTATAACAGTAAATGAAGACTAAATGTTGAATGGGAAGTTCAAAAAGTACATATGAATCTTGGCCAGGTATCCACAAACCTTTGTCCATATAGTGAATATTTAAATTAGTTATTTATAAATAAGTTATATAAATTCATGCAAATAGGAGGTGTAACAAATGCAGTACAAAATTATTTAGTTAATTACCAATTATTCAAAGATGTATACTAGTCTGTATTTTGCATGGTTTAAATTTTGTCTGCTTAAAATATTCTATACTACATACTACATATTCAACATATAACTAATGTTGCATGGAAACAAATAATACAAGCATGACTAAGCATGAAATAGCCACATATAAATTTAATAAATAAAGCCGTCAGGAAAAAACTAGACTGCTGTATAGTCCAACAAGAAAAACAACCTCATTTGCCTCATAAGTCCCTCTGTGGACTCTGTGGGCCTCCCCTAATATTTCTACTGTACAGCTGCACTGATAGCAAACTCATCACAAACACATATACTGGAGTGACCCAATTGTGTCAGACAATAATGAGAAATGGGTAAGATATCTCTTCCACTAGATAAACAAGTTCTCCTTTTCCAGTAATTACAAGCTTGCAGCAGTAAACAGAACTATCTGCTGCTCATTGCTTACCTATGTGTCAAATATTAAAATTTAGATTACACACAGTGCCTGCCAAAAGCTTGGAACCACTTAGTCTTTTAGATGTTTTGAGAGACACATGAATGTTCCTTTAGTGTATATGCAACATACTAAATGCCTGCTAAATGCCAAAAATGTAAATGTACTAGGTAATTGAATGGTATTCATTTTCATCAAACTGTCACTAATAACAGTAGGCTTTAGATGAAATACATTCAACTACAGTATGTCAAATTTCATATGTTCAGTTTATATTTTAAATCTGTTCATCTTTGGAGAACATGATAACTCATTATATACATGCCAGTTAAATGGTAAAATGTTGGTTAATATAGGTTCAATAAGGAAAGGAATCCTGAACCAAAACGGCTGCCATACTATTTCAACACCACGCAATTCCATCTGGACTGAAGCTAATTGGAACCAACTTCACCATACAACCAGACAATGACACGAAGCATTTGCTCAAGCTCTGTGAGCATCACTTAGACAGCAAACAGCTGGCTGGAGTGTTAACTATAATGCAGTGGCCTGCCAAGCCACTGCACCTAAATCTTATTGAACTGTTTTAGGATGAACTGGATTGCAAGGTCAGAAAGAAATATTGAACTAGGGATGAACAAAATTAGCCTTTGGCAAGTCTTTTAAGTGGCATGGCAAAGTATTTTAGTTGAATGTTGCGAGAAACTGATTGTCTGGATACCAAAATTTTGCAAAGCTTATATTAATGATGAGGGAGGGCTTTTCAATTAAAATTTAACATCTGTACATGCAAAATAAGAGTAGTGGTGTTAGCCCTCTCTGTATTTGTTGTTTTGTTTAGTTTTTTTGATGAAAAAGGCTTTGTTGTGTGATTCTTTAGACAAAAAGGCTGAAAATATTATTTTTGTACAGTGTATTAGCTGCACATTAATGAAAATTCCACAGATTTCTGACTTTGACAAACTATGTAGCTAGCAACTTCTAGCTAGCTTTTCAGTTGAAATGGTAATCTGGTTATAGATTAGCTATTTTAAATCAATAATTAGCTTGTAATTTGTCACGTTACACTTTTTAAAATAGCTTCTCCACTGATGAAATTTTAAACTATGTATTTAGAAAAACAGATGTACATGCTGCACACAGTTTCTTTTCACATAAACAATGTGCTTTTGTCACCATTTCTCAGAGGTGCTTGGTTGTGTGCAAGACTTACGCTCTCTCTCTCTCTCTCTCTCTCTCTCTCTCTCTCTCTCTCTCTCTCTCTCTCTCTTCTCTCTCTCTCTCTCTCTCTTTCATACGTAAAAGTTTCCCAGAAAGCTTTTAGAGTGGCTTATGTTAAGGCTTGCCTAGTCACCCGACCATGACCAAATCCAATGTCTCTGTGCTTGTGTAAAGAGTAAATAAGTGTGACTAAGTACAAGGGGATGTTTCTAGAGCTCTAAAGAAGTGTGGTACAGCCAAGGAGATGATCTCTTGTTATACATATAATAAGACTAATACTTACAGAGTATGCTGAACTAAGTGTTTAATGAGTGGTGTCCAGATTGAGTTCAAATCCACCAAGGATTTTTTTTGCTGATATAGTGTATAATACAGAACTGATTTTTATGAGCATGATACAAATATGGCAACACAAAGAAGAAAGAGAAAAAGGCAGAAAAAAATACTGTGGTGAACGAGACAACAATGCAACACAACACCTGCACTTCACAAGAACTGGAGCTGAATAAATGGATAAAAGTTAACCATGCATAACTGAAATTAACATGAAATAAAATAAATCAATGATAAGAAAACTTAAAAAGCACAAAAAAAATTTTATTTTCCAAGAATAAAAATTACGGCCATGGAGTCAGACTAAAACAATTTTGAACTTAAAAAAAGGCTTACTTTTGTATTGCACTGAGGCTTCTCAAACCCTCATAATGCATGTGCAATATATGCCATTATGTACATGATCATGTGTTGGCTTGTGGAAAGTAGTGTGGAGTAAATATTCTGCACAGGTTCCTGTTGATGACTTAAACCATACCTGGCTACTGGAAAATTTATGAAGATGGTAAAGGAGTAAATAAATCCAGGTAATTAGTTATCTCGATATGAACCCTCACATTTAAAGAGATTTGATGCGGTGGTGCTTATTCACAGTAAGAGTAAGCAGTGTACGGCATGTGCAGAGAACACAGACACAATCATATTTCTATATCCATAAATACATTATAAATATTAAAGTCGGCACGTTGTACATAGCATCCACAGGCATCGAAATATGTGTGTTTAGGGACATATAAAATGTTTCATCCTATCAATCAATTTCTGACTAAATACTTATATTCGTCTTGCTATGTCGCTGTGCTGCATTTGGCATAAGATTTATCCAAATCAAATTTAAAAAGAGTAAAATAAACTGAGGATAATGTTACATAATTCAGGGACGCTAACTGAACCCGAAGTTTGTCTGAGTGTTTCACATTGTATATCTTACATTGTAGCCGCATGGCTATGCGCACGCTTCGCTCCCGGAGAGCGCTCTATGAGAAGAGCTCTCTCCCTCGCGGCTCCGGTCCCGCTCTCGCCGAGGCAAAGCGGCGCCGGCGCTCTTGGGGCTCGCAGGCCGATTTAGCGGCGGGGTTGGAGTCGGATGAGTCCGCTTCAGCTTTGTCTGCTGAATTGAGCTTCGGCTCTATCGGAGAAGCAGGCCCGATGGCTGCTTCTTCTCCCGGTACGAGCAGCGCAGCATTACATGTCTCTCTCTCCGAGGAGGGTGAGCTGATGGATGCTAGCGAGCCCGTGGATTCCTCTCAGCCTGTGCTGTATGAGGAACTCCTCGAGGTCGTGACACGAGCCGTTGCTAAGCTGGATTTAGCTTGGCCGGTGGAGCAGCAGAAGCAGCGCGCACCTAGTAACCTGGATGAGCGATTTCTGCATCCTGTGTCACTTCCTCGGCGCCAGGGCCTGCCGTTTTTCCCCGATCTGCATGTCAAGTTCCTGGGAAACCCCGTACTCAGCGCGTACTTCGTCTCACCACTCCTCGCTCTACGCGAACGTGGTTGGGGCTAAGGCGTGCGGCTATGGGGCGATGCCACGTGTTGAAGAGATGCTAGCCAGCTATCTCTCTCCTAGCGTGGCATCGTCGCTAAAGGTTCCCTACTAAACCGCTACGTGCTACATCGGCTTTAGTAGGGAAGGCTTCCGTGGCAGCAGGTTGTCTCCACACCATGGGGCTCCGGGGCCGCTGACATTAAGGAGTTGCGTCGCGCTGCTGACTTAACCTTTCGGGCCATGAAACACACAGGGTGGGCCGTTGGTCAGTCCATGGCGGCCCTGGTGGCCACAGAGAGACATCTGTGGCTCACCTTGTCTGACCTCCCGGACAAGGATAGAGCTGTGCTCTTGAACGCACCGATGGCTCCTCCTGGCCTGTTTGGTGACGCTGTGATGGCGGTCGTGAACAGGTTTCAGGAGTCTAAAAAGCAGTCGGCTGCGTTTCAGCAGTACCTCCCTCGCCGATCTCGTGGGGCTGGTCGGCGGCAGCCCCAGCCTGGTCCTTCCGGGCACCGCGAAGCCCAGAAACAGAGCGTCACCACCCGATCTCAGCGGGCAGGACCTCTGGGCCCAAAAAGGAGCAGGCTGACCTGAGGATCACCCTCGCCTCCAGCAAACGGGCTGTGGTGCGGAGAGCCTGACAATCTTCGGTCGAGGGGGCGGTGTACACCTCACGCTACGGTGCCCGTCCCTCCCCCGCACCACCAGGAGGCCAGGCCCTTGGCTCTGCCACAGGATGTGCTTCAGAGCACGGCCTCCCTCCAGTGGGCGTCTCCCTCCACTTCCGCCCAACGTCTCGGTACGGATGGGGGAGACCCGCCGCTTCTCTCGAGGTGTCATCAGCTGCAGGGCCTTACCCCAGCTGCTCTGAGTGGGTCAGAGGCCAGTCCCGAGGGGCTGGTTCCCCTAAAGAACTTTCTGGCAGCCCCTCCCGGTAGGTCCTGCGGGCAATAGAGGGCGGTTATGCGATTCAGTTCGCGTCCTCTCCTCCCCCTTTCAACGGGATGTGTCCCACCCTGGTGGGTCCCGAGCAGGCTCTGGTCCTGGAACAGGAAGTGCGCACACTCCTCGGAAAAGGGGCCATCGAGGTAGTTCCCCTCTTGGTTCAAGAGTCAGGCTTCTACAGCCCGTACTTCATTGTTCCGAAGAAGGATGGTGGGTTGCGTCCCATTCTAGATCTTCGCTCCTTGAACCGCTCTCTCAGGAGACTCAGGTTCAGGATGCTCACCCTCAAGAGGGTCGTGACGCAGATCAGGTCCAAGGACTGGTTCGTCACCATAGATCTGAAGGACGCATACTTTCACATCTCCATCCTTCCTGCACACAGGAGGTTCCTGAGGTTTGCTTTCGGGGGCGTGGCATACCAATATTGGGTCCTCCCTTTCGGTCTGGCACTCTCGCCCCACACCTTCACAAAGTGCGTCGATGCAGCACTGACCCCGCTGCGGCTCCAGGGCATCCGCATTTTGAATTATAACGACGATCGGTTGATCATGGTTTATTCGGCGCACCAGGCGATTCGGCATCGAGATGTCGTCCTCGCCTATATGAAGGTGCTTGGGTTTCGGCTAAACGCCAGCAAAAGCGGGCTTTCTCCAGCACAGAGAACCACCTTTTTGGGCGTAGTGTGGGACGCGGACAGAATGCAGACGCGGTTGTCGCCTGCTCGAGTCGAGGTCATCCTCACTGCCGTCAGGAGAGTGCGGGAAGGCCAGCCACTCACTGTAAGGCAGCTTAGATCCGCTCGGGCTCCTGCACATGAGGCCCCTTCGTTGGTGGCTCCAGGGCAGTGGGTTCTCCCTCAGGGGAAACCCGCATCGTACTATCAAGGTCTCGCGGCATGCCCTTCAAGCCTTGGATGTCTGAAAAGACCGGACATTTCTGTCCCGTGGCCCAATGTTGGGGGCTCTGTGTCGTCGCGTGACACTAACGACGGACGCTTTCCTCCGGGGTGGGGAGAGGTCATGAGTGGCCACTCCGCCCAGGGTCTGTGGAGCGGCCCACGTCTCTCGTGGCACATAAATTGCCTGGAGATGATGGCAGTGTTTTTAGGGTTAAAACACTTTCTCCCGGACCTGAGAGATCGCCATGTATTGTACCGCATAGACAATACAGCGGTGGTCTCTTACCCCCGTTAGGGCTGGATGCCATGGTACAGTCTTGGCCGAGGCTACGCCTGTACGCCTTTCCCCCGATCGCTACCAGGATGCCGTCTCCTCCTGGTAGCCCCTCGATGGCTGGGCAAACCGTGGTTTGCAGATCTGGTGTCCCTACTCGAGGACCCTCCATGGGAGATTCCTCCCAGGAGGGATCTTCTCTCACAGGCGGGCGGAACCCTGGTTCACCCCCACCCGGAGTTGAGTGGCTGTGGACCCTGAAGGGGCACAGTTCGTAGCAGCCAGTCTCTCCACCAAGGTGGTGGAGACCCTCCTCCACTCCAAAACTCCATCCACGAGGAGGTCGTACGCCGCACTATGGCGACTGTTCATGTCTTGGTGCGAACACCATAGCCCGGAACTGCCCGGTTGTTTCAGTTATGGAGTTCCTACAGGAACAGTTTGCCGCAGGGTTGTTCCCTTCGACCCTGAAGGTTTACGTGTCCGCAATCGCGGCATATGGCTCCCCGCCTGCGGGCAGTCGTTAGGTAGACACCCACTAGTGACACGTTTCCTCCGCGGCACCCACAGTGCCTGTCTGGGATCTGGCGGTTGTGTTGGCGGCTCTATCTGAGGCCCCCTTCGAGCCTTTAGCCGATTTGGCCCTTAGGTTTCTGTCGATCACCTTTCTTTTGGCGATTTCCTCCCTAAAGAGGATCTGGGATCTGCAGGCTCTGTCCGTGGCCCCGTCTCGCCTGGAGTTTGCCCCTGGCATGGCCAGAGTGTTTCTCTATCCGAAACCTGGGTATGTGCCTAAGGTGCCTTCGGCTCTCTCACGTCCTGTTGTGTTGCAGGCATTCTGCCCTCCTCTGTTTACAGCCCCCGACCAGGAGCGACAGCACCGACTGTGTCCAGTGCGAGCACTGGATACTTACCTCCGCAGGACGAGTCCGTGGAGGAAGTCGGAGCAGCTGCTTGTCTGCTGTGGCCCTAACAGGAAAGGTTTCCCGGCCAATAAGCAGACTTTGAGCAGATGGGTAATGGATGCGCTTGTGTCGGCTCACGAGTCCTCTGGCCTCTCCGCACGGGGTTTGGGGTTCGAGTTCACTCCACCCGGTTGGTCCACCCCGCTGACCTTTGTCAGGTTCTATGACCTTGACCTCAAAGCCACCCCGGGCTCCTCTGTCCTGCGTGCTGGTGCAGAGGCCCTCACTCTCTAGGCAGGGTCTGGTAAGTGTGGCGTGATTGGATACTCGTTCCCATAGCGTTTCGACGCAGCTCGAGTTCCTGAAGGGGAAAGTCTCTAGGTTACGACCATAACCCTAGTTCCCCGAGGGAACGAGATGCTGCGTCTCCGTGCCACACTCCCTGCATCCCTGCGGCGCTTTCCTTCTCTCGCAGGAGCTAGCGTTTGGTCCATCTCACAGCCATTTGTAGATTTCTGTTTACGCGACGTTGCCCGCTGATGACGTCACATTCCATATGCCTATTGGTCAGATTACACATGTGGTTCAGAGCGCGGTCACGCAGGGGCGTTCCCATAGCGTTTCGACGCAGTGTCTCGTTCCCTCGGGGAACTAGGGTTACGGTCGTAACCTAGAGATGTTGTCAGGCAACCTGCTGCAACTAATAATGATTCAAATAGTTATAGAGTTGATATGAAATTAACTTAGCATTTATTTGCTATGATTTCATGTCTAAAAATGGGTTTATCAATTTTAAGCCACATTATAAAGCATAAAATGCTAGGTATTTTAGGCATTATAAATAAATAAATAGACACGTACAGTAGCATGCATGCATCTCCATATCCCAGCTAATCATGCATCCTCTCTAATCCTTAACACAGTCACAGGAAGCCTGAAACCTATCCTAGGAAACTTGGGGCAGAAGGCAGGGGGGCATCCTGAATAGGTGCTAATACTTCACAGGGCACAAGGGCACACATACTATGGATGCTTTAAAAATGCCAGTCAGCCTACAATGCCTGTCTGTGGACTATAAAAGAAAACTGGAGTACCTGGAGTACCTTCATTCAGTGGAATGAACACGCAACAGGTGCTAGGGAACTAAGAACATAATGTACATTGATGGCCACTGGTAACAAAGATCTCCTGTGGCGTTCCGTTTTTATCTTTGGTGGTCTCAATCTACTGTTAAATGTGCGCCGGTATCACTCCAGTATCGCATGAAGGGGGTGTAAAGCCTTGTCAAGGATACTGAGATGATTCCTCAGCATTTTACTTTCAGACACCTCAACCAGAGACTCCAGCTTCACTCCAGTGACAGAGCGTGCTTTTCTAATAAGCTTGTTGGGCCTGTTGGCATTGGCTGTCTTTACCCTGCTACCCCAACACACTACAGCATAGATGATAACACTGGCTACCATGGAATGGTAGAACATCGGCAGCATGGTTCTGCAGACATAAAAGGACGAGTCTGCTGAGGAAGGACTGACCTTTCATACACAGTGCATCAGTGTTTTTGGTCCATACCAGCTTGTTTTCTATGTGGACACCAAATACTTATAGTTGTCCACCTCAGTGCCCATGAAGCTGATTGGGTTAGGGGGAGTCCTCTGCTTCCTAAAATCCACCACTAGCTCTTTTGTCCTTAAAACACTGAATTGCAGGTGATTTCATCCCCCCACACTCCTGTACTCAGCCTCCTGACCTCTCCTAATACAGCCTACTACAGCAGTTTTTAAAAAACTTCCGCAGATGGCAGGTCTGTAAGCAATGTCTCATGCAGTGTTGGGCAGTAAAGCGTTACTGGTAACGTGTTTCTTTTGACAGTAACTAATACTGTAACGCGTTACTTTTAAAAATAAAGTAACTTTGTTAGCGTATGGTGCGTTACCTGTTACTTTTTTTAATTAATGAATTTCGGCTGAAGTGCAGACTACAGCCTAACTTGCTTACAGCAGCGTCGCACTGTAGGATTGGTGGATTACCCTCTATATACACGAAGAAGACGCACTGTGGGCGTGTCTCCGTTTATTCAGGTCTGTGCAGCAGTAATGGCGAGTCGAGGCGAGAGCAAGACGAGTTTCTCAAAGTGGAAATATTCTCATTATTTCACTTTAGTTGAGTATAAAGACAAAAACTTTTAAGTCAAATGTAAGCTGTGTCTTACTGGTTCGAAGCTCGTATCCACTGTGATAAACAGCAACTCCAATCTGTTGAAGCTCCTCCAGGAACCCCATGCTAGAAGCTAGAAGCTAACCTGGTGTTCTGTTCTACATTGTTTATAGTTTTCATATTTCAGCTGTGAATATATTATTCAGCTTGTTTTGTTATTTATTTCAGAAATCCTTGTGATATATTCAGTTTGTGCTGGTCTGACTTAAATAAAATAGTGTTTAAAAATGACTTTGTGTTTAAGTAAGTTTTGTGTTTGTATAGACCATAACACATAAAAGGGCATTAATGGGAACATTAAAGAAGGTTCTTTAAAATAGGTTAATTAAAAGTAGGTATAGGATCGTTAAAAGTAACTTTTTAGTTACTTTTATCAGTAACGCATTACTTTTTGGTGTAAGTAATCAACAAAGTAATTAAGTTACTTTTTGAATGAATTATTGAGTAACTGTAACTAGTTACCATTTTTTAGTAACTAGCACAACACTGGTCTGATGTGTAGAGAATGATTTCACACAGTGATATTAGAAAACTGAATTGATGACATCTGCCAGCCTTTTTCATCACAACAACAAAATTACAATGAGATTTCAGCTCATCATTATGTGTCTTTCTTTTCACTTTACATGAGATTAAATGGAAGGCAATGGTGAGCTATGGCGAAGTTAAAAAGCTCATTCATGGCTAATAACTGGCAGTGTGTTAAAAAACGCTCCTCTTAAACCCAAAACAGGAAAAGCAACTGATTTTGTTTAATGGTACACGCTTGTAATATCATAACTGCATTTGCATTATACAATATATTTACACTTACATTTACGACATTTGGCAGACGCTCTTACCCAGGGCAGCTTACAAATGTGCATTAAATGCTGTATCAGTAAATATATTCTAAGGTTGGGACACAGAATAAGAATACTATCAGTCTAATAACGCTATTATTAAAAAAAAAAATAGGATTTATTTTTTTAAAATGATAAGTTTAGTCTGGAAGTGGTTGGAAACCCAGCCATTAGGTTGAAAAAGCCAGTGCACTCTTAGTGCCGGTCCCAAGCATGGATAAGTTGGGAGGGTTGCGTTAGGAAGGGCATAAATTTGAAGGGCAGAGTAAAACGTGCCAAATCAAATATGCGGATCACAAACCAGAATTCCATACCGGATTGGTCGAGGCCTGGGTTACCAACGACCGCCACAAGTATTGTTAGCCAACAGGGTACCAGTGGAAATTGGGCTACTATTGGCCAAAGGAAGAAGAAGGAGAGGAGGAAGACGTCTACAGAGACGACAGGGAAAGGAAACGAGTAGGAGAGTGGAGGTTCGGGTGGGCAATTTCAAAATTGGTACTATGACTGGTAAAGGGAGAGAGGTAGCTGAAATGATTGAGCAGAGAAAGGTATACATGGTGTCTTTAGGAGACCAAGTGGAAAGGGAGTAAGGCCAGGAACATTGGAGGGGGGTTTAAACTGTTCTTTCTTGGAGTGGAAGTAAAGAAAAATGGAAAGAAAAGTACAGTAAGAGTGTAGTGGTCATCAGTGCTTATGCTTCACAAATGGCTTGTGAGATGGAGAAGAAGGAAAAATTCTGGAGTGAGTTAGATGAAGTGGTTCAAGGAGTACCTAGGCATGAAAATTTGTTGATTGGGGCAGACTTTAATGGGCATGTAGGTGAAGGGAACAGAGGTGATGAAAGGTATGGCTTTAGGGAGAGGAATGTGGAAGGGCAGATGTTGATAGATTTTGCTAAAAGGATGGAAATGGCAGTGAAAAATACTTATTTTAAGAAGAAGGGGGACCATAGGGTGACGTATAAGAGCGGAGCTACATGCACACAGGTGGACTATGCAGGAGATGCATGCTGAAGGAGATTGGAGACTGCAAGGTGTTGGCAAGGGACAGTGTAGCTAGACAGCATCAACTGGTGGTCTGTAGGAGGCAGACTGTAGTGTAAGATTCAGGCAAAAGGTCAGACAGGGCCTTGGTGGTGGTAAAAAGGTGCTGGATGATTGGGAAACTAATGCAGAAGTGATAAGGTAGACAGCTAGAAAGGTACTTGGTGTGACATCTGGAATGAGAAAGTAAAAGTGGAAGTGAGAGCAGCTATTAAGAGGATAAATGGATGGATGAGTGGAAAGTCATTTGACCAGATGACATACTGGTAGAAGCATGGAGATGTTTAGGAGAGATAGCAGTGGAGTTTTTAATTAGATTGTTCAACAAAATTTTGGAAGGTGAGAGGATGCCTGAGGAATGTAGAAGTAGTGTGCTGGTACTGATTGACATGTACGAGCACAGTGTGACAGCAGTAAAGTGTGAATAAGGAATGACAGTTGGACTGCATCAAGGATCAGCTCTGAGCCCTTTTCTGACTATGATGTTTGCGAATGATATTGTTATTTGTGGTGAAAGTAGGGAGCAGGTGGAAAAGAGCCTGGAGAGGTGGAAGTATGTGCTGGAGAGAAGGGGAGTAAAATTCAGTAGGAGTAAGATAGAGTCTATGTGTGTGAATGAGAGGGAGGGTGCCGGAGGGATGTGGTTGCAGGAAGAAGAGATGTTGAAAGTTGAGGTACCTGGGGTCAACAGTGTAAAGTAATGGAGAGTGTGTTAGAGAAGTGAAGAAAAGAGTGCAAATATCTGCGAGAGTGAAAGGGAAAATTTATAACACTGTGGTAAAACCTGCTTGCTGGAGGTTGCAGAGCTAAAGATGATGAGATTTATATTGGGAGTGATGACGATGAATAGGATTAGAAATTAGTTTATTAGAGGGACAGCGCATGTAGGACATTTTGGAGACAAGGTGAGGGAGGATAGATTGAGATGACATGTGCAGAGGAGGGACATGGGGTATACTGGTAGGAGAATGCTGAGGATTGAGCCATCAGGAAGAAGGAAAAAAGGAAGGCCAAGGTAAAGGTGTATGGATGTGGTGAGGAAAGACATACAGGTAGTTGGTTTAAAAGAGGCAGCTGTACAGAGACAGAGTAGTATGGAGATGGATGAAATGCTCCCTGATGGGAGTAGCTGAAAGAAGAAGAAGAAATGTCTGGAAGTGGTTGGTCTTTAGACATTTTTTAAAGACTGCTTGTGACTGCTGTTCAAGCATCAAGTGGAAATTAATTTTACCATCAGAACTGACAATAGTCTTGGAGCATGCCTTCTTTGTACTCTGAGAAATGCTGGGATCAGTTAAGTAGTGTTTGAGGATTGGGGTAAGATCAGTTTTGTGAGGTTGAGTAATGCTGAATGTGTTTGTTTTTGGCTACAGTAAGCCATAAATAATAGGTGTGGGAGAACCTAGGAAGGTTGAAAACAATTAGTGCGACTGCATTCTGGATCAGTTGCAGAGACTGAATGTCTTTTAAAGGCAGACTGGAGCGAGTTGCAGTAACAGCTAAAGCTGACAGGGAACTTATACGTGTTCTGCTATAGATAAAAAGGAAAATGTAATGAGCTAAATAGAGTGAAACTACACTTGCATGCTCAATTCGCAATCAGTTATAAATTAGGACTAATACATCACACTGAATTCTGTACTACCTTAGGAAAACCACATGATTTAGATATTAGTTTTTTACTTTCTAATTTATAGGCTACATCCACCATTACCTGCTCTGAAAACTATATAAAAAAAATTAAAAAAATAAAGATTTCTAAATAAACAGTGTGTTAATTTAACAAGCATAAAGAGGTCCTAGCCTCATATCTAAATATATCCCAAAGCTTGTTTTTCCTCTATGGAATATGACTTTTGTCAGAAATAATAGAAATGAGCAGTATTGCAGTGCATTCTTTATGATGTCATCACATGCAATTATGATGCTCTATAAGATGTTTTTTTTTTAAGCTGAATTTTTAACCCACTCGCTGATTTATTCATTCTCTTTCTCACACATTCGCTCACACTCGTCTTGCTTTTAAAAAAAGGCTCATTACCACAAGAATGTTCACAGACCACTTTTCCAAGATGTCTGAGCGGGACCATGAGTACGTATTTGGTTGCTCACATTTACACATTCACACTTTTAAAAGACCTGTTGCACGTGACACTGTATGACATACAGTATGAGTGGCTTCAATGGAAAAACACAGCACCTGCACATGTTTTTTTTTTTTTTGCATGATCACATAGACTGACACTAATTTGCCCATTAATTGCATGCTCAGCATGAATAACCAGCATTTAAATCCCTCCAGTTTCTAGAGGTCTCCTGGTGGTTTTTTTCATTCACTTTCCTTTAAGCATTTCCCTTTTCTGTGCTTCGTGAAGGTGTGGGCCCTACACACAGGCTAATAATTTTTTGGAATATTTTACTGGAAGCATATATGCTATTGTGAAATTCAACCCTTTTTTCTTGCTTCCTGTTCTTTGTTCCTAGAACTTCCTGGTCTAAAAATGTTTCCATGAATTTTGATTACGGACTATTCTTTTTGTTCTTTCACTTTGCTTACAGCTTCTTCAACCACATGAACCCTTCTTAGTATTTTCAGAAATGTTTACAGTGTTCCATCTCATGAGATTTTTACATCAATTTTCATGGTATTTTAACTCTGCCTTGCATTTCCATTTTTCTTGCATTTGTAAGATCCTTACCAAACCAAATAAAATGATTATTATGGAATTAAACATGTACTATATGGACAAAAGTATTAGGACAACTGACATTTGAAGCCATATGTGGTCCAAATTGTTACCACAACGTTGGCGGCACCCAATTGTATAGGACGTTTTTGGATGCAATAGCATTAACTTTCCCCTTCATTTTAACCCAAACCTCTACCAGCATTAAAAAAATGTCACAAAGCAAGCTCCATGAAAATATGTTTTACATGGGTTGGAGTTGACCTCAAAGTTTTTCAACCCTACTGAACATTTTTGAGATGATTTTGAACACTGTCTGCACCCCAGGCCTATTCACCCTAAAGAGCACCTGACTTCAGTTATGCACTTGTGTTTAAATGAGCACAAATCCCCATAACCATACTCCAAAATCAAATGAAATATGGACTAAATGTGGAATGGGATGTTCAAAAAGCACATACAAAACAATTAGTCAGATTTCCCCAAACATTTATCTATATACTGTATTATTAAACCGGTTCAATTAATATATTAGGTCAATGGGGTGGTCCTTTGTTGTTGTCTTTTGGCATATTGAAACACTTTTTTCGTTCATGCTACAAATGTGGTGTGGTCCTATGTGTCTCTGCCAACCTCTGAATTTGGTTTGAGAAATCAAAACCAAAAAATGGTTTTAAAACATATTAAATCAAATCCACAACTGTATTTAATACAGTTATGACATTATGACTTATGAACTCTCCCAAATACAGAACATGTCATGTTTACACACTTGTGTGCTTCATCTTCATGCATATTACGAAAGACTGCCAAAATAATTTTGAACCCAAGTGGTCAAGTATCTGTACTTCATCAGATTATCTCACTGTAGGAACATTTTCTTCATAAAATTTTAATGTATAATGATTTGGTTTTTACTCAAAAGCATAAATTCTGCTAAATGAAAGTTTTTGTGGAGTACGGGTTCTCCCACTGTGTGTCTGTAACAACAGAAATCCCTCTCCTTATAAAGGTTTAAATCAGCACGGAAAAATGGAACACTAAATTGCATCACTGATATAAATATAGTCTACATAGATCCTAGGCTTTCAATACTTGGGTCTATTCAACAGCGAGCATTTTTTGGTATTTTTACTCAAGTAGAAATGTAAAAGGATACTTTTCTTAGAGAAATATTCAAGCAGGGGATTTATTCAAGCACATCATCCACCAAGATGTCAAAGAGTTAACACGAAACAGCGTGACCCAACCTCATATTTTTTTTCAAATGACAAAATAAGGTGCGAAGACAAGACCAAGAGACTGAAATAAAAAAAGCACAAAAACAAAAACATGTGGCATATGTGAAATAAATGAGGTCATTTAAAATGAGGTCATTTAAACAAAAACACATATGTACATAAACACACAGTGCAATGATGTACACATGTATATACACACACACAGACACACACAGACACACACACACACACACACACACACACACACACACACACACACACACACACACACACACATACACACACACATACACACAGTCAGTCAGCTGGAATGAGCGCTTCCTGTGCATCTCTCATCTCCCTTATGGAGGGGAAACTATGTCAACCTGTGTTCATACTTGCTCCTGGTGTTGGGTGTAAGTGTGTATATGTGTGTGTGTGTGTGTGTGTGTGTGTGTGTGTGTGTGTGTGTGTGTGTGTGTGTGTGTGTGTGTGTGAGGACGTGCATGAAATTAAAATCCAAATTAGATTCCAAAATCTCAAAGCCCTAAAAGTTTTGTTTCAACAAAAAAAAAAGAAAATATAAACATATTTTTCTCTCTTTATTAAATTTTTTTACATTTTGCCTGATCTAGACCTTTTTTTTTCATTTTCCATGCCACAGATAAGAAAACTAATTTGTTGTGACTCTTCACATATGAAGAAAGAGTTGAAAAACTAATACACTATTAAACACTTTTGCAAATATTTTCTCGTTTAGGTCTTCATCAGAAACTCGAAAACAAAGATTTAAATGTTTGTTCGAATCGATTATATATCAGTACGTGAATACACACACACATGCAAACACAATGAATTCTTTATAACTTCCTATCACACATAACATGCCTCATGAATAAGTCATCAAGTGTGCACTTCCAGACAGCTCTCACAAACACATATGATAATCATCACCCCAGTGGACTAAGCGATGGCTTGGCGAAGCATACATGACTAAATAGCGATCGTATCAGAAAAAAGCAAGAGAACTGGGTCAGCATGCAGAACATCTTGAAAACTTCAGCTTGGCTGTCGTGACAGCTCATTTTAAGGAAACGTTTTCGCCTTCCAAGCAGTTGGAGGATGACGGGAAGATTGCAGATGTTCCAGGCCAAGGATGAAAACAGGAACAGGAGAAGAGAGTAAGAAATGGGTAAAGCACAAGATAGAGTGTGAAGATTAGAGAATCAGAGAAATAAAGAAATTATTCTGGCCATTTTCTTTCACAAAGGTAGACTTTAAGCTATCCAAGAAACTACTTAAAAATGTGTGTGACTGTTCACTGTATCAATGTGTTGCATGATTATCAAACATAGTCTAGTTAGTTTATTTTTATTAATTTTTTTCTTATGTCAACTTTCTAATGACATAAGATCAAAATATGTTGTATGAGCGATACAACAAAATTGTAAAAATATTTTAAGCAGGCAAATGTATTTCGCCTTTATGCTGTGTGCTGTCAGGAAAGAAATATCTATTGATGGGATAACCTGTTTATTCAGTACATTCAGGTACTCAGCTGACTTCATATTGCTGTGGGTATCTACCCACTTACACTCACTCAACTCTCATATACACACAAGCACATACTGTGGTCAGTGTAAGCTTGTGAAAAATGTGTTACATTTGCCACAGTCTGCCCACAGTCTTGCACACAAACTTTCCGCAAATGTGTAGCTTGGCACTATACAACATCTGCACTTTAAACAAGTATTTTGTAATGAGCAGCAATTTTACAATCAGAATCAATCCACCATGTCAGTGAGTTAAGTTTACAATTTGACATTTAATAGTATACACCAAAGAGTTCACTCAGTAGGGGTGTAATGCAATGACACCATCCATAACTGTACATGTTTATCGCTTTATTTATATGTAAACAAGGTGTGGGTGTGGTCTAAGTCTAAACCTGTGCCCTGTGCTACCCCCAGTCACACCTCAAGTCTCAACTAGATTCCCTTTGAATGTTTCTTGTAAGAAAAACAACAACAACAACAGTGCTGCTCTTATTCATATTCATATGTTTGCATTTTCTGTTTATTAGTGCATTTGTAGTGGATTATTTAAAAAATAAACTTATACAGTATTTTTGCTGCTCAAAAGTGCTAGGTCTTCTTTGTAATCATTTTATAACTAAGTTTCCCATTTTTTATATCTTGATGCTCCAAAAGTTTTTAACCGGTGAAAGGTCTGGACCACAGACAGGCCAGTTCAGCACCCTGACTCTTATTCTACAAAGCCATGCTGTTTTAATAGGTGAAGTATACATTTTAGCATTGTCTTGCAGTAATATGCAAGTCCTTACCTAAAAGGAAGTTTGTCTGGAAGCACATGTTGCTCTTAAACCAACTGCATATATGCCTTTCAGTAATAATGGCGCCTTTTCAGATGTGCAAACTTCCTATTCCATATACACAAATGCAGCCCCATACCATCGGATATGCAAATTTTTTATACTGAGCACTGATGATAAGCCAAATGGTCCCTCTCCTCTTTAGTCTGAAGGACGTAGTGTCCATGGTTTCCAAAACCAATTTCTAATTTCCATTTGTCTGGCCACTTTGCCCTCATTTTAAATGACTTTTCTTTTGCCCAAAAAAGTGCCAACATTTCTAGCTCATGTTCACATATGGCTTCATCTTTGCTTCTTTGATATCGCTTTAACCACCATTTGTGTTCATAGACAAAAATTTCTTCTGTACAAGGATACGCAAGTCTACCTGTATTATTCTTTTATATAAACCGAGGCTTATGGAGCTCTTATCAGATTTAAGGAGTTAAGAGAGAATAAGAGTTCTTATTCACTGGCCTTTCACCTGCCTTCAAGCCATTGTGCCAAATATTTGGATAAATGAATACATTCCTTCTCTCATTATGTGGATATTAAGCTAAAGCCTCAATTTGTGCCCAAGCCAAATACAAATCAAAACACCGACAAGGACACAGTTAATAAAGAACAGATTTCACCTCATTTATACTGAATTAGAGACAGAATTAGCTTCATTTAATGGTTTTAAGCTGCTGAAAAGCAGGTTAGAAAAGTGAAGTGGATATTGTTTGCAGTTAAAACAACTGTCAGTCAGTATTCTACAGGGCAAAACATTCAACAACAAAATGTGATAGAGGAACTGAGAGATAGCATATGTCAGAAAGATTTCAACAATAATTTATATACCGTATCTCACAAAAGTGAGTACACCCCTCACATTTCTGCAACCATTTAAGTATAACTTTTCAAGGTACAGTACTATAGAAATTAAACGTGGATATATTTTAGAGTAGTCAATGTGCAGCTTAATAGATTTACTGTCTTCTGAAAATAACTCAACATATAGCCATTATTGTGTAAATATCTGGCAACAAAAGTGAGTAAACCCTAGGTGATTAACAGCTGTATGTCATGTAACCATGCAAAGCCCCATGTCCTATTTATCATGTTCATGTTTTGTCTGTTTGACAGGACCATAGAAATATGTGCATCTTGTATTGGAGCATGTTTAACATTGCACCTCATTGCAAAGAACTCTGAGGATTTGAGAATTAGAATTTCTGGAACCATGTCCTGTTGTCTGATGAGACTTAGATAAACTTGTTTGGCTCAGATAGTGTCCAACATGTGTGGCAACACCCTGGTAAGGAGTACCGAGAAAACTGTCTCTTGCCTACAGTCAAGCATGGTGGTGGTAGCATCATGGTCTGGGGCTGCATGAGTGTTGCTGGTACTGGAGAGCTGCAGATCATTGAGGGAAACATGGATTCCAGCATGCAATGTGACATTCTGACAAAGAACATGATGCCCTTCCTTCAGAAACTGGGCTGAACGGCAGTTTTCCACCATGAAAACCACCCCAGACACACCAAGATGACAACTACCTTGCTGAAGGTGATGGAGTGGCCAAGTATATCTCCAGACCTGAACGATATAGAGCATATGTGGGGCATCCTTAATTGAAAAAGGTGGAGAAGTGCCATGTTTCTAACATCCAGCGGCTATGTGATGTCATTATAGGGGAGTGGAAGAGGATCCCAGCAACAATCTGTGCAGCTCTGGTAAAATCAATGCCCAGGAGGATTAAGGCAGTGCTGGATAACAATAGTGCTCACACAAAATACTGACACTTTGGGCACAGTTTTGACATGTTCAGTTAGGGTGTACTTACTGTTGTTGCCAGCTATTTTAACAATAATGGCTATATGTTGTTATTTGTATCTATACTGCTAAACAAAATGCACATTGACTACTCTAAAGTATATTCAAGTTCCATTTCTATGTATTGTCCCTTGAGAAGATATGCTAAAATGGTTGCTGAAATGTGAGGGGTGTACTAACTTTTGTGAGATATCGTATATGTAACTTATATCCATGGATTGGCTCTAAATGTATAATATCTCACAAACAATTTTTTGGCAACAGGAAATATGTTTTAAAATAATATTTATTATAATGTACTTAATACTGAACAAGCCATTCATTATTTTTACTTTGAAGCCAATGTTTAAATCATTTTATGTCACCCAGAAAAACAAGGTGGGACCTAAGAATTCTATCGTTGTGGGTTTTGCCGTTGGGTAGTTTGTCTCCTACGTGGTTTCATACCTTGTGGATGTGTGGGGTATTTTTGTGTTAGGTGTATATGAATATGTCCGATTTTCATTTTTCAATCCCCATTGAAGATGGTAATGAGCAAATCATTTGTCGAATTGTTTTTCTTGAAAAAACTGCTGCTGAAGCAGTGACTTTGCTAGAGCAAGGTTTCAAGGTTTCTAGCATGTCTCTAAAACAAAAAAGCATGTCAGATTAACAGGCTGGTTCCCAATGAACAGACTGTTAATCAGTGATTTTGCATAGGAGAGCTTTTGTTGTAAAAATCATGAAATTAATTTATTAATTTATTTGTGATACATTATTTAATTCACAGATTTGATCATTCACATTTTTTATGAATGCATTCTCTGTCATTGTATTTGGATTACTGTGTTTGCCAGAGATCGATGTTCCCAAAATGCTAGGTTGCCAGGAAATTTAACTGGAGACTATTACTGCCAGGACAATTCAGAAGTCAGCATGGGCCACACTCTATAATAGAAGGTACACACTACATCACTCTTTTAAAGAGAGCATGTTGGGGAAAGGGTTGGGTTTTGGGGGTGTGAGGGGGAAGCCACATATTCGTCCTACTGTAGATTCAAATCCAAGTCTACCCCTCAAATCAAATCAAATCAAATCTAATTTTTATCACATACACATACATACAGGGTATGACATGCAGTGAAATGCTTTATACGATGGTCCGGCAAGAGGGGAATAGGGTGGGGAGAAAGAAAAAAGCAGATAAATAAAGTATAAAGTATAAAAACTATATAAAATAAAATATAAGATATAAAGGATATATAAAGATATGTATGTGAACAAAGAGAAAAATGTATATACAAAGAAAATCCTTATGGCAGTAGACAGTGAAACAGTAAACAATGTGTACCAAAGTGTAAACAATAGACAATTTTAGTGGTGGGTTGTCCATAAAGTTTCCTCCATAATATAGCATTTATAAAGAAGAAAAACCTGCATATCGATACTCATTCAGACAAAGCTTTTAAAGGTGTGCAGAGTCAGAATCGATAGAGCAAATCATTGTGTGCTAATACTGTCACTATAATCAATACACACTCTCTTACAGACCTGTTATATCTTAAAGCATGTAACTAGATCGCTAACATCCGGTTTCGTTTAAACACTCCTGCATCTATACTTGTAAAAGTTTTTATTGCATTTTGCTACATACAAGTCAAATTTTCAACATTTTTTCATATCTCCCTTTTTATGAAATTTTGTTATAAACAAGAATTTACAATATAGATGGTGTTTTTTTTATTTTTAATTTTTTTTGCCAAAATGACCTTGAATATGGAACTTTCTAAAATAACCAAATAGCCAGAATAACTATCTGAAAGGAAAAGTAGATTTAAGAGCAGCTATGATTTTTATAAAATATTACTAAACTCTAAGGTCTGGGCCTTATAATCTAACCTTGCTCTGACAATATCAGGAGAGACACAAGTGTAGTTGTGAGGTAATAGTGATAAGTGCCTAATTTGTAAAACATGAGGTACCAAAATACAAGAGCAAGACGTCCAGAAGAGGAAAAGGAAAATAGCCTGGGACAATTAGACAGAACAGTGCTCTAAGCACGTCCTGTAATACAATAGTGTCGGATACAGCAGGCGCTCCAAATATGAAAGTTGATGAAAGAGCTGGTACAAATTAAGTAATGAGTGCTCTAACACTTTTTCAAGCATGACAGATGTGGTTGTTAAATTTAACTACACACACACACACACACACACACACACACACACACACACACACACACAGACACACATATATAAATATATATATATATATATATATATATATATATATATATATATATATATATATATATATATATATATATATATATACACAGACATATATTGCTATACTTAAATTAGTATCATGACAGAAATGTAATCCAGATTCACTCAGGCAGCGGTAGATGAAGTACACAGTCCTCTACTTGAGTAAAAGTAAAAATTTTAAATTTTTTACATTTACATTCTTCACTTATTAACAATCAAAAGTACTGATCTAAAAGAACTGCACTATATGAACAAAAGCTTTGGGACACCTGTCACAAAAATATCCGCACACACAGTTGTATAGAATGTATTTGGAAACCGTAGAATTTCATTTCCCTTCAGTTAACCTAGGAAACCTCAACCTGCTCCAGAACAACAATGTCCATGTACACAATGGGAGCTTCATGAAGAGGTTTTACACAGTTGAAGATCTTCAGTTGCCTGCTACAGAGCTCCGACCTGAACCCAAATGAACACCTTTAAAAGGTGGCTGCACCCTCGAAGCCTCCTCACCACATCTACACATCTACACCAGTGCCTGACTTTACTAATGCCCCTTGTGGATGAATGAGCACAAATCTCCATAACCACACTCTCCAAAATCCAAAATTTGCTACATCTAATCTTTAAGATGCCCCTTGGTGCAGCTATATAAAAAAATGCATTTGGCTGGCTTTATGTGTCTCTGAGGAAGCATGAAAACTTCCTCCCTACCATTTGGTAGATCTTGCAAGTGGTGGGAACTGGCAAAGTAGGAGAGTGAAAATAACACAGATGCTAAACAATCTACAAATTAGCAGCCACATATGAACATAAAGTCAATTAAGTGTAGTCCTGCTGATTTTAATGCTGCACCAGAGGTTTAAGGAGGTATCCATATGTTACAAGTGCAGGAATAAGGTGAGTTATAAGAAAACTTTTTTTTGCTCTGAGAGAAGTGGCTGTTAAAGCTAAGTGTATTATATAGATCAGTTTTAAAGGTGCCATTTTGCCTTCTGTATGCCACAAACACTGTTGCTATTTAATGTGCTTCTAGTGCTTCATTCAGTTTTATCTGATTAGTCCAATCATTTTCAACCTACCATACCCAAGACTTCAATATTGGATATTGGATATTTGAATACCCAAGCCAAATCCATCTCATGCCAAGATATTTAAAAAAAGAAAAAAACATAACATACAGATTCTGTGCTCTTTAATGTCTGATGTCTAATAGGAATTGATTAGACCAAACTGTAAGCTTTTACTATCTAACAGCAAAACCTGCATTGCCTTCTCGTTGTCATTGTATTTGTATTCCTGTGTTTGCTCTGCATGAGATAGATGTTCCCAAAATGCTAGTTTTGCCAGGAAATTTAACTGGAGTCTTCTATTACTGCCAGGACAAGTCAGAAGTCAGCATGGGCCACACTCTATAATAAAAGGTGCACAGTATGTCACTCTTTTAAAGAGAGCATGTTGGGAAAAGGGTTGGTTTTTGGGGGTGTGAGGAGGATGCCACATATTGTCCTACTGGTGATTAAAATCCAAGTCCACCCCATCATAATATAACATTCATAAAGAGGAGAAGCATACATATCAAAACTTACTCAGACAAAGCTTTTGAAGATGTGCAGAGTCAGAATCGATAGAGCAAATCCCTGTGTGTTAATACTGTCACTATAATCAATACACACTCACTTACAGACCTGAGACGGGATGAGACGGTTTATGAGATTAAAAGCACAAAGCTCAAATGGTTTTGACAACAATGGAAAATTGAGGCATATAGCGAGCTTCTCTTTTGCCTAATTATTCACATTTCTACAGTGTCAGACTTGGCAGGAAAAGAGTGCACGTTATTAAAATCAGGAACAGTCTTGGCATATTGTGCAAAATCTAAATACTGAAATGATTATAAAAAATAGACCACCTAACAAGCATAGGAAAACATCAGAATGATAGAAGAAGCAAGTAAAGGGTACAGGCTTGGAATGATAAGTATGCAAATGAGGGTAATTCTATTTTGGATTGTAAAGCATGCTATTCGGTAGGGAATCAGACATGAGGCAGAAATCTCATGCTTGCTGATTATTTAATATTATGCAAAGAATTAAGACACACTCTATACTGTAACATTCTACACTGACTCATATAGCTCATTTAAAGAGCTAGTCATTCTGGTTTTATATAGTTCCACTTGCATCTTATTTTTTTCTTGACCTCTTTGTCAAAGATGCAGGTCAACAAGCCCTGCCAGGTAATGACTTGCATAATTTATTCATAATTGGCCTGTCAGACTTAATTCCTTACTCATCTAATTAGTGTCATGTTGCACAAATGCCTATTCATTAGTCTTTTACTTTGTAGTGATTACATTGGAATAGAAATAACTCACTGATACACTGGGGAAAAGTAACATAAAAGCAACATAATGCACATCAATGGACGTTGATATATGTATACGTGTGTGTGTGTGTGTGTGTGTGTGTGTGTGTGTGTGTGTGTGTGTGCGTGTGCGTGTGTGTATATATTATATATATGGGGAATTATATACATAGTCCAAACTTTTGGTCTGTACTGTATATATATATATATATATATATATATATATATATATATATATATATATATATATATATATATACAGTACAGACCAAAAGTTTATATATATTATATATACCATATATATATTAAGGAAAATAAGTATTTGAACACCTTACTATTTTGCAAGTTCTCCCACTTAGAAATCATGGGGGGTCTGAAATTGTCATCGTAGGTGCATGTCCACTGTGAGAGACATAATCTAAAAAAAAAAACCAGAAATCACAATATATGATTTTTAAACTATTTATTTGTATGATACAGCTGCAAATAAGTATTTGAACACCTGTCTATCAGCTAGAATTCTGACCCTCAAAGACCTGTTAGTCTGCCTTTAAAATGTCCACCTCCACTACATTCATTATCCTAAATTAGATGCACCTGTTTGAGGTCGTTAGCTGCATAAAGACACCTGTCCACCCCATACAATCAGTAAGAATCCAACTACTAACATGGCCAAGACCAAAGAGCTGTCCAAAGACACTAGAGACAAAATTGTACACCTCCACAAGGCTGGAAAGGGCTACGGGGAAATTGCCAAGCAGCTTGGTGAAAAAAGGTCCACTGTTGGAGCAATCATTAGAAAATGGAAGAAGCTAAACATGACTGTCAATCTCCCTCAGACTGGGGCTCCATGCAAGATCTCACCTCGTGGGGTCTCAGTGATCCTAAGGGAGGTGAGAAATCAGCCCAGAACTACACGGGAGGAGCTGGTCAATGACCTGAAAAGAGCTGGGACCACCCTTTCCAAGGTTACTGTTGGTAATACACTAAGACGTCATGGTTTGAAATCATGCATGGCACTGCTTAAACCAGCACATGTCCAGGCACGTCTTAAGTTTGCCAATGACCATTTGGATGATCCAGAGGAGTCATGGGAAAAATGTGGTCAGATGAGACCAAAATAGAACTTTTGGGTCATAATTCCACTAAATGTGTAATTATTTATTTCAAGAACACCATCCCTACTGTGAAGCATGGGGGTGGTAGCATCATGCTTTGGGGTTGTTTTTCTGCACATGAGACAGGGCAACTGCACTGTATTAAGGAGAGGATGAACGGGGCCATGTATTGCGAGATTTTGGGGAACAACCTCCTTCCCTCAGTTAGAGCATTGAAGATGGGTCGAGGCTGGGTCTTCCAACATGACAATGAACCGAAGCACACAGCCAGGATAACCAAGGAGTAGCTCTGTAAGAAGCATATCAAGGTTCCGTGTGGCCTAGCCAGTCTCCAGACCTTAACCCAATAGAGAATCTTTGGAGGGTGCTCAAACTCTGTGTTTCTCAGCGACAGGCCAGAAACCTGACTGATCTAGAGAATGTGTGTGGAGGAGTGGAGGAGTGGGCCAAAATCCATCCTGCAGTGTGTGCAAACCTGGTGAAAAACTACAGGAAACGTTTGACCTCTGTAATTGCAAACAAATGCTACTGTACCAAATATTAACATTGACTTTCTCAGGTGTTTAAATTCTTATTTGCAGCTGTATCATACAAATAAATAGTTTAAAAAAAATACATTGTGATTTTTGGATTTTTTTTTTTAAAGATTATGTCACTCACAGTGGACATGCACCTACGATGACAATTTCAGACCCCTCCATGATTTCTAAGTGGGAGAACTTGCAAAATAGCAGGGTGTTCAAATACTTATTTGTCTCACTGTATATATATATATATATATATATATATATATATATACAGTGGAACCCGGTTATGTTGATGTCCTAGGGGGTTGCCAATTGCCAAAAAGCATGGAGATAACCGATGATCGAGATAAATGAAAATCAATATGGCGGCAATATATTAACGTGCTTGAAATTTCTTTATGTACATGATGTGCGTTAATAAATGAGAATGTGCATGCACGTGTTTTTGGAGGGGTTTTTTACACAACAGCGTTGCCCTGATTTGTTTGATGAAGGCATGCTATAAAAATACATACAGTACATGTTTGTTAATGTCAGGAATCTTTCCCGGCCGGTTTCTCTGAAGCTCCCGGCTTCAATCGCGCACATATGGTGCTCGTTTAGCATCATCACCAGCTCCTATTTAAACTTCCACACTCTCACCGTCCGTTATTGTTGGTATATGTTGGTTTACGGCGGTCGTTGTTATCGCTCATGCATATCCCGGTATGTGCCTTCCCACCGGCACTCTCTCAACGGCTGCTTTTTTCTTCCCAAAGCGCATCGCGGATTCCCCCCGATCCTGCCGTTGTTAATTCTATGCTTTTGCTGCTCATCCCACGTTCCGTGCCGCGATCCTACCAGGCGCCGCTTTCGCCTCCCGTTCATCGCATAACATTTAACAACAAAAGGCATATGTGCACTAACTAACAGCAGAGATTCACCAGTATACAATACAACACTTGTAGCATCTGTAAGGGTTGATTTTTCCTTCACTTTCACGAGTTCTTCTGCAGCTGCACAGTGCCGATCGAGATAACCGACGTTAAATGGCAAATTTTTCCCCCCTTGTGCTCGAGATATTAGGGGGGAAAATAAGATAAAAAAAGATATTCGGCGACATAAAAAACGTCGACATAAACGATAAAAAATGCTAAGACAAAGCGAGAATGTGGCGGTTCCACTTCAAAAACGTCGACTTAATAGGGTTGTCGAGTTAACCGAGGTCGAGATAAGTGGGTTCCACTGTATATATATACACACACATATATATATACACATACTGTATGTATGTATATATATATATATATATATATATATATATATATATATATATATATATATATATATATATACATACATACATACACACACACACACACACACACACACACACACACACACACACACACACACACACACATATATATATATATATGCTAATGTGTTAAGACCAATCTTTTCCATTACATTATACTATTTTATTTTCCTATGTTACAGGCACACATTTAAATATTTCATGCTTTAGTCTAAAAAAGAAAATTACTCAACTGTTTAGTTCAGTTCATTTTGTTTAGGGCTCTTAGCAGTGATTACAGTCTTAAGTGATCTTAGCTGTAATGCCAGAAGCTTGGATCACTTGGATTTGGGGATGTCCTTCCAGTCCAACATTTGTTAAATTTCCAGAAATGTTCAGTCGAGTCTAAACCACCATAGGCTAAACAGACTTCAGATTATTGTAGTCCTGGCCAGTGAGCATTCACGTCTTAATTGATCTTGAACTTTTCTTAAGGACGTTTCAGAATTTTGATCTGTTTATCTTTCACCCATGCTAAAAATCTACTCAGAGCATGATGTTAGCACCACCATGCTTAAGTGTATGGATGGAATCTGCTCGTGTTTTGAACATTTTACTGAGGGGTGACTTCTGTTTGGCCACTTAACTGTTAACACTCGATTGATAGTGTTTTGCAAAGATGGTTGTTTGGACCACAGTCTCCCACAGATCTGTAAGAATAATGTTTGGGTGGAAATGAAGCCATAATTAGAGTCTTAACTATGCTTAGCTTCTATTTGAATATCACACTGTTCTCTAGGCTGAAGTAATCATTTTTTTGACACCCCAGATCTATGCTGCTGACATTTACTTTGACTTTATGAAGTTTTATGAATCATTCTCAATCAACCAAATAAACAACTGTAACTTTGTAAAGTTGTGGAAGTGTCCTTAGTATTATTGCTCAGAGATGGTTAAATACTATTGTTTTAAAAAAAAAATCGTAATACTTCGACCAATAGCCTAACACGCTATGAGCCCATTCTCTTCGATTCGAATTGGAAAATACAATTTATGTAAAAATCTATTCAGCTTATTTTCATGAAAATGGAATCAGTGTGTTTCTATGACATTATAGTGTTGAAAGCACTCATGGTCTACATTAAGACCAGGATATTATCAATACTTTAAAACCTTAGGGGATTTCCTGATAAACCAGTCTGATGTAACATTTACAAGAATTAATTTGCTATTTATTTGTTTATTGTAGTAGGCTACTTATGCACTTCTGGTCAGATGCTAACTGCATTTCATTGCCTCTGTACATGTACCTTGCACAATGACAATAAAGTTGAATCTAATCTAAATCTAATCTAATTATTACCACATAAATTATATCACTACATTTTTTTCTGTAAGTAAACACATTTTCGCTTACTCTCAGATTGTATCCATGACATAACATTGTCATAGATAAATTACCCTGTAGTAATTTTTTTTCTCATATTGTTCAGCTTGCCTAGAGGACATGGGAAACTTTATATCCTACAGAGCTTTTACTGTTTAAGAAACAAAAGACTTAGCAGTTTGATCATGCACAAGCTTGTAATATTAGCTGTTATGTTCTGTCTGTCTGTCAAATACATGAGTTATTAGGTAATAGTTTGGTGAGAAATCAAAATAGATGTTATAAACAGCAGTTTCATATTGGCCAGGATACAATTTCTTTGGTGCAGCAAAAAAAACAACAAAAAAACCCCATAAAGACTCACACCAAAAACTCTGCTTTTGTAAAAGTTACAAAAAGATTACATAACTAAAATGCATATTTAGGCCAGTAAAATGTTTAATGAACTGTGGTGGTTTACTATCCAAGTCATCCAACAATTCTTTAATATAACTGAAGCATTTACACAGTTTACCCTGCTTCTAAGACCTTGTTCTACACTAGTATGCTATATGGATACAATTTTGTGGACACCTGACCATGTATATGCTTTTTGAACAGCCCATTTTACATGGAGGTTCCATTTAATCCACTAGATTTGGAATGTAAATGTCAGAATTCCAATTAATTTTAAAGATGTTTATTATGGTTGAAGTCAGAGCTCTATAGCAGGCCACTCAAGAGCTTTCACTCCATGTAAATCAAAGCTTCATCATATAATGAGCTGAATGATTTCCCCTCTTTACACTTTTTTATGTGTTCTTCCCACTGACCGCTTTCTTGTCTTGATCTTGGTTTAACCTTCTAAGCAAAAAAATCAGTCATCATACAGTAGGTGAAAATTTGACTGTGCTTTGAAATCTAGGTGGGTTCCAAAAGAGGTACAAAGTTGTTAACACACTGAGATATAAATAGCTGGAAAGTCTTTTTGTATCTCAAACCCAAATTTCCACACCATATAGCAAAAAATATATTTTCAGATGACTGTAGATATTTAGTTCCAAATTATTTTTAAAATCACAAAAATGACACTCATGCAGCTTTGGTTTTTGAAAACAAGTTGAAAAGGTCTTTGGTTAAAAGTTATATTTCATAAAAATGCCTAAATAATTTAGACAAAGTGGCTTTTAGTATAGCAAATTAAATCTCTTAATGGTGTGTTTATTTCCAGGGGGAAAAGAACAGATGCATAGTTTTCTAGACTTTTTAAACAAACAGGGGAAATCTGGGGCTCGATCTGGTTGACATTATACTCTAACTGCAAGACTGCATGACTGTTTTGGGATTGTCTTTCCTCAAACCAAGTTTCTTTCTCATAAACCAACAGGAGGGAGGGAGAGAGAGAGAGAGAGAGAGAGAGAGAGAGAGAGAGAGAGAGAGAGAGAGAGAGAGAGAGAGAGAGAGAGAGAGAGAGAGAGAGAATGAATTCAAGTCACAGAAACACAAAGCTCCATTATTAAGCTCAGGGTTGGTAAGAGCCCGCAGGGTCCTGTTAAGACTCGCAGGCAGTTGACAATCAGTAAGACTGTGTGCAAGTCTGTGCAGGAGCACTGTAGTCCAGATATTTTACTGGAAAATAAAAACATTTGCCTTAAGCACACACACATTTCAAAGCACCATGTCCTTCTAGTCATAAACCAATAAACCTTTATTCTTGAGTATAATATTGTGTATTTCAGCCTCAGTTCAGGTTGAGGCACTTTTCTTTGTAGTCATTTTCAAATGTACCAAAACAAAACACATCAGTAAACCGATAAGCTACTATTATCACTTGAGTTCCCACAAAACACAAGCTTAATCCTCATATCTCCACTATCTACAGGAGCCCGCTTATCCTCACCACTCTTTCTGGAAACAAATGAGTCTACACACAGTGTGTGTTTCCCACTTTCACTGTTTTGAGGCTGCGAAGAAGACAACAAAATCTACAAAAGTGGATTTTGTAAAAAGATTAGGGTTCACAGGGTTCACTGTGGAAAAGCAATGTAGAGACCAGAGCATGTCAGACTCAGTAATATACATTCAGTGATTTTACTGCTGCCTGATGCAGACATCTAATGAAACCACAAGGAGCAACGGTGTGGTGAATGTTAAAATGTGACATTTCAGTACAAATCGCCCCAGAGGAGCCGTATAGTATAAATATGGTTAAACGATGATGAGTCGGAAAAGGCCACCCGCTCTTTCAACACTCTGGCAATGTTTCAAGTGAAACAACTTTTCTCTCATACAAAAAAAAAAAGCAGACACATAGCTGTGAGAAGGAAAAGGACAGACAGACAAGGAAAGATGGAAGAAAGGAAAGACAGACACACACATACACATTTCCAATGGTGCTTTGTTCTCTAGTCAGAATGCCTGAGTGCCCTAAAACCCTCCACTCCCCAAGTGCTAACCTTTGCTATGCCACAAACAAAGCACCCACAGCCACACACACATACCGTCAGACCCACAGACACATCATTCCCACACCGTCAAACACACGTGGTCCTCACTTTAACTCTAAAACTTGTGGTTTGAACTGGTTCGAACTAAAATGATTGGATTTCTTTCCATTGCACCGCACTAATACTGCCACGTTTATTCTACATTCACATGTAATGAACCTTAGCTCATATTTACAAAGAACCTTAAGGCTAAAGCGTAGCTTCTAACTCCTAATATTTCTGTGTAAGATTCAATTCTGCAGGATTTTCCATGTTTGCTTCATTACATTCTAAATGTCAAGTCTAAATCACATCTGAATAGTATTAAGATTTTTTTTATTGCTTTTATACTTTCCTGCCAGACAATTCTGCACTAATGAACCTTTTGACCTTCTCATAATGTAGCCACAATGCATTCGCGTCATTCTATTTGTTTAACTGTTTAATTGTGCTTGATTTCCACAATTAACTAATGACAAACTATTACCAATATCCTTATAATACAACATGGAAATCCCACAAACTTTAGTTAGGCTGTAGAGATGAGCACGAGCCAAACTGGTCACAATGTCTCAAAACAACAAAACAGAATGAGACATAACATTCTTATATAAACACAGACTGACATGAAAAAAAATCTAAAATATTAAAAACATGAATGAAAAAGCCTTTACCTTCGAGGCAAATAATCTATCATGTATTACACAGACATTTACTTAGACCAAATCCCCTGCTACACTTTTCTCCATCTTTGTCTTCAGAAGAAGGTTATAGAAGGTATTTTCTCCCTGCTGCTATTAGACTTTACAATCAAAGCTGCTCCCAGTAAACCAGTCACCAAAATACAACACTGTTATTACTTTTTAGCTGTGCAATAACATTACCTGTGTGCAATATAACATTACATGTGTGCAATATTACCTGCAATATGTGCAATATTACCTGCAATATGTGCAATATTACCTGCAATATGTGCAATAATTACCTGCAATTCGTGCAATATCACCTGTGTGAAATACTACCTGCAATGCATACTTTTTTCTTCCCTTATTGTATTTATACATCGTACTGTGTATTTACTGTATATTATAGTATGTGTATATTCTTTTTATATATTTGCATTTATTATTACTATTTTTATTTTTATTTCTTTCCTTTGCTGGTGTAACATAGAAATTTCCCCGCTGTGGGACGAATAAAGGTATATCATATCTTATCTTATCTACAACCCAATTACATGGCTTACAGTTTACAAACTATTGTTTGCACTGATATCTTCCATCTAGTACAGTGCTGTGTCCTGAGTGTTTATTCATTTATTATGAGTATTTGCACTTGTATCATATTAAAGTTCTGTATGTCATGCTGCTGTCATTATGTGTCACAAATTCTGAAGAAACAGAATTACATTCTATCGTTGACAAGTAATAAAATAGGGAATAAAATTGCACTTGACTTGAGTGTCTAGCAGGGGGTTAAGTGTGTTACAGCAGGTAAAGATTGTGTTTTAAAAATCAGAATGGATAACAAAACAATATGACGTTATTAGCCAGCAAATTACATGAAAACACTGCCTTGTGTACACCGAATTAAACAATATGTTGCGCCCAGCTTGTGCTGATCTTGATGCTACACTGCTGTGTATGCTAGAACAGAAAATACAGAAAACCAATGTACTTCATAAGAGTCACAGGCACTTGAAACTCATAATTGGAGTGTAATTAACAGCTGCAGAAACATAATAAACTGGAGTATTAGGTCAAAGGACTCATACCGGGCTGCATTAATTCCAACCTTCACTGTGAAGGAGAGCTAAAGACAATGAGAAAAAGAAAGAAACTGAACAAAAGCACCGCCGGAGACAGAAAGAGGATTTGAAGCACGTGAATCACAAAGGAGCTTGGGGACGGCATCTGCGCCGACTTTCATGAAGTAACTCTCTCTTTCTCCACCTCCTTTCTTTCACTGCGTCACACATTGTTCCTGTTGTTATGGAAACCCCCGCTTTAAGCTGTGACCCCATGTGCAGTCAGCCCCAAGGTCCCAGTCTTGAGAAATAATTCACTTTTCCTGTAAATCACAGATGTTAAACAATCAAAGCCCATTAAGAGGGTGATCAGGCTTTCTGATCAGTCAGACAGCCTGATGTTGGTGTGATGATGTACCTGCTGTGGCATACACGCATAGACACACGGACATACAAAAATAGACCAATTATTTTCTTCATAGCTCTATTCATAATGCTCCCAGGAAGGCATTTAAGAGCAGATAAAGTCTGATGCATTCTTCTCTTTCCACCCACAGAGAACAAGAAGAAAACAGTCACAAAGACAGCATTCCATGAAATAAGCAAAACACTACACTCTCTCTCTCTCTCTGTCTTCATTACACACACACACACACACACACACACACACACACACACACACACACACACACACACACACACACACACACACACTTCCTAAAATGTAGTTTAGCACATAAGCTACAGGTTCACAGTCAGCTTACAGAGACATGAAATGAAGGTCAGTGGAAGTTCCAGTGGTTGCCTTTGCTGCAGTGTTTTTGTGTGTGTATGTATGTGTGTGTGTGTGTGTGTATATGTGTGTGTGTGTGTGTGTGTGTGTGTGTGTGTGTGTGTGTGTGTGTGTGTGTGCATGTGTGTGCCACCGCTGGCATTATGATGAATGGGAAACTCGCCCCTAGAACCAGGCTGTGTATCACAGCCATTGCTGTCAACCCAATGACCCACTCAGTGTGCGTGCATCCCATACCAAAGTACTAATGTCTCACAGCATGAAATGACTCATAACGTCATGTGTTTTCTTTATAACACACACACACACACACACACACACACACACACACACACACACACACACACACACACACACACAAAAACACAGCCAGTATGACTCTGATAACCTTTGTTTAACATTCCAGAAGCAGGAAAACCCCAGGATATTTTTGCACGGAGGTTCCTTTGCGTTATCTATTACAGAGATGTCATATATCTGTAGACATGTGTCTAAGTGTGTGAGAAGACTGTGAACGTATCTATACACAGCATGTGTGCAGGGAAAGGGTTCCACATGTGGAAATCCTTGACCAAGTCCCAACTCTGTGAACTTTATCATGACCCTATTAAAACTGTTCAGTGGATCAGGCTACATAGCAGTAACAGTGAGCTAGCACTCTATAAATACTGCTCTATCTGGGCCATGCGCACTGAGACAGAAAACCCTGACGAACAAGAGAACACAACGTCATAACTCAGAGTGTGGCTAAAAGGGGGAAAAAATGGGACTGTCGATATGAGTGACGGTAAAGGCTAGATCGCGGGTAAAATTTTTATTGTGAAAATGAGAGGGTATACACTGATCACGCAGGTAAAGACGAGCGCCATAGGTCCAGCAGTAAGCTGCTTTTTTAGTAAAATGTCTAAAACTGTGCCTTAATAGAACAAGAAGGGGTAACGCTGAGGTCTGAGTTGATGCATCTTACCTACATTGGAGAGAGTTACAAACCACATTCCCTAAAGACAACTACCGTATACGATTTATAACAATCTTCTTCTTATTGCTTTACAACCATGTATGTTGTTTATGATATTTGCACAGGATGTTTGGCCATTAACAACAATAGTCATTTGTAAGGGATGTACACACAACACCAGATTAGAGCTTTCTATAAAAATGAGGCCAGTTACTGAAATTATTATTAGATTGAGACGAAAAAGAAAGATGAAAACTGTTGCATCTCCACCCCTCACTTGTCTTTCAGCCACAATTATTCATTCACAAGCAGCATTTCATAGCATTCTGGGGGATTGGATTGTGGTGTGGACTGAATACCAAGAAATTGTGTTTCAAGAAATCATGAAGTAAAAATGCAAAATCGGTTGCAGAAATGTCTTTCTCATTGCTCATGGTTCTTGGAAAATATACCTCAATAACTCTCTCTCTGTCTGTCTCTCACTTTCTATTTCTCTCTGTCAAGCTACACATGCTCCTGAGACCAATGATCCTGTCCTATTCTGCTCTCAGAGCCTGCCTGATCCACCCTGATGCCCTATTTCTGGATGGAGTTCTCATAAATCTGAAATAACTCGCTGGTGCTGAGGTTGGCTCCACACGAACAGGAAAAAGATACATGAGACTACTATGGACGGTTCCACTTAAGAACCATGAAGATGGATTTGGACTGTAATTTATATGAACGGTTCTGCTAAAATGTCTTAGGACTACAATTGCCACAAAGTTTTTCGTTGCTTCGATCAATAAACAGGTAATTAAAATTATGAAACTACAATGAGTGGACATTCCCAGTCCCCCAGATAAGAATGGGTTCCATTTTGAGTCTGGTTCCTCTTAAGGCTTCATCTTCATAACTTTTCAGGGTGTTGATCCTTTCCACTGTCTCCTCCGGCTTGCTCATTAGGGATAAACTTATAGGAACCAATATAAGTAGTATACTAGTATAATTAATCAACAAATAAAAAATATTTCAAGATCGCAATATAAATTTGGGTGTAGTGAAATATAAATAAAAATTCAGTATGCTTTTACATGTCACATGAACCAAAAGCTGCCCAGTGACATGAAACATTAGAGAAGATTACACATACAACAATACAAATGATCAGAGAATAATTATAACCCTTTAAAACATAGAGAGGCAAACTTCTAAAGAAAGGACATTGTTATTCCTTTCACTCTTTATCTTCATTCATTTATTTTCCGTAAGCCTGGTCAGGGCTGTGGGAGATCTGGTTCCTTTTCTGTGAACACTGGTCATAAGGTGAGAATGAGATTCTATAAGCTATGATCACAGTCACACACACACACACACACACACACACACACACACACACACACACACACACACACACACACACACACACACACTTATACACCTATTGGCAATTAACATACTAATTTTTTTTGGGAGTTAGGAGGAAACATACAGATTGTAACATGAGCTCAAGGTTGTACCACTGACACTGCAGCACTGAAATGGCTAAACTCCACCATGATACTAGTCACTTTAGCATAAAATGTGTAGGATAAAGTTCATTTGTCAAATGGATATGCAAATTCCATGCAAACTCAACATCGGAAACAATCGATCGGAATTGAATACATTTTTAGATTATTTTGGAAATCGAATGAAGACAAATTATGATCGAAATGAATCCTGAGGCATAAACAATGCAATACTGATTAACCACTGATTAACAATTTATAAATTCCACTTAAATTTGATTGAATAAACCTTCTCTTCTCTCCTCTTATGTATTACTGACAAATGCTGATTTCCAGGATGTAAACTCCACATCGTCAACACACACATATAACATTTCTGCATCCTTCACTGCCCCAACCAGGTTAGAAATGTGACTAAATATGACCTTAACCCTTCTTCCAACTGAGTGGCATAGATTCAAACCAAGCGTGTTAGGACAATTAGGGAATACACACATCACTGAAAAATGTCCACACAAGACAGAAGCTCCCTTTTTTTAACAGAGGTGTTACAAGGTAACAAATTTCTAATGGACTTCATTTCTATTCCGATAATATTTGGGTGACTCCAAGACTGTTTTTGCCACACAGCCACTGTAAATCTTTGTGTGTGATGTAATGTATCAACTTAACTCAAGCTTATTGTCATTATTATTTTATTTTTTATTGTCAGCTATTCTGCCATGAAAGCTATTGTACTGTAAATGAGTCACCTAGCTAGAAGTTAAATACAATCTGGTTGATCTGATGCACTGATGAATGTCAGTAAGTATAATAAATAAGGTAAAATATTAAATTGGTGCATTTTGCTCTCAAATGACTAAAAGAATTGAAAGTAACAAGGTTGATTTTTTAGAATTATCATGATGATATGATTTACTTAGCTATATTCTTGAGTAGCAGGGTTGTACATTTAAAGTATCATTATTCAGAAAAACAAAAAAAGGAGCTTTCAGCAGCTTCTTTTTCTTCTTCCAATGATCTTTACAACATGCCTGTAGAACATGTGACTTTAAGGATATAGCATATATTCAATTGAGCTGACTACAGTTACAGAGCAAGATTGAGCGCATTTTAAAAGTAATAAGTAAATTTTTATAACATATATTAAACGATTCCTGAAAAGAATGTTGCAAGCATGACTTTTTAAAACAATGAACACAACTAAAAAAACTTATTTGATAATATTTTAGTGTAAAATAGTTTTAGTGGCCTGGGGATTGGCATAAAGTAATGTAGCTTTAACTCCTGCTTAAAGTTATTTATATGGAACATACACAATAACATGGTGTTTTTAAGAACATTTGATTTTATATGCATTTGAAAATTCCTACTTTAGTTTTTATTTTTGTTAATCTAATATTAATAATACACAAATAACACCCAAAACATGGAACCACCCTTCACAAACCATACTAACAGGGTCTCTCTGAGGATTAGTCTGATCTGAGATTTTGCCTTTCACAAGGTTTTACATTTTGTTTTATTCCACAATTCCAAATTTTATTGTCTTCCATGTCAAGTTTCCTAGACACTGATTTTGAAAACACACAGAGCGATAAAGTCCTCTCAAGCCCTCCATCCATGTAACAGCATTGCCATCACCAGGTGCAGTCTTTTTACTGATTCAATTCATCTCCTGCCCTCAATCCAAAGACTTATCAGCCGTCCAATAGAAACAAATGGAAAGTCCAGACACAGTTTTAATGCTCACTTATGAAGTGTTAAACTGCAACAGCGTCTTGTCAGTGCTCACATAATGTTTATTGATTGCTTTATTGATTATAGCTCTTATTTAGCAACATGATAATGCATATACAAGAACCTTTCCTGAGCAACTAAAAGCACACAAATATTTAGATGAAAAAACATGACTAGGTAACACATATACAAAATACATATACAAAATATATAACAGACAGAGAGTTTTCCAAAAGCATGTTTGTGACAGAAACCTAACTGAATGATATATGTGCTACAGTTTAATGGGTTATATCCTTCTGGCGAAGATTTTCCCTTCAGGAAGTCCTTCAGATTCCTTTACCAATCCAAAGCATCAATGGGAAAACGTTTCAGGTGAAACGGTACAAGAGCATAAACAACTGTTCTTGATCATCACTCTCAGAGAAGCATGAACTAAGAGGCCTAAAATAGTAACAGAATGTACAGCATATACACATGTTACAGATACATATTAGCCATGTTGTACTCACTAACTGTGCTTTCTCTTTGCTGGAAAAGCCCTCCTTGGTAGTCAAGTACCTCATATACAGGTACTGTATGTAAAGCTCACATTCTAAATCCCTGAAGGAAATTTTTTGAAAGAAGACTGCAGGTGATGAAAATGTGAGGTGTTGATTGATGGTGTTCTGAATACACATGTAAACCACAATAAGCCTCCATGACAGCTAAAATTGTAATTTAGTGAAAACACTGGGCAAGAGGTCAGAGGTTTTGGTTAAATAAAGCTGAAAAGTCTGTGCCTCAGGAACCTCCAGGTGAATGTGAACACACCTGCATGTACAGTATATTCTCCCATGTCTCTCGCTTCATGAAAGTCTATGGCACAGAAGTTGTTTATGGTCAACCCAAAATTCTCAGAATGTATCCAAACAGTTAAAAAAAACCATAAACATTTAGGATTCATTTGTTTGGACTTGATTCTCTGAGTGATAAAGCATCAGTCATGTTACAGCTTCATCAGATGCATGGATGCTGTGGGGTGAAAGACTCCAAACAAGAGTGAAATCAGCCACCTGGTGTATTAGATGAGTGGAAAAGAGGAACCCCCCCCCCACACACCGAGCTCTAAACAGATTGTAGCGAATGGTTTGATGAGAAAGATGAGGATGCTCACTAACTGATTAGGCTTACTGTGGGTGGATTCAATAATTGTGGCATTGTGTGACCCACAACAAAAATTGCATGCATGCACACACGAACCCCCAAAGGCACGCGCACAAACCAGCAAATGGCATTATTAAAACACCCTGCGATCTGAATGCAGGCACTGAGTTCACGCAGGAGAGATTAAACTTTTACCCCTAAGACCATTTTCCGACATGCAAAAAGCATGGAGCGTGTAGTCTGTATAAACCCAGATGTTCATACACATTTTTTTCTTTCTTGCTTTGTACATAGAGAGGAAATATTTGTAGTAGGCACCCTCTGATTATTCTAATATTCGCTTTATAGGGAAAGTCACTGATATGAATAATAGATATAGAACCTTGAGGTTTCTTTTTCTTCTTCTTTAAAAAAAAAAAAAAAAAAAAAAAAAATGGAAAGTAACTGCCCAATGGATACATACCCTGGTTGGTTAGTTCCCCGCGAGTGATTTGGAACAGACTTCCAAGAGCGTGCAGAAGTAACACAACTCCAAGCATGAGGTCGAGCATCCTGGCCCCGGCCATGACCAATATGATCTGCGGCTGCAGCGCTCCTCGAGCCTTTCTGCCGGCTTTAAACGCGAGAACGACACTCACAAGCCTCGTGGATGTGATGAGCTGCTCCGCCGCGCGCTTCTCAACGTGGACCTGGGATGTGCGCGCGCTCTTCTCTGTTTTCTGTCTCCGTCTCCGTGTACGCGTGCTGTATTTTGTCGTCCGGAGCGCGCGAATGTGAGTGTGTGCGCGTGTGTGTGTGTGTGTGTGTTAGTGGAGTTTTATTGGATCCTGAAAACGCACCATCGAAACGAGACACACTTAAAAACACTAGTGTCATCAAGCAACGGAGCTCGTGCGCAACCGCCTGACTGCTGCTCGGATGCAGATGGCGCACACACACACACACACACACACACTATCTCTCTCTCTCTCTCTCTCTCTTCCCCTCCCTCTGTGTGTGTGTGTGTGTGTGTGTGTGTGTGTGTGTGTGTGTGTGTGTGTGTGTGTGTGTGTGTGTGTGTGTGTTATATCTAGGTAGGAACCAAATATCCTTGAAACAATTCTTTGAGAATTTTGACCGAATTGGGCTAAAAAATGGGGAGTCGTGTAGCTTTTATTTGATAAACAACAACAAAAAGAGTCCAAGGGTTTTGCTGTTGTAAGTGAAATTAAGGTTAAGGTTAGGTTTAGGTGGAAGCATAGCATTAATGTGTGTGTGTGTGTGTGTGTGTGTGTGTGTGTGTGTGTGTGCGTGCATTCGTGCCTGTGTGGGTATGTCTGTCTGAGGTGAGTGCGTTTAAATGGGGAAAGAGTGAGATTTTTCTTTGCAGTAGTTGTGTGTAGTAAAGAAAGAACGAGAGAGAGAGAGAGAGAAAGAGAGAGAGAGAGAAAGAGAGTCCATAGTTGAAAACTGTGAGAACTGGCAACCTCTAAGGAATATTGCCTTAACCACTAAGCCTTTTCTTAGTATGGTTTAGTAGTTAACCCACATTAATAATGCATTCATAGCCTCATAACTCTTTTAAATAGATATACTACCAAATATGAGAATAAGGGAACTCATGGGACATTTGATTCGGTCATTTTGAAACCTGTATGATTTTGTACCTGTTACATCCCAAAGTAAAACAACAACAACAAAACAAGAAGTTTATAATGGTGCCATTTTAAAAATAAGAACTTGTTAAATCTGTTAGAGTAACTTATACTCCCTAAATGGTATCAAATAGACATGGGCATTAACGTATCAGTGCAACCATCAAGATTTTAATTTCAGAACCACACAGTGTTAAGTGAACTATAATTACAAACTTTTTTTGATGTCAACTCTGTGTGTACCTTTCTAATACACTCCTCTTGATATTACTCGTGTTAGTTAACTTATTTAACCCTTTTGTCGGAGTGTAAATTTGCAAGGCTTTTCTGGTTAAACCCTTTTATTTATTGGAACATACAGGAAGGACCATTATTTAGGAACTTGTGGATCAGTTGACATGGATTGTTTTAGAATGATGTTCTATTTCTGCATATCAAGACATGAAAGTATCTTCGCCAATCGAATAATCTTAACTTCAAATTTAGTCTTGATTAACTAGTTGTGCATAAGTCTACATTATTTATCTCTCATCTACGATGTCTTTTTCCTGTCAAAAAACCTACTGTAGGTTAACAGCTCAAAGAAAATGCAGTACAAGTATAAGTAAATAATATAGGTAATTAAAGTGTTGTAAGGTTTCTTAAAGAACCCGTTTACATGGTACAGTTCCAACACTACTGAGAGGCAAGTAGGGATTTCAAAGTGATTAAGAAACAGTAGCTTTCTCCTCTCCTCTTCAGTCTGACTAATGTGTAGAGGGTCATTAGCATTTGGCAGATACTGTATGTTGCCAGGACTGTTCTATCTGTGTGCCAGGCAGCTCAAGCCCAAGACCCTTTGGGGCCCAGAGAATTAGTGAAGCACTCCTGAGCACTAACCACTCCAACATACCCTTCATTTGTGCAGGCCAGGACAAGCCTGCTAAGGGAAAAAAATCGTTTCAAGGTTCCAATTCAAACAGCTTCATGATGCAGCTGTAAAAAGGCCAGGCCACATTAAAACGGCACGTGAAAGCACCCAACTCGTGTAAATCGAATTTGAATTCTGGCGTTAAAGCTTTTACAAGAGAAGGCCTTTGATAGTGTCTTGTCAGCCCAGAAGGTGGTATGTGTGTCTGCATGTGAGTTGTGTCTCTCAGTCAATTTCTCGTTGGCCCTACAGCATTCCTTATGAAGTACAAACCACAGTTCTGCATGCACCATACATGTCAAGTCAATCATTGCTTTTTTTCCTGAAAAATTAGGCTAATATTTGTGCCGTGTCACGTAGAATTCTTCAGGAATCAACACTAAAAATCACTGTAAAAGCAACTGGACAAAAACTAAATTCTTGTTATTTTGTCTCAATATTTCAGCTCACTGGACAAACCTCTCAAGGTAAAGAGTTAAGGCTGTCAGGTTTGATTTAATTTCCAAAACAGTTGACCTGTGGAGGAATTATAGCTAAGGAATGTTTACACACAATCCAGGCATTTTAGCATACAAAAAAACATTTTATGAAATCAGCATTAGAACATAATTAGTGCTTTTTCACAAATCTTTTTCAATTAAAGAGCGATTCACGATAAATATGCTTCTTCTTATAGAAACCTAACACATATCGATTGAGTTTAGTGAAATGTCATGCAGTTTATTTATCAGCATTGTGGTCTTCTCTGGTCTGCCAGGTTTTTGCTATTGCTGAGCATATAAGAATCCACCAGTTGATTCAGACAGCCCACAATCATTTGTCTGTCTCTGGTATAATTACAGTCACTGCAAAGGTCTATTCTGTTTCACCCCTAATAACCACCAGTGATGATAAATATCACCTGCATATCTTCTTGTCCTGACTGCTAAGACAGGAAAAGTCTTTGACTGCACACCCTCATCCCCCCTGCTGGATATATATATATATATATATGTACTGACATGTAGGGGTGTCAGAAACATATTCATAGAATCATGCAAGTGCTAAAGAATTCTTATTGCATTGTAAAATTCGGGGGTGTTAACCTCTAAGTTTACATTGTGAGTGGTGTTTTAGCTGGCCATCTAAACATATATAAAAATAAATATGAATATAAAAAAATTAATAATAAAAAGAAAAAGGCGACAGAGACATTTGACATGACATATGGCGATGCTACAATGAGTCGTTCGAGGTGTTTTGAGGCACGCATGCTGCAAGAGCAGAAGAAAATCACTGGAAGAAGACAGGAAGACCTTCAACGAGCTTAACCCCTGAACATGTCGAAGCCATTTGGCAACTTGTGCATGATGATCGTCTGAGAACCAGAGGTGGGAAGTAATGAAGTACAAATACTTTGTTACTGTACAGAAGTTGATTTTTCTGGTATCAGTACTTCACTATTTATTTTTCTGACAACGTTTCACATTCACTCTACATACACACTCTAAAATACCTGTACGTTCTACTTTTTACATTTTCAAACCATTAACCTATTTCTTTTTATTGCGCTGCTTTTTCAACCTACCACTGGTGTCTCATAAGTGTCTGTACTTCTACCTGAGTGATAGATGAGTGTTCTTTTGCCATCTCTGCTAAGAACAATCCACATGATCTCATTTCCGCATCCACCCTACTCGCCAGATTTGTTTTCTGTGGACTTTGGCCTCTTCCTGAAGATGACGGTTCAGCTCAAAGGTCACTGTTTTACACCACTGCAGAAATACAGCGCGAATATCAGATGGTGCTTGACATACTTTGAAAAGAAGACTTCCAGAAGTGGCAGGAACATTGGAAGTGCTGTATTGCTGAGCAACGAGACTATTTTAAAGGTGTTAACATGTATTAACATGTATACGTCGATAAATAAGGTACTTTCTTGTAAACTGAGCTAGTCTTGAAGCTTTTTGATACCAACTTGTACTGTATATAAGATAGAGAGAACAATCTGCATATCACAACTCACCCACTGTGTATGCTGACTTTCCGCTGTTGCTGATGAGGCCCAGCACTGTTGTCTCATCAGTAAAGTTAATGATGTGATTCAAGCTGTGCTTCACTGCACAATCATGAATCAGCAAACTAAGCTGCAGTAGTGTACTGAGGGTCTCTGCTGAGGAGGTCCTGGTAATATCAATAAAAATAAAAGAGAGAACTGTTGACTTCAGAAGGACCTATTGTGTATCCTCAAAACCACCTAAAATTGTAAACGACTCCCATGCACTTTTCATGCAACTGCTGTCTGGCGGAAGTTACTGAAACATCCAAAGTGTAAGTGCTAGACCCTGCACTGGATTCTTCCCATGGGCAGTCGGGCTCTTAATGATACAAAAATTGGGAAGTAGAAACAGACTGGACCAGAATCCTGAAAAGTTAGATACAGTACAGAGAGTTGAAAAAAAGATTAGAAAACCATTCATATTCATGCCACTTGTTTGAATGATTATGGTCATGGAGTGTTTATAGTTTAAGTTACCTAGGAGGACTTAATGAGGGACCAGGTACCCATGTGGACATTATAATTATTATTGCCTTTGAGCAGTTGATCCCAGCCTCTGCAGAGAAGAAAAATGCTGTTAATGACAGACTGTTCCAGGAGCAATGTGAGTGTGGGTAAGAACCAGTGAGAACATTAGGTGAGAATTGGCCTTTAGACTCGCTGCCTTCCTAGAGAGGCAACCCACAAGTGAAGTGTTTTTCTGGATCAAGAATCTATAGTGTGAGCACTGTGTGGGAAGGAATAAGACACAGCATGCAAACTGAACCAGATTTGTGGTGTGTTCATGCAATACTTTTTTTGGTTCTTCAGCTGACTGATTTCCTATTTAAGTTGTTCAATTTAATTTAATTCATTTTTATTTGTATAGCGCTTTTACAATAAACATGGTTTTAAAGCAGCTTTACACAGATAATATGGTGATAAAAATGAATAAGATTGTTCTTTTTAAGTGTAAGTTTGTCCCTGATGAGCAAGCCAGTGGCAACTGTGGCAAGGAAAAATTCCTTGATACGGGATAAGGAAAAAACCTTGAGAGGAACCAGACTCAAGAGGGAACCCATCCTCATCTGGGTGGCACTGAAGGTCTATTTATTACAGCTAAACTATGTCAAGGTGTTCAGTGATAGTGATCAAATGCAAACTGTAGTCTTGTGTGAGTGTAGCAGACTGTTGACATTAAGTGCAGTCCAAATCCATTCTCAAAGCTCTTGTGATACTCCGTAATTTCATGGATCCCCAGGCCGTTGATGAGAAACCACCCTCAGCTGAAATCCCACAGTGGCCTCCAATCGAAGAGAACACCATCCAGAGGCAGGCCGGGACAAAGCGGGCAGATCCGAGGAGAGGAGAGGGGCAGAAACAAATATGAAATATATAAAAAACCTTCTCAAACTTGGATGCTTTTCTAATTCCATGACATTAATCTAAAATCAGAAAGGAAAAAAAAAATAGAGGAAAAATCCATAAAAAATAATGAGAGGCATTTAACATTCATCATAAACATTCCTCCGTTTTCTTGTTCTCAGTCAGTCAGTGAAAAACGAGTGTTCGAGAGTGCATGGAAAAAGAACAGCACAAACAGAATGAAAGAGAATAGAGAAATGACAAGCCGAGCAATTCTTCAGGCAGCTGAGAGTCACATGTTTGTGGGCAAACGAGGTGAAAGAGAATGTATGCGTTTTTGTGTGTGTGAGCAGCAAGAACAAAGTGGTGACTTAACGTTTTAATCATAACGGGTGACCTCTGTGATCTGCTTAAAAACAACTGGAAGCCTGTTATGCCACATGTAAGTTTTCATTGCTGTGCCATTGGTGTCTGTCCTTGTGCTGTTTACCTTCAGCGAACAATTTATCGATTGGATGAGGTGGAATGGGCCACCTCATCCAATAATCAAATAAATAGCTCTTCCACTGATCTTTCATTGAGGCCGAGGCTGCTTTAGCTATTCAAACCACAGCCAACTTATATCTAAACAACTTTAGTTTCCTGTATAGACAGAACCACTAGAAGAAAAAAAAGATATGTATTCTGTACTTATAGCTTATAGTATGGTTGCATATGATATACAGCTTTCGGAGACAGATACACATACAATACCCTGTGGGTCCAAGGCTCCTGATACATGCTGACACTGATGCATTTGGCTTACCCCACCCTTTTAACCGAATTTTTGGCTAATCCATCTTGTTACTAATTTGTTGACAACAAATATGCTACAAGTACACCATGACCATTTTTGGGTCAATACGAAAATTTACCCAGTTAATCTATTTATAGAAATGCTACCATTATACAAATCCTATTTCTTAATACTTGGAAATAAATCTTCTTCTTCTTCTTTCAGCTGCTCCCATTAGGGGTGCCCACAGCGGATCATCCGTCTCCATACCACCCTGTCCTCTACATCTGCCTCTTTTACACCAACTACCTGCATGTCTTCCCTCACCACATCCATGAACCTCCTCCTTGGTCTTCCTCTTTTCCTCCTACCTGGTGGCTCCATCCTCAGCATTCTTCTGCCAATATAATTCATGTCCCTCCTCTGCACATGTCCAAACCATCTCAATCTCACCTCCCTCACCTTGTCACCAAAACATCCTACATGCGCTGTCCCTCTAATAAACTCATTTCTAATCTTGTCCATCCTCGTCACTCCCAATGAAAACCTTAACATCTTCAGGTATGCTACCTCCAGCTCTGCCTCCTGCCTTTTACTCAATGCCACTGTCTCTAATCCATACAACATCGCAGGTCTCACCACAGTCCTATAAACTTTCCCTTTCATTCTTGCAGATACCCTACTATCACAAATCACTCCTGTCACTCTTCTCCACCCACTCCACCCTGCCTGCACTCTTTTCTTTACTTCCCTAACACACTCTCCATTACTTTGCACTGTTGACCCCAGGTACCTGAACTCCTCCACCTTCTCCAGCTCTTCTCCCTGCAACCGCACCACTTCACTGCCCTCCCTCTCATTCACACACATGTTCCCTGTCTTACTCCTACTGACTTTCATTCCCCTTCTCTCCAGCGCATATCTCCAGCTCTCCAGGCTCTTCTCAACCTGCTCCCTACTCTCACCACAAATCACAATATCATCCGCAAACATCATAGTCCAGGGAGACTCCTGTCTGACCTCATCCGTCAACCTGTCCATCACCACTGCAAACAGGAAAGGGCTTAGGGCCGATCCTTGATGCAGACCTATCTTCACCCTGAACAAGTCTGTCGTACCTACTGCACACTTCACTGCCGTCACACTGTCCTCGTACATGTTCTGCACCACCCTCACATACTTCTCTGACACACCTGACTTCCTCATACAATACCACAACTCCTCTCTTGGCACTCTGTCGTACGCTTTCTCTAAATCCACAAATACACAATGCAATTCCTTCTGTCCTTCTCTATACTTCTCCATCAACATCCTCAAAGCAAATAAGGCATCTGTGGTGCTCTTCCTCGGCATGAAACCATACTGTTGCTCACAGATGGTCACCTCTTCTCTCAGCCTGGCTTCCACTACTCTTTCCCATAACTTCATGGTGTGACTGATCAACTTAATTCCCCTGTAGTTACTGCAGGTCTGCACATCTCCCTTATGCTTAAAGATCGGTACCAGCACACTTCTTCTCCATTCCTCAGGCATCTTCTCACCTTCCAAAATCCTGTTAAACAATCTGGTTAAAAACTCCACTGCCATCTCTCCTAAACATCTCCACGCTTCTACCGGTATGTCATCTGGTCCAACCGACTTTCCACTCTTGATCCTTTTAATCGCTGCTCTCACTTCCTCCTTACTAATCCTATCTATATGCTGCTTCACCAACTCCACATCCTCCAACCTTCTCTCTCTCTGATTTTCCTCATTCATCAGCTGCTCAAAATACTCCCTCCACCTTCTTAACACACTCTCCTCACTAGTCAACACATTTCCATTTCCATTATTTACTGCTCTAACTTGCAGCACATCCTTCCCAGCTCGGTCCCTCTGCCTGGCCAATCGGTATAAATCCTTTTCTCCTTCCTTAGTGTCCAACCTCTCATACAGCTCCTCAAATGCCTTTTCCTTGGCTTTCGCCACATCCCTCTTTACCTGCTGCCGCATCTCCTGAATACTTTTCTTATCACTCTGTCTATCCCACTTCTGTTTTGCCAACCTCTTTCTCCTTATGCTCTCCTGCACTTCCTCATTCCACCACCACGTCTCCTTGACTTGCTTTCTATTTCCAGATGTCACACCAAGTACTTTTCTAGCTGCCTCCCTCATCACTCCTGCAGTAGTTGCCCAATCATCCAACACCTCTTTCTCCTTGCCACTGTCGCCACGGCTTGCTCATCAGGGACAAACGCACACCATTCACCTTCACTGTTGTTTTCTGTAAAGCTGCTTTGAGACAATGTCTGTTGTGAAAAGCGCTATACAAATAAACTTGACTTGACTTGACTTGACTCTTCAACACCACCGAGCCTCTGTCTGACCTCTTCTCTGAACCTCACACTACACTCTTCCTCCTTCAGTTTCCACCATCTTATTCTTCTTTCAGTCCTCACTCTTCTTCTCTTCTTCTTCGCCTCCACAACCATCCTACAGACCACCATCCGATGCTGTCTAGCTACACTGTCCCCCGCCAACACCTTACAGTCTCCAATCTCCTTCAGGTTGCATCTCCTGCATAGCACATAGTCCACCTGTGTGCACCTTCCCCCACTCTTATACGTCACCCTATGATCCTCCTTCTTCTTAAAATAAGTGTTCACCACTGCCATTTCCATCCTTTTAGCAAAATCTACCACCATCTGCCCTTCCACATTCCTCTCCTTAAAACCATACCTACCCATCACCTCCTCATCACCTCTGTTTCCTTCACCTACATGACCATTAAAGTCTGCCCCAATCACCAATCGTTCTTTCCTAGGTACACCATCTACCACTTCATCTAATTCACTCCAGAATCTTTCCTTCTCCTCCATCTCACAGCCAACTTGTGAAGCATAGGCACTGATGACATTTATCATTATCCCTTCAACTTCCACCTTCACGATCATCACCCTATCAGAAACTCTCTTCACCTCCTCTACACTCTTACTGTACTCTTCCTTCAGAATCACCCCTACACCATTTCTCTTTCCATCCACACCATAATAAAACAGTTTAAACCCACCTCCAATGTTCCTGGCCTTACTCCCTTTCCACTTGGTCTCCTGAACACACAACATATCTACCTTTCTCCTCTCCATCATATCAGCTAGCTCTCTCCCTTTACCCGTCATAGTACCAACATTTAAAGTACCAACCCTAACCTCCACTCTCCTATACTGCTCCTTTCCCTGCCGTCTCTGTAGACATCTTCCTCCTCTTCTTCTCCTTCTTCGGCCAACAGTAGCCCAATTTCCACCCGTACCCTGTCGGCTAACGATACCTGTGGCGGTCGTTGTTAACCCGGGCCTCGACCGATCCAGTATGAAATTCTTATTTGTGATCCGCTTATTTGATTTTGCACATGTTTTATGCTGGATGCCCTTCCTAACGCAACCCTCCCCATTTACCCGGGCTTGGGACCGGCACTACGAGTGCACTGGCTTGTGCATCCATAATGGCTGGGTTAATAATACTTGGAAATAAATAAATAAATAAATAAATAAATAAATAAATAAATAAATAAATAAATACATGGAATTGTTTGTGGACACCTGAACATGAGATTTGTATTTGTATTGTACATCCTATTCACATCGCAATCAGCCTGCATTTGCTGCAGAGGTGGCAAAAGTACACACATCCTTTACTTAAGTAGAAGTACAGATACTCATGTTTTAAAATACTCGGGTAAAAGTTGAAGTACTGACTAAACTTTTTTACTTAAGTGAAAGTAAAGAAGTCTTGGCTCTGACATGTACTTAAGTAAAAAGTAGTTATTACTGCTACCTATTTTAGCTGTTAACTGGACCTCACATCATAGATAGATAGATAGATAGATAGATAGATAGATAGATAGATAGATAGATAGATAGATAGATAGATAGATAGATAGATAGATAGATAGATAGATAGATAGATAGATAGATAGATAGATAGATAGATAGATGGATGGAATAGCCTAGTGGGTTAATGTCAGTATCCCCACGAGGATGAGTTTGAGAGTTTGATTCCTGGTTGCTGTGTTGGTAAATAAAACTTCTGGACCTTGTCCACTCTGAAAACATTTCAATTCTGTCCTTTCTGTGTTGGATTAATTTCTTGATTTCCTGGTCTTTAATAAAAGATAACTCCACCAAAAAAAAAAGCACTTCTTCTTGGTAGCTCAGTGGGTTAAGGCTTGTGCCTGAACATGGTCCTTAATATAGTCCACGCTGGTGATAAGGTTTCAAAGCCAGTCCTACATGCCTTCTTTCTTACTGCGCTGGCATGAAACAAAGTATGAACCCTCCAAAAAGCAAACATGCTTTTCAGCAGCGTTCGCTCAGTGGTTTAAGGCTTGTGCCTCATCTAAACATATTTCCCAGTCTGATCTCTTCCATGGTTGAGTTTGTTAAGGCTGGTACGTCACTGATGTTGAGGATTAGGGTTTGAATCCTGCTTTCTGCCTGCTAGTTGAGATGTAGGTTATGTTCCTGCTTCCTAAATCTTTCTTCAGCTTTATATTCTTGTGTTGATTGTTTAAAGGTAGATATACCTGCTCTAAACAAACTTACTGGCCTGTCTTCCATGATGGTTCAGTGGGTTAAATCAGGTGTCTTGCTTTTGGTGGGGTTCAGGGTTCGAATCCTGCTTTCTGTCTGCCAGTCACGATCAGGATTCACTTGCTACATCTTTCTTTAGCGATTTATATTTGTTTTTAATGGGTTGAAAAGAAAGATAGACCTGCTCTAAATAAGCTTCCTAGCCTGTCGTTACCAATGGTTCAATGGGTTAAGGTTGGTATCTTGCTGGTGGTAAGGATCATGGTTCGAATCCTGCTTTCTTCCTATTATTTACAATGTGGGTTCAACTTGTGCTACTTACATCTGTATTCGCTTCCTACATCTTTCTTTACCGTTCTTGTGTTGATGGTTTGAAAAGAATGATAGACCTGCTCTAATCAAGCTTCCCAAACCTGGCTTTCTGTCTGCTAGTCATGAGGTAGGTTAAATTCCTGATTCCTACATCTTCATATTCTTGTTTTGATGGGTTAAAAAGAAAGATAGACCTGCTCTAAACAAGCTTCTCAGCTTGTCCTTCCTGATAGTTCAGTGGGTTAATGCTGTTGCCTTGCTAATGGTGTGAATCAGGGTTCAAATCCTGCTAGTCACGTCATGGTTTTGCTTCCTACGTCTATCTTTAGCATTATATTCTTGTGTTGATGGTTTGAAAGAAAAAATAGACCTGCTGTAAACAACCGTCGCAGCTCGTCCTTCCCGATGGTTCAGTGGGTTAAGACTGGTATTTCGCTGTTGGTGGGTTTCAGGGTTCGAATCCTGCTTTCTGTGTTTCTGTCTGGCTGAATTTCTTGCTTTGAAGCCTAAAACAAACGATAAACCCCCCCAAAAAAGAAGGAGCGTTTTTGGACTTGATGGCTTTGTGATAAAAGCCTTGCCTCTGAGCTCAGAGGTTGCTGGTTTAAATCTGGCTTGTCCCCACACTGGGTAAGCTGTGTGGAAAGTAGTGTCTGGTGAGCAATGAAGTAGTTAGCCCTAAACAAAGGCTGTGAATACTGGCTGCTTCACAGCCTCAGAAAAAGTGAGGGTGATAGGTTTTTGGCAGAATTTTTCCCTATATATGCAAAACTAAGTCGATACTTTTTTAGGATACGCCCTCCGAAACCACATCCAACCTTCCACGCAGCCATTTCTGACACCTTCCACACTCCTAACTTTGAGCACTAGCCGGGGTTTGAACCGGCAACCTCGCCACCCAGAGGTAAAGCGCTTCCAATTGAGCCAAAGGATTTCCTGCAAGAACCGGATTTTTAGGACCCTTTTTGGTTCTTTTTAAAAACTTTTTAAACAATTTAAAGGAAAGCTAAGTGGTAGGAATCGAACCGGGTGAGTCAGATACTGCCAAAACTGGCAGCTTGGAGGTGTTAAACATGTATCATGTGATTATGACAAGCATGTGATTAAATATAAAGGCTATATCAGTGCAGAGACGTGTGGACATCATTTAGAGCCTTTGCTATGTTTCCACACGAACAGTTAATGAGGTGATACCGGAGAAAATGCACCTTTTCAAGTCAAGTCAGGAAGCTTTTATATATAAAATTATAGACATTTTACAGATTTAAATGATGTATTGTTTTTATCTGTACGATCAATAAAGACAGTAATTTAAGTTTGTGTCGCCATTATGAGGAAAAAACTCACAAAACGCCACCCAGAGGGTAAATTGTGAGAATCATGGCGGATTTTGGTATTTGATTTGAGACTCAGAAATAAAACAAAAGTTTACTGATTAAAAATATTTTTATCTGAAGTTAATATATTTCTTTAATATCTAAGTAAAGAAAGGAAAAAATTTCGTGCTGTTTAAAATAATTTTAATTTTGACAGCCAAATATATATATATATAAATACAAAACTAATTAAAAATGTTGTTACCTAATGAATGTGTCCAGGCTGAAGATCCACATATAGAACACAAGCAAAGAAAAGATGATGATGATCAGGAATGTGTCTGTTCTCAGTCATGTTTACATCACTGACTCCCTCTGTCTCATCCACATTAACCCCAATCTTCTTACTGCCTTCTGTGGTGAGTGAGATTCAGGACTTTATACACCAGTGGATTGAACGCGCAATGACAGGAAATCGGTTGTTCGGCTGAAATCGGCACACAGTGAAAATAAAAAAATAATATTTCACCAAATCAATGGATTAAAACTAAAGTAACGAGTCTGTTTTGAAAATGTAAGAAGTAAAAAGTACAGATATTTGCAAAGTTCACTTCAGTGATGAAAGCAAGTTTAATTTATTTGGGTCCGATGGGAAACATTATGTTCGGCGACAAACTGGAGAAAGACTGAACCCAAAGTGTGTAAAGAAGTCAGTGAAAAGTGGAGAAGGAAGTGTCATGGTTTGGGGCATGTGTTCTGCAGCAGGAGTTGGGCCTCTTATACAGCTACATGGCAGAGTAATTGCAAATGTTTATTAGAACCTTCTTCAACAACATATGGTTTCTTCCCTGCGTTCATCACCCAATCAGCCCGCAGTGTTCATGCAGGACAACGCTCCATGTCACACAGCAAAACGGGTAAAGCAGTTCCTTGAAACTGAAAACATTGAAATAATGACATTGCCTGCCCAGAGTTCTGATCTCAACCCAATAGAGAACCTCTGGAAAATCCTTGGTGACAAAGTTATGGCCAAGAAACCCACTACAGTCACCGAACTGTGGAGGAGACTGGAAGAAGAGTTTACCAAAATCACACCAGAGCAGTGTGAGAGACTAGTGCTGTCCAGAGGTGACAAAAGTATACATATCCTTTACTTAAGTAGAAGTACAGATACTCATTCACAAAAGTGGAAGTACTGATTATACTTTCTTACTCAAGTGAAAGTAAAGAAGTCTTGCCTCTGACATGTACTTAAGTAAAAAGTAGTTATTACTTCCACCTGTTTTAGCTGTTAACTGGACCTCACATCATAGATAGATAGATAGATAGATAGATAGATAGATAGATAGATAGATAGATAGATAGATAGATAGATAGATAGATAGATAGATAGATAGATAGATAGATAGATGTAATAGCCTAGTGGGTTAATGTCAGGGTCCCCACGAGGATGAGTTTGAGAGTTTGATTCCTGGTTGCTGTGTTGGTAAATAAAACTTCTGGACCTTGTCCACTCTGAAAACATTTCAATTCTGTCCTTTCTGTGTTGGATTAATTTCTTGATTTCCTGGTCTTTAATAAAAGATAACTCCACCAAAAAAAAAAGCACTTCTTCTTGGTAGCTCAGTGGGTTAAGGCTTGTGCCTGAACATGGTCCTTAATATAGTCCACGCTGGTGATAAGGTTTCAAAGCCAGTCCTACATGCCTTCTTTCTTACTGCGCTGGCATGAAACAAAGTATGAACCCTCCAAAAAGCAAACATGCTTTTCAGCAGCGTTCGCTCAGTGGTTTAAGGCTTGTGCCTCATCTAAACATATTTCCCAGTCTGATCTCTTCCATGGTTGAGTTTGTTAAGGCTGGTACGTCACTGATGTTGAGGATTAGGGTTTGAATCCTGCTTTCTGCCTGCTAGTTGAGATGTAGGTTATGTTCCTGCTTCCTAAATCTTTCTTCAGCTTTATATTCTTGTGTTGATTGTTTAAAGGTAGATATACCTGCTCTAAACAAACTTACTGGCCTGTCTTCCATGATGGTTCAGTGGGTTAAATCAGGTGTCTTGCTTTTGGTGGGGTTCAGGGTTCGAATCCTGCTTTCTGTCTGCCAGTCACGATCAGGATTCACTTGCTACATCTTTCTTTAGCGATTTATATTTGTTTTTAATGGGTTGAAAAGAAAGATAGACCTGCTCTAAATAAGCTTCCTAGCCTGTCGTTACCAATGGTTCAATGGGTTAAGGTTGGTATCTTGCTGGTGGTAAGGATCATGGTTCGAATCCTGCTTTCTTCCTATTATTTACAATGTGGGTTCAACTTGTGCTACTTACATCTGTATTCGCTTCCTACATCTTTCTTTACCGTTCTTGTGTTGATGGTTTGAAAAGAATGATAGACCTGCTCTAATCAAGCTTCCCAAACCTGGCTTTCTGTCTGCTAGTCATGAGGTAGGTTAAATTCCTGATTCCTACATCTTCATATTCTTGTTTTGATGGGTTAAAAAGAAAGATAGACCTGCTCTAAACAAGCTTCTCAGCTTGTCCTTCCTGATAGTTCAGTGGGTTAATGCTGTTGCCTTGCTAATGGTGTGAATCAGGGTTCAAATCCTGCTAGTCACGTCATGGTTTTGCTTCCTACGTCTATCTTTAGCATTATATTCTTGTGTTGATGGTTTGAAAGAAAAAATAGACCTGCTCTAAACAACCGTCGCAGCTCGTCCTTCCCGATGGTTCAGTGGGTTAAGACTGGTATTTCGCTGTTGGTGGGTTTCAGGGTTCGAATCCTGCTTTCTGTGTTTCTGTCTGGCTGAATTTCTTGCTTTGAAGCCTAAAACAAACGATAAACCCCCCCAAAAAAGAAGGAGCGTTTTTGGACTTGATGGCTTTGTGATAAAAGCCTTGCCTCTGAGCTCAGAGGTTGCTGGTTTAAATCTGGCTTGTCCCCACACTGGGTAAGCTGTGTGGAAAGTAGTGTCTGGTGAGCAATGAAGTAGTTAGCCCTAAACAAAGGCTGTGAATACTGGCTGCTTCACAGCCTCAGAAAAAGTGAGGGTGATAGGTTTTTGGCAGAATTTTTCCCTATATATGAAAAACTAAGTCGATACTTTTTTAGGATACACCCTCCGAAACCACATCCAACCTTCCACGCAGCCATTTCTGACACCTTCCACACTCCTAACTTTGAGCACTAGCCGGGGTTTGAACCGGCAACCTCGCCACCCAGAGGTAAAGCGCTTCCAATTGAGCCAAAGGATTTCCTGCAAGAACCGGATTTTTAGGACCCTTTTTGGTTCTTTTTAAAAACTTTTTAAACAATTTAAAGGAAAGCTAAGTGGTAGGAATCGAACCGGGTGAGTCAGATACTGCCAAAACTGGCAGCTTGGAGGTGTTAAACATGTATCATGTGATTATGACAAGCATGTGATTAAATATAAAGGCTATATCAGTGCAGAGACGTGTGGACATCATTTAGAGCCTTTGCTATGTTTCCACACGAACAGTTAATGAGGTGATACCGGAGAAAATGCACCTTTTCAAGTCAAGTCAGGAAGCTTTTATATATAAAATTATAGACATTTTACAGATTTAAATGATGTATTGTTTTTATCTGTACGATCAATAAAGACAGTAATTTAAGTTTGTGTCGCCATTATGAGGAAAAAACTCACAAAACGCCACCCAGAGGGTAAATTGTGAGAATCATGGCGGATTTTGGTATTTGATTTGAGACTCAGAAATAAAACAAAAGTTTACTGATTAAAAATATTTTTATCTGAAGTTAATATATTTCTTTAATATCTAAGTAAAGAAAGGAAAAAATTTCGTGCTGTTTAAAATAATTTTAATTTTGACAGCCAAATATATATATATATAAATACAAAACTAATTAAAAATGTTGTTACCTAATGAATGTGTCCAGGCTGAAGATCCACATATAGAACTCAAGCAAAGAAAAGATGATGATGATCAGGAATGTGTCTGTTCTCAGTCATGTTTACATCACTGACTCCCTCTGTCTCATCCACATTAACCCCAATCTTCTTACTGCCTTCTGTGGTGAGTGAGATTCAGGACTTTATACACCAGTGGATTGAACGCGCAATGACAGGAAATCGGTTGTTCGGCTGAAATCGGCACACAGTGAAAATAAAAAAATAATATTTCACCAAATCAATGGATTAAAACTAAAGTAACGAGTCTGTTTTGAAAATGTAAGAAGTAAAAAGTACAGATATTTGCAAAGTTCACTTCAGTGATGAAAGCAAGTTTAATTTATTTGGGTCCGATGGGAAACATTATGTTCGGCGACAAACTGGAGAAAGACTGAACCCAAAGTGTGTAAAGAAGTCAGTGAAAAGTGGAGAAGGAAGTGTCATGGTTTGGGGCATGTGTTCTGCAGCAGGAGTTGGGCCTCTTATACAGCTACATGGCAGAGTAATTGCAAATGTTTATTAGAACCTTCTTCAACAACATATGGTTTCTTCCCTGCGTTCATCACCCAATCAGCCCGCAGTGTTCATGCAGGACAACGCTCCATGTCACACAGCAAAACGGGTAAAGCAGTTCCTTGAAACTGAAAACATTGAAATAATGACATTGCCTGCCCAGAGTTCTGATCTCAACCCAATAGAGAACCTCTGGAAAATCCTTGGTGACAAAGTTATGGCCAAGAAACCCACTACAGTCACCGAACTGTGGAGGAGACTGGAAGAAGAGTTTACCAAAATCACACCAGAGCAGTGTGAGAGACTAGTGCTGTCCAGAGGTGACAAAAGTATACATATCCTTTACTTAAGTAGAAGTACAGATACTCATTCACAAAAGTGGAAGTACTGATTATACTTTCTTACTCAAGTGAAAGTAAAGAAGTCTTGCCTCTGACATGTACTTAAGTAAAAAGTAGTTATTACTTCCACCTGTTTTAGCTGTTAACTGGACCTCACATCATAGATAGATAGATAGATAGATAGATAGATAGATAGATAGATAGATAGATAGATAGATAGATAGATAGATAGATAGATAGATAGATAGATAGATAGATAGATAGATAGATAGATAGATAGATAGATAGATAGATAGATGTAATAGCCTAGTGGGTTAATGTCAGGGTCCCCACGAGGATGAGTTTGAGAGTTTGATTCCTGGTTGCTGTGTTGGTAAATAAAACTTCTGGACCTTGTCCCCTCTGAAAACATGTAAATTCTGTCCTTTCTGTGTTGGATTAATTTCTTGATTTCCTGGTCTTTAATAAAAGATAACTCCACCAAAAAAAAAAAAAAAAAAAAAGCACTTCCGTGGTAGCTCAGTGGGTTAAGGCTTGTGCCTGAACATGGTCCTTAATATAGTCCATGCTGGTGATAAGGTTTCAAAGCCAGTCCTACATGCCTTCTTTCTTACTGCGCTGGCATAAAACAAAGTATGAACCCTCCAAAAAAGCACACATGCTTTTCAGCAGCGGTCGCTCAGTGGTTTAAGGCTTGTGCCTCATCTAAACATGCTTCCCAATCTGATCTCTTCCATGGTTCAGTGGGTTAAGGCTGGTGCCTCACTGAAGTCTTAGACTTAACACTCGACACACACTCATCTCAGCCCATTCCACCATCTATTATTGTTTATACTCTACCGTACTACACTGTTTACATGCTTTTTTTTGCACCTTTGGATCTATTATACTGTTTACATGCTGTTTTTTGCACCTTTACTGTTTCTTATTACACTATACTGTTATTATACTATACTGTTTACATGCTGTCTTTTGCACCTCTTGACTGCTGCTGTTTTTTGCACTACATTGTGTCTGTTTATATTCAGTCCCGGGTATAGTTTTTACAGTTCTCCTCATACAGTACTGTATATTCAGAGTATACAGTAGGTTTACTAGTTGGCGCTATCTCAGGTTTTGTGTCTTGTCTTGTGTTGTCTTGTGTTTTCTGTCTGCACTGTCTGTCTGTATTGTTTTTTTGTCTGCACTGTTCTCACCAGGTTGCACTCGATGCACTTTATGTAGCTTGTTGTTGTTTAGTGTAGCTCCAGGGTTCCGGAGGAATGTTGTCTCGTTTTTACTGTGTACTGTGTACCACTGTGTATAGTAGAAATGACAATAAAAGCCTCTTGACTTGACTTGACTTGATATTGAGGATCAGGGTTTAAGTCCTGCTTTCTGCCTGCTAGTTGCGATGTAGGTTATGTTCCTGCTTCCTAAATCTTTCTTTAGCTTTATATTCTTGTGTTGATGGTTTAAAGGTAGATAGACCTGCTCCAAACAAACTTCCTAGCCTGTCTTCCCTGATGGTTCAGTGGGTTAAATCAGGTTGCTTGCTTTTGGTGGGGTTCAGGGTTCGAATCCTGCTTTCTGTCTGCCAGTCACGATCAGGATTCACTTCCTACATCTTTCTTTAGCGATATATTTTTGTTTTTAATGGGTTGAAAAGAAAGATAGACCTGCTCTAAACAAGCTTCCTAGCCTGTCCTTACCATTGGTTCAATGGGTTAAGGTTGGTATCTCGCTGGTGGTGGGAATCATGGTTTGAATTCTGCTTTCTTCCTGCTAGTTACAATGTAGTTTCAACTTGTGCTACTTACATCTGTATTCGCTTCCTACATCTTTCTTTAGTGTTAAATTCTTGTGTTGATGGTTTGAAAAGAATGATAGACCTGCTCTAATCAAGCTTCCCATCCTTTTATTTCTAATGGCTTAGTGGGTTAAGGCTGGTACTTTGCTAATGTTGGTGGTCAGGGTTCAAACCTGGCTTTCTGTCTGCTAGTCATGAGGTAGGTTAAATTCCTGATTCGTACATCTTCATATGATATGGGTTTGCTTTATATATGTCTTTAGCATTATATTCTTGTGTTGATGGTTTGAAAGAAAAGATAGACCTACTCTAAACAATCGTCAGAGTTGGTCCTTCCCGATGGTTCAGTGGGTTAAGACTGGTATTTCGCTGTTGGTGGGGTTCATGGTTCGAATCCTGCTCTCTTTGTTTCTGTCTGGTCTGAATTTCTTGCTTTGAAGCATGAAACGAAGGATAAACCCCCCAAAAAAAGAAGGTTTGTTGTGGGACTTGATGGCTTTGTGATAAAAGCCTTGCCTCTGAGCTCAGAGGTTGCTGGTTCGAATCTGGCTTGTCCCCACACTCGGTAAGCTGTGTGTGGTGAGCAATGGAGTGGTTGACTGTGAACAGAGGTTGGGAAGACCTGCTGCTTCACAGCCTCAGAAAAAGTGAGGGTGATAGGATTTTGGCAGAATTTTTCCCTATATATGCAAAACCAAGTCGATACTTTTTTGGACGTTTGTGCTTCATAACCCCCTGTTTTCAGCTTCTCTGACATGGGGGGGCAGATGCCCGGATATTGCCCCCCTGCTTCACGATACGCCCTCCGAATCCGAATCCACAGCCAACCTTCCACGCAGCCATTTCTGACACCTTCCACACTCTTAACTTTGAGCCCTGGCCGGGGTTTGAACCGGCAACCTCGCAACCCAGAGGTAAAGCTCTTCCAATCGAGCCACAGGATCTCCTGCAAGAACCTGATTTTTAGGACCTTTTTTGGTTCTTTTTAAAAACTTTTTAAACAAGTTAAAGGAAAGCTAATCGGTAGGAATCGAACCAGGTGAGTCAGATAGCAGCGACCACTTCACTGACCATTACACCAACACAGGAGAGGCAAACAAGCCTTTGCTTATTGGACTCTTGGCTTTTCTATAGTTAGGAGACCAGTGTTTTCTCTTAGATCATGATGGTAGAGGGTCAAAACTTCTCCTTCTTGTACATTCTCTCAGTAACTCGAAGTCTATGAGGAGTGACTCAGGTACAAGAACCACATCTCCAACACCTGCACCACTGATATACCATGATTTGCCAGCAACCAATTTTAATGATCTTTCATTGTTCTGTTTTTAAAAACTTCTTATAATGTTCATTATGAAACTAGAGGTAAGAATCGAACCAGGGAAGTCTTTCATCATAGATCACTAATGGCATTACTTCAAAACTAGACATGTAAATAAGCAGGAAAGACAGAGACAAAGACAAAGAGACACAGACACAGCTTTAGAAAGAGTGAGAAACAAATAGAAAGACAGCAAAAGAGAGACATATACAGTGAAACAGAGACAATTAGATAGAGAAAATAGAGAGACAAAGATAGCGAGATATAGCCACTTCCTGTTGGAAGTGTTTATCCCGAGCAACTCTTAATGATCTCATTTACTAAATGAGCAGTAGTGAGTTAAGGGCTTGCTCAGGTGCCCAAAACTGGCAGCTTGGTGGCATTAAACATGTATCATATGTACAGCATGTGATTAAATATAAAGGCTATATCAGTGCAGAGACGTGTGGACATCATTTAGACCCTTTGCTATGTTTCCACACGGACAGTTAATGAGGTGATACCGGAGAAAATGCACTCTTCAAGTCAAGTCAGGAAGCTTATATATATAAAATTATAGACATTTTACAGATTTAAATGATGTATTGTTTTTATCTGTACGATCAATAAAGACAGTAATTTAAGTTTGTGTCACCATAATGAGGGAAAAACCCACAAAACGCCACCAAGAGGGTTAATGGTGTGAATCATGTCGGATTTTGGTGTTTGAGACTTGGCACATAAATAAAACAAAAGTTTACTGATTAAAAATATTTTTATCTGGAGTTTATTTATTTATTTTATATCTAAGTAAGGAAAGGACGTCGTAGATAATTGTATTTTTTGCCAAAGGTTTAAATTTCTCCTCTTTTTTATTTAGTTATTTAATTATGTATTTAAATTTTTTATAAAAATGGTGAAACAGAAATGCGCGCTAAATTGATAGCACGTTAATAAAATTTCATGCCGTTTAAAATGTTTTCAATTTTTACAGCCAAATATTCATATACAGTGGTATCCCGCTTATCGACCGGCACGGACATCGACCTTTTCGCTTAGCGAACAGTTTTTCGACCAAAATTTGCGCCTGCTGAATGACCAAATGCCTGCTTATCGACCTTTTTTTTACCCCGACCCACGTGAAGCATTTTTTTTTGTTACTTTTGTAATGTTTTTAATTCATACTTTTTACTGTATTATTGTCAGAAATCCACCTGCCACGTCCCCTTCGGTGGCTGTCAAAACCTCCGCTTTCCCTGAAGCCCCCAGTTTCAACAATGCACACCTGGGGTTATTCACATTATTCACTCATCCCCAGCTCCTATATAAACCCCTCATTCAGCCACACTCCTTGTCAGTTATTGTTTGTATGTGAAGGTGTTTGGTTGTCTCTGTTTTCCCTGTCACACGTATTCCTGTGCGTTTCTTACTTTCCGGACTCCATGCGCTCTCCACGGCTGCGCTTTCTTTCCAAAGCGCACCCCGAATGACCTTTTCCTCCCGTGCGTTTGCCCGTGGACCTCGCCCCTCCAGGGCGTACCACGGATATCTCTCTTGTTTGTCGGGATTCTATGGACTGCCGTGTGTGTGTGTGTGTGTGTGTGTTTTTTTGTGTTAAACTCTCCGTGTTTTCGTTAAACCAAAGCGACCTGTGCTCCGGCTTTGCCGCCGCTCATTACGCTGCATAACAATTATATACAGTATTATTTATGTACCTGTATTATTTAGTATTAATACTGCTAAAAACAGGGCAAAAATTGTTAATAAATGGGTATCGGTGGAGGTCGGGAACGGATTAATTGGTTTTACATTATTTCTTATGGGATAATTACATTCGCTCTTCGACCTTTTCGCATTTCGACCGGTTTTAAGGAACGGATTTAAGTTGATAAGCGGGGTACCACTGTACATACATACATACATACATACATACATACACATATATATATATATATATATATATCTTCTTCTTCTTCTTCTTCTTCTTTCGGCTGCTCCCATTAGGGGTCGCCACAGCGGATCATCCGTCTCCATACCACCCTGTCCTCTATATCTGCCTCTTTTACACCAACTACCTGCATGTCTTCCCTCACCACATCCATGAACCTCCTCCTTGGCCTTCCTCTTTTCCTCCTACCTGGTGGCTCCATCTTCAGCATTTTTCTACCAATATAATTCATGTCCCTTCTCTGCACATGTCCAAAACATCTCAATCTCGCCTCCCTCACCTTGTCACCAAAACATCCTACATGTGCTGTCCCTCTAATAAACTCATTTCTAATCTTGTCCATCCTCGTCACTCCCAACGAAAACCTTAACATCTTCAGCTCTGCTACCTCCAGCTCCACCTCCTGTCTTTTACTCAATGCCACTGTCTCTAATCCATACAACATCGCAGGTCTCACCACAGTCCTATAAACTTTCCCTTTCATTCTTGCAGATACTCTTCTATCACAAATCACTCCTGTCACTCTTCTCCACCCACTCCACCCTGCCTGCACTCTTTTCTTTACTTCCCTAACACACTCTCCATTACTTTGCACTGTTGACCCCAGGTACCTGAACTCCTCCACCTTCTCCACCTCTTCTCCCTGCAACCGCATCACTCCACTGCCCTCCCTCTCATTCACACACATGTACTCTGTCTTACTCCTACTGACTTTCATTCCCCTTCTCTCCAGCACATATCTCCACCTCTCCAGGCTCTTCTCAACCTGCTCTCTACTCTCACCACAAATCACAATATCATCTGCAAACATCATAGTCCAGGGAGACTCCTGTCTGACCTCGTCCGTCAACCTGTCCATCACCACTGCAAACAGGAAAGGGCTCAGGGCCGATCCTTGATGCAGTCCAACCTTCACCCTGAACCAGTCTGTCGTACCTACTGCACACTTTACTGCCGTCACACTGTCCTCATACATGTCCTGCACCACCCTCACATACTTCTCTGACACACCTGACTTACTCATACAATACCACAACTCCTCTCTCGGCACCCTATCGTACGCTTTCTCTAAATCCACAAATACACAATGCAGCTCCTTCTGTCCTTCTCTATACTTCTCCATCAACATCCTCAAAGCAAATAAGGCATCTGTGGTGCTCTTCCTCGGCATGAAACCATACTGTTGCTCACAGATGGTCACCTCTTCTCTCAGGCTTCCACTACTCTTTCCCATAACTTCATGGTGTGACTGATCAACTTAATTCCCCTGTAGTTACTGCAGGTCTGCACATCTCCCTTATGCTTAAAGATCGGAACCAGCACACTCCTTCTCCATTCCTCAGGCATCCTCTCCCCTTCCAGAATCCTGTTAAACAATCTGGTTAAAAACTCCACTGCCATCTCTCCTAAACATCTCCAGGCTTCTACCGGTATGTCATCTGGTCCAACCGACTTTCCATTCTTCATCCTCTTAATCGCTGCTCTCACTTCCTCCTTACTAATCCTATCTACATCCTGCTTCACCAACTCCACCTCCTCCAACCTTCTCTCTCTCTGATTTTCCTCATTCATCAGCTGCTCAAAATACTCCCTCCATCTTCTCAACACACTCTCCTCACTAGTCAACACATTTCCCTCTCCATCCTTTATTGCTCTAACTTGCAGTACATCCTTCCCAGCTCGGTCCCTCTGCTTGGCCAATCGGTATAAATCCTTTTCTCCTTCCTTAGTGTCCAACCTCTTATACAGTTCCTCATATGCCTTTTCCTTGGCTTTCGCCACATCCCTTTTAACCTGCTGCCGCAGCTCCTTGTACTCCTGCCTACTTTTCTCATCACTCTGTCGATCCCACTTCTGTTTTGCCAATCTCTTTCCCCTAATGCTCTCCTGCACTTCCTCATTCCACCACCACGTCTCCTTGTCTTGCTTTCTATTTCCAGATGTCACACCAAGTACTTTTCTAGCTGCCTCCCTCATCACTCCTGCAGTAGTTGCCCAATCATCCGGCACCTCTTCACCACCACCAAGCCCCTGTCTGACCTCTTCCCTGAACCTCACACTACACTCTTCCTCCTTCAGTTTCCACCATCTTATTCTTCTTTCAAACCTTACTTTCCTCCTCTTCTTCTTCGCCTCCAAAACCATCCTACAGACCACCATCCGATGCTGTCTAGCTACACTGTCCCCCGCCAACACCTTACAGTCTCCAATCTCCTTCAGGTTGCATCTCCTACACAGAAGATAATCCACCTGTGTGCACCTTCCTCCACTCTTATACGTCACCCTATGATCCTCCTTCTTCTTAAAATACGTGTTCACCACTGCCATTTCCATTCTTTTAGCAAAATCTACCACCATCTGCCCTTCCACATTCCTCTCCTTAAAACCATACCTACCCATCACCTCCTCATCACCTCTGTTCCCTTCACCTACATGCCCATTAAAGTCTGCCCCAATCACCAATCGTTCTTTTCTAGGTACACCATCTACCACTTCATCTAATTCACTCCAGAATCTTTCTTTCTCCTCCATCTCACAGCCAAATTGTGGAGCATAGGCACTGATGACATTTATCATCATCCCTTCAACTTCCACCTTCACAATCATCACCCTATCAGAAACTCTCTTCACCTCCACTACACTCTTACTGTACTCTTCCTTCAGAATCACCCCTACACCATTTCTCTTCCCATCCACACCATGATAAAACAGTTTAAACCCACCTCCAATGTTCCTGGCCTTACTCCCTTTCCACTTGGTCTCCTGAACACACAACACATCTACCTTTCTCCTCTCCATCATATCAGCTATCTCTCTCCCTTTACCCGTCATAGTTCCAACATTTAAAGTACCAACCCGAATCTCTACTCTCCTACACTGCTCCTTTTCCTGCCGTCTCTGTAGACGCCTTCCTCCTCTCCTTCTCCTCCTTCGGCCAACAGTAGCCCAATTTCCACCGGTACCCTGTCGGCTAACGATACCTGTGGCGGTCGTTGTTAACCCGGGCCTCGACCGATCCGGTATGAAATTCTCATTTGTGATCCGCATATTTGATTTGGCACATGTTTTACGCTGGATGCCCTTCCTAACGCAACCCTCCCCATTTACCCGGGCTTGGGACCGGCACTAAGAGTACACTGGCTTGTGCCCCCCTAATGGCTGGGTTATATATATATATATATATATATATATATATATATATATATATATATATATATATATATATATATATATATATACTGTATATATACACAAAACTAATTGAAATGTTGTTACCTAATGAATGTGTCCAGGCTAAAGATCCACATATAGAACACAAGCAGAGAAAAGATGATGATGATGATCAGGAATGTGTCTGTTCTCAGTCATGTTTACATCACTGACTCCCTCTGTCTCATCCACATTAACCCCAATCTTCTTACTGCCTTCTGTGGTGAGTGAGATTCAGGACTTTATACACCAGTGGATTGAACGCGCAATGACAGGAAATCGGTTGTTCGGCTGAAATCGGCACACAGTGAAAATAAAAAAATAATATTTCACCAAATCAATGGATTAAAACTAAAGTAACGAGTCTGTTTTGAAAATGTAAGAAGTAAAAAGTACAGATATTTGCAAAGTTCACTTCAGTGATGAAAGCAAGTTTAATTTATTTGGGTCCGATGGGAAACATTATGTTCGGCGACAAACTGGAGAAAGACTGAACCCAAAGTGTGTAAAGAAGTCAGTGAAAAGTGGAGAAGGAAGTGTCATGGTTTGGGGCATGTGTTCTGCAGCAGGAGTTGGGCCTCTTATACAGCTACATGGCAGAGTAATTGCAAATGTTTATTAGAACCTTCTTCAACAACATATGGTTTCTTCCCTGCGTTCATCACCCAATCAGCCCGCAGTGTTCATGCAGGACAACGCTCCATGTCACACAGCAAAACGGGTAAAGCAGTTCCTTGAAACTGAAAACATTGAAATAATGACATTGCCTGCCCAGAGTTCTGATCTCAACCCAATAGAGAACCTCTGGAAAATCCTTGGTGACAAAGTTATGGCCAAGAAACCCACTACAGTCACCGAACTGTGGAGGAGACTGGAAGAAGAGTTTACCAAAATCACACCAGAGCAGTGTGAGAGACTAGTGCTGTCCAGAGGTGACAAAAGTATACATATCCTTTACTTAAGTAGAAGTACAGATACTCATTCACAAAAGTGGAAGTACTGATTATACTTTCTTACTCAAGTGAAAGTAAAGAAGTCTTGCCTCTGACATGTACTTAAGTAAAAAGTAGTTATTACTTCCACCTGTTTTAGCTGTTAACTGGACCTCACATCATAGATAGATAGATAGATAGATAGATAGATAGATAGATAGATAGATAGATAGATAGATAGATAGATAGATAGATAGATAGATAGATAGATAGATAGATAGATAGATAGATAGATAGATAGATAGATAGATAGATGTAATAGCCTAGTGGGTTAATGTCAGGGTCCCCACGAGGATGAGTTTGAGAGTTTGATTCCTGGTTGCTCTGTTGGTAAATAAAACTTCTGGACCTTGTCCCCTCTGAAAACATGTAAATTCTGTCCTTTCTGTGTTGGATTAATTTCTTGATTTCCTGGTCTTTAATAAAAGATAACTCCACCAAAAAAAAAAAAAAAAAAAAGCACTTCCGTGGTAGCTCAGTGGGTTAAGGCTTGTGCCTGAACATGGTCCTTAATATAGTCCATGCTGGTGATAAGGTTTCAAAGCCAGTCCTACATGCCTTCTTTCTTACTGCGCTGGCATAAAACAAAGTATGAACCCTCCAAAAAAGCACACATGCTTTTCAGCAGCGGTCGCTCAGTGGTTTAAGGCTTGTGCCTCATCTAAACATGCTTCCCAATCTGATCTCTTCCATGGTTCAGTGGGTTAAGGCTGGTGCCTCACTGAAGTCTTAGACTTAACACTCGACACACACTCATCTCAGCCCATTCCACCATCTATTATTGTTTATACTCTACCGTACTACACTGTTTACATGCTTTTTTTTGCACCTTTGGATCTATTATACTGTTTACATGCTGTTTTTTGCACATTTACTGTTTCTTATTACACTATACTGTTATTATACTATACTGTTTACATGCTGTCTTTTGCACCTCTTGACTGCTGCTGTTTTTTGCACCACATTGTGTCTGTTTATATTCAGTCCCGGGTATAGTTTTTACAGTTCTCCTCATACAGTACTGTATATTCAGAGTATACAGTAGGTTTACTAGTTGGCGCTATCTCAGGTTTTGTGTCTTGTCTTGTGTTGTCTTGTGTTTTCTGTCTGCACTGTCTGTCTGTATTGTTTTTTTGTCTGCACTGTTCTCACCAGGTTGCACTCGATGCACTTTATGTAGCTTGTTGTTGTTTAGTGTAGCTCCAGGGTTCCGGAGGAACGTTGTCTCGTTTTTACTGTGTACTGTGTACCACTGTGTATAGTAGAAATGACAATAAAAGCCTCTTGACTTGACTTGACTTGATATTGAGGATCAGGGTTTAAGTCCTGCTTTCTGCCTGCTAGTTGCGATGTAGGTTATGTTCCTGCTTCCTAAATCTTTCTTTAGCTTTATATTCTTGTGTTGATGGTTTAAAGGTAGATAGACCTGCTCCAAACAAACTTCCTAGCCTGTCTTCCCTGATGGTTCAGTGGGTTAAATCAGGTTGCTTGCTTTTGGTGGGGTTCAGGGTTCGAATCCTGCTTTCTGTCTGCCAGTCACGATCAGGATTCACTTCCTACATCTTTCTTTAGCGATATATTTTTGTTTTTAATGGGTTGAAAAGAAAGATAGACCTGCTCTAAACAAGCTTCCTAGCCTGTCCTTACCATTGGTTCAATGGGTTAAGGTTGGTATCTCGCTGGTGGTGGGAATCATGGTTCGAATTCTGCTTTCTTCCTGCTAGTTACAATGTAGTTTCAACTTGTGCTACTTACATCTGTATTCGCTTCCTACATCTTTCTTTAGTGTTAAATTCTTGTGTTGATGGTTTGAAAAGAATGATAGACCTGCTCTAATCAAGCTTCCCATCCTTTTATTTCTAATGGCTTAGTGGGTTAAGGCTGGTACTTTGCTAATGTTGGTGGTCAGGGTTCAAACCTGGCTTTCTGTCTGCTAGTCATGAGGTAGGTTAAATTCCTGATTCGTACATCTTCATATGATATGGGTTTGCTTTATATATGTCTTTAGCATTATATTCTTGTGTTGATGGTTTGAAAGAAAAGATAGACCTACTCTAAACAATCGTCGGAGTTGGTCCTTCCCGATGGTTCAGTGGGTTAAGACTGGTATTTCGCTGTTGGTGGGGTTCATGGTTCGAATCCTGCTCTCTTTGTTTCTGTCTGGTCTGAATTTCTTGCTTTGAAGCATGAAACGAAGGATAAACCTCCCAAAAAAAGAAGGCTTGTTGTGGGACTTGATGGCTTTGTGATAAAAGCCTTGCCTCTGAGCTCAGAGGTTGCTGGTTCGAATCTGGCTTGTCCCCACACTCGGTAAGCTGTGTGTGGTGAGCAATGGAGTGGTTGACTGTGAACAGAGGTTGGGAAGACCTGCTGCTTCACAGCCTCAGAAAAAGAGAGGGTGATAGGATTTTGGCAGAATTTTTCCCTATATATGCAAAACCAAGTCGATACTTTTTTGGACGTTTGTGCTTCATAACCCCCTGTTTTCAGCTTCTCTGACATGGGGGGGCAGATGCCCGGATATTGCACCCCTGCTTCAGGATACGCCCTCCGAATCCGAATCCACAGCCAACCTTCCACGCAGCCATTTCTGACACCTTCCACACTCTTAACTTTGAGCCCTGGCCGGGGTTTGAACCGGCAACCTCGCAACCCAGAGGTAAAGCTCTTCCAATCGAGCCACAGGATCTCCTGCAAGAACCTGATTTTTAGGACCTTTTTTGGTTCTTTTTAAAAACTTTTTAAACAAGTTAAAGGAAAGCTAATCGGTAGGAATCGAACCAGGTGAGTCAGATAGCAGCGACCACTTCACTGACCATTACACCAACACAGGAGAGGCAAACAAGCCTTTGCTTATTGGACTCTTGGCTTTTCTATAGTTAGGAGACCAGTGTTTTCTCTTAGATCATGATGGTAGAGGGTCAAAACTTCTCCTTCTTGTACATTCTCTCAGTAACTCGAAGTCTATGAGGAGTGACTCAGGTACAAGAACCACATCTCCAACACCTGCACCACTGATATACCATGATTTGCCAGCAACCAATTTTAATGATCTTTCATTGTTCTGTTTTTAAAAACTTCTTATAATGTTCATTATGAAACTAGAGGTAAGAATCGAACCAGGGAAGTCTTTCATCATAGATCACTAATGGCATTACTTCAAAACTAGACATGTAAATAAGCAGGAAAGACAGAGACAAAGACAAAGAGACACAGACACAGCTTTAGAAAGAGTGAGAAACAAATAGAAAGACAGCAAAAGAGAGACATATACAGTGAAACAGAGACAATTAGATAGAGAAAATAGAGAGACAAAGATAGCGAGATATAGCCACTTCCTGTTGGAAGTGTTTATCCCGAGCAACTCTTAATGATCTCATTTACTAAATGAGCAGTAGTGAGTTAAGGGCTTGCTCAGGTTCCCAAAACTGGCAGCTTGGTGGCATTAAACATGTATCATATGTACAGCATGTGATTAAATATAAAGGCTATATCAGTGCAGAGACGTGTGGACATCATTTAGACCCTTTGCTATGTTTCCACACGGACAGTTAATGAGGTGATACCGGAGAAAATGCACTCTTCAAGTCAAGTCAGGAAGCTTATATATATAAAATTATAGACATTTTACAGATTTAAATGATGTATTGTTTTTATCTGTACGATCAATAAAGACAGTAATTTAAGTTTGTGTCACCATAATGAGGGAAAAACCCACAAAACGCCACCAAGAGGGTTAATGGTGTGAATCATGTCGGATTTTGGTGTTTGAGACTTGGCACATAAATAAAACAAAAGTTTACTGATTAAAAATATTTTTATCTGGAGTTTATTTATTTATTTTAGATCTAAGTAAGGAAAGGACGTCGTAGATAATTGTATTTTTTGCCAAAGGTTTAAATTTCTCCTCTTTTTTATTTAGTTATTTAATTATGTATTTAAATTTTTTATAAAAATGGTGAAACAGAAATGCGCGCTGAATTGATAGCACGTTAATAAAATTTCGTGCCGTTTAAAATGTTTTCATTTTTTACAGCCAAATATTCATATACAGTGGTATCCCGCTTATCGACCGGCACGGACATCGACCTTTTCGCTTAGCGAACAGTTTTTCGACCAAAATTTGCGCCTGCTGAGTGACCAAATGCCTGCTTATCGACCTATTTTTTACCCCGACCCACGTGAAGCATTTTTTTTTGTTACCTTTGTAATGTTTTTAATTCATACTTTTTACTGTATTATTGTCAGAAATCCACCTGCCACGTCCCCTTCGGTGGCTGTCAAAACCTCCGCTTTCCCTGAAGCCCCCAGTTTCAACAATGCACACCTGGGGTTATTCACATTATTCACTCATCCCCAGCTCCTATATAAACCCCTCATTCAGCCACACTCCTTGTCAGTTATTGTTTGTATGTGAAGGTGTTTGGTTGTCTCTGTTTTCCCTGTCACACGTATTCCTGTGCGTTTCTTACTTTCCGGACTCCATGCGCTCTCCACGGCTGCGCTTTCTTTCCAAAGCGCACCCCGAATGACCTTTTCCTCCCGTGCGTTTGCCCGTGGACCTCGCCCCTCCAGGGCGTACCACGGATATCTCTCTTGTTTGTCGGGATTCTATGGACTGCCGTGTGTGTGTGTGTGTGTGTGTGTTTTTTTGTGTTAAACTCTCCGTGTTTTCGTTAAACCAAAGCGACCTGTGCTCCGGCTTTGCCGCCGCTCATTACGCTGCATAACAATTATATACAGTATTATTTATGTACCTGTATTATTTAGTATTAATACTGCTAAAAACAGGGCAAAAATTGTTAATAAATGGGTATCGGTGGAGGTCGGGAACGGATTAATTGGTTTTACATTATTTCTTATGGGATAATTACATTCGCTCTTCGACCTTTTCGCATTTCGACCGGTTTTAAGGAACGGATTTAAGTTGATAAGCGGGGTACCACTGTACATACATACATACATACATACATACATACACATATATATATATATATATATATATCTTCTTCTTCTTCTTCTTCTTCTTTCGGCTGCTCCCATTAGGGGTCGCCACAGCGGATCATCCGTCTCCATACCACCCTGTCCTCTATATCTGCCTCTTTTACACCAACTACCTGCATGTCTTCCCTCACCACATCCATGAACCTCCTCCTTGGCCTTCCTCTTTTCCTCCTACCTGGTGGCTCCATCTTCAGCATTTTTCTACCAATATAATTCATGTCCCTTCTCTGCACATGTCCAAAACATCTCAATCTCGCCTTCCTCACCTTGTCACCAAAACATCCTACATGTGCTGTCCCTCTAATAAACTCATTTCTAATCTTGTCCATCCTCGTCACTCCCAACGAAAACCTTAACATCTTCAGCTCTGCTACCTCCAGCTCCACCTCCTGTCTTTTACTCAATGCCACTGTCTCTAATCCATACAACATCGCAGGTCTCACCACAGTCCTATAAACTTTCCCTTTCATTCTTGCAGATACTCTTCTATCACAAATCACTCCTGTCACTCTTCTCCACCCACTCCACCCTGCCTGCACTCTTTTCTTTACTTCCCTAACACACTCTCCATTACTTTGCACTGTTGACCCCAGGTACCTGAACTCCTCCACCTTCTCCACCTCTTCTCCCTGCAACCGCATCACTCCACTGCCCTCCCTCTCATTCACACACATGTACTCTGTCTTACTCCTACTGACTTTCATTCCCCTTCTCTCCAGCACATATCTCCACCTCTCCAGGCTCTTCTCAACCTGCTCTCTACTCTCACCACAAATCACAATATCATCTGCAAACATCATAGTCCAGGGAGACTCCTGTCTGACCTCGTCCGTCAACCTGTCCATCACCACTGCAAACAGGAAAGGGCTCAGGGCCGATCCTTGATGCAGTCCAACCTTCACCCTGAACCAGTCTGTCGTACCTACTGCACACTTTACTGCCGTCACACTGTCCTCATACATGTCCTGCACCACCCTCACATACTTCTCTGACACACCTGACTTACTCATACAATACCACAACTCCTCTCTCGGCACCCTATCGTACGCTTTCTCTAAATCCACAAATACACAATGCAGCTCCTTCTGTCCTTCTCTATACTTCTCCATCAACATCCTCAAAGCAAATAAGGCATCTGTGGTGCTCTTCCTCGGCATGAAACCATACTGTTGCTCACAGATGGTCACCTCTTCTCTCAGCCTGGCTTCCACTACTCTTTCCCATAACTTCATGGTGTGACTGATCAACTTAATTCCCCTGTAGTTACTGCAGGTCTGCACATCTCCCTTATGCTTAAAGATCGGAACCAGCACACTCCTTCTCCATTCCTCAGGCATCCTCTCCCCTTCCAGAATCCTGTTAAACAATCTGGTTAAAAACTCCACTGCCATCTCTCCTAAACATCTCCAGGCTTCTACCGGTATGTCATCTGGTCCAACCGACTTTCCATTCTTCATCCTCTTAATCGCTGCTCTCACTTCCTCCTTACTAATCCTATCTACATCCTGCTTCACCAACTCCACCTCCTCCAACCTTCTCTCTCTCTGATTTTCCTCATTCATCAGCTGCTCAAAATACTCCCTCCATCTTCTCAACACACTCTCCTCACTAGTCAACACATTTCCCTCTCCATCCTTTATTGCTCTAACTTGCAGTACATCCTTCCCAGCTCGGTCCCTCTGCTTGGCCAATCGGTATAAATCCTTTTCTCCTTCCTTAGTGTCCAACCTCTTATACAGTTCCTCATATGCCTTTTCCTTGGCTTTCGCCACATCCCTTTTAACCTGCTGCCGCAGCTCCTTGTACTCCTGCCTACTTTTCTCATCACTCTGTCGATCCCACTTCTGTTTTGCCAATCTCTTTCCCCTAATGCTCTCCTGCACTTCCTCATTCCACCACCACGTCTCCTTGTCTTGCTTTCTATTTCCAGATGTCACACCAAGTACTTTTCTAGCTGCCTCCCTCATCACTCCTGCAGTAGTTGCCCAATCATCCGGCACCTCTTCACCACCACCAAGCCCCTGTCTGACCTCTTCCCTGAACCTCATACTACACTCTTCCTCCTTCAGTTTCCACCATCTTATTCTTCTTTCAAACCTTACTTTCCTCCTCTTCTTCTTCGCCTCCAAAACCATCCTACAGACCACCATCCGATGCTGTCTAGCTACACTGTCCCCCGCCAACACCTTACAGTCTCCAATCTCCTTCAGGTTGCATCTCCTACACAGAAGATAATCCACCTGTGTGCACCTTCCTCCACTCTTATACGTCACCCTATGATCCTCCTTCTTCTTAAAATACGTGTTCACCACTGCCATTTCCATTCTTTTAGCAAAATCTACCACCATCTGCCCTTCCACATTCCTCTCCTTAAAACCATACCTACCCATCACCTCCTCATCACCTCTGTTCCCTTCACCTACATGCCCATTAAAGTCTGCCCCAATCACCAATCGTTCTTTTCTAGGTACACCATCTACCACTTCATCTAATTCACTCCAGAATCTTTCTTTCTCCTCCATCTCACAGCCAAATTGTGGAGCATAGGCACTGATGACATTTATCATCATCCCTTCAACTTCCACCTTCACAATCATCACCCTATCAGAAACTCTCTTCACCTCCACTACACTCTTACTGTACTCTTCCTTCAGAATCACCCCTACACCATTTCTCTTCCCATCCACACCATGATAAAACAGTTTAAACCCACCTCCAATGTTCCTGGCCTTACTCCCTTTCCACTTGGTCTCCTGAACACACAACACATCTACCTTTCTCCTCTCCATCATATCAGCTATCTCTCTCCCTTTACCCGTCATAGTTCCAACATTTAAAGTACCAACCCGAATCTCTACTCTCCTACACTGCTCCTTTTCCTGCCGTCTCTGTAGACGCCTTCCTCCTCTCCTTCTCCTCCTTCGGCCAACAGTAGCCCAATTTCCACCGGTACCCTGTCGGCTAACGATACCTGTGGCGGTCGTTGTTAACCCGGGCCTCGACCGATCCGGTATGAAATTCTCATTTGTGATCCGCATATTTGATTTGGCACATGTTTTACGCTGGATGCCCTTCCTAACGCAACCCTCCCCATTTACCCGGGCTTGGGACCGGCACTAAGAGTACACTGGCTTGTGCCCCCCTAATGGCTGGGTTATATATATATATATATATATATATATATATATATATATATATATATATATATATATATATATATATATATATATATATATATACTGTATATATACACAAAACTAATTGAAATGTTGTTACCTAATGAATGTGTCCAGGCTAAAGATCCACATATAGAACACAAGCAGAGAAAAGATGATGATGATGATCAGGAATGTGTCTGTTCTCAGTCATGTTTACATCACTGACTCCCTCTGTCTCATCCACATTAACCCCAATCTTCTTACTGCCTTCTGTGGTGAGTGAGATTCAGGACTTTATACACCAGTGGATTGAACGCGCAATGACAGGAAATCGGTTGTTCGGCTGAAATCGGCACACAGTGAAAATAAAAAAATAATATTTCACCAAATCAATGGATTAAAACTAAAGTAACGAGTCTGTTTTGAAAATGTAAGAAGTAAAAAGTACAGATATTTGCAAAGTTCACTTCAGTGATGAAAGCAAGTTTAATTTATTTGGGTCCGATGGGAAACATTATGTTCGGCGACAAACTGGAGAAAGACTGAACCCAAAGTGTGTAAAGAAGTCAGTGAAAAGTGGAGAAGGAAGTGTCATGGTTTGGGGCATGTGTTCTGCAGCAGGAGTTGGGCCTCTTATACAGCTACATGGCAGAGTAATTGCAAATGTTTATTAGAACCTTCTTCAACAACATATGGTTTCTTCCCTGCGTTCATCACCCAATCAGCCCGCAGTGTTCATGCAGGACAACGCTCCATGTCACACAGCAAAACGGGTAAAGCAGTTCCTTGAAACTGAAAACATTGAAATAATGACATTGCCTGCCCAGAGTTCTGATCTCAACCCAATAGAGAACCTCTGGAAAATCCTTGGTGACAAAGTTATGGCCAAGAAACCCACTACAGTCACCGAACTGTGGAGGAGACTGGAAGAAGAGTTTACCAAAATCACACCAGAGCAGTGTGAGAGACTAGTGCTGTCCAGAGGTGACAAAAGTATACATATCCTTTACTTAAGTAGAAGTACAGATACTCATTCACAAAAGTGGAAGTACTGATTATACTTTCTTACTCAAGTGAAAGTAAAGAAGTCTTGCCTCTGACATGTACTTAAGTAAAAAGTAGTTATTACTTCCACCTGTTTTAGCTGTTAACTGGACCTCACATCATAGATAGATAGATAGATAGATAGATAGATAGATAGATAGATAGATATATAGATATATAGATAGATAGATAGATAGATAGATAGATAGATAGATAGATAGATAGATGTAATAGCCTAGTGGGTTAATGTCAGGGTCCCCACGAGGATGAGTTTGAGAGTTTGATTCCTGGTTGCTCTGTTGGTAAATAAAACTTCTGGACCTTGTCCCCTCTGAAAACATGTAAATTCTGTCCTTTCTGTGTTGGATTAATTTCTTGATTTCCTGGTCTTTAATAAAAGATAACTCCACCAAAAAAAAAAAAAAAAAAAAGCACTTCCGTGGTAGCTCAGTGGGTTAAGGCTTGTGCCTGAACATGGTCCTTAATATAGTCCATGCTGGTGATAAGGTTTCAAAGCCAGTCCTACATGCCTTCTTTCTTACTGCGCTGGCATAAAACAAAGTATGAACCCTCCAAAAAAGCACACATGCTTTTCAGCAGCGGTCGCTCAGTGGTTTAAGGCTTGTGCCTCATCTAAACATGCTTCCCAATCTGATCTCTTCCATGGTTCAGTGGGTTAAGGCTGGTGCCTCACTGAAGTCTTAGACTTAACACTCGACACACACTCATCTCAGCCCATTCCACCATCTATTATTGTTTATACTCTACCGTACTACACTGTTTACATGCTTTTTTTTGCACCTTTGGATCTATTATACTGTTTACATGCTGTTTTTTGCACATTTACTGTTTCTTATTACACTATACTGTTATTATACTATACTGTTTACATGCTGTCTTTTGCACCTCTTGACTGCTGCTGTTTTTTGCACCACATTGTGTCTGTTTATATTCAGTCCCGGGTATAGTTTTTACAGTTCTCCTCATACAGTACTGTATATTCAGAGTATACAGTAGGTTTACTAGTTGGCGCTATCTCAGGTTTTGTGTCTTGTCTTGTGTTGTCTTGTGTTTTCTGTCTGCACTGTCTGTCTGTATTGTTTTTTTGTCTGCACTGTTCTCACCAGGTTGCACTCGATGCACTTTATGTAGCTTGTTGTTGTTTAGTGTAGCTCCAGGGTTCCGGAGGAACGTTGTCTCGTTTTTACTGTGTACTGTGTACCACTGTGTATAGTAGAAATGACAATAAAAGCCTCTTGACTTGACTTGACTTGATATTGAGGATCAGGGTTTAAGTCCTGCTTTCTGCCTGCTAGTTGCGATGTAGGTTATGTTCCTGCTTCCTAAATCTTTCTTTAGCTTTATATTCTTGTGTTGATGGTTTAAAGGTAGATAGACCTGCTCCAAACAAACTTCCTAGCCTGTCTTCCCTGATGGTTCAGTGGGTTAAATCAGGTTGCTTGCTTTTGGTGGGGTTCAGGGTTCGAATCCTGCTTTCTGTCTGCCAGTCACGATCAGGATTCACTTCCTACATCTTTCTTTAGCGATATATTTTTGTTTTTAATGGGTTGAAAAGAAAGATAGACCTGCTCTAAACAAGCTTCCTAGCCTGTCCTTACCATTGGTTCAATGGGTTAAGGTTGGTATCTCGCTGGTGGTGGGAATCATGGTTCGAATTCTGCTTTCTTCCTGCTAGTTACAATGTAGTTTCAACTTGTGCTACTTACATCTGTATTCGCTTCCTACATCTTTCTTTAGTGTTAAATTCTTGTGTTGATGGTTTGAAAAGAATGATAGACCTGCTCTAATCAAGCTTCCCATCCTTTTATTTCTAATGGCTTAGTGGGTTAAGGCTGGTACTTTGCTAATGTTGGTGGTCAGGGTTCAAACCTGGCTTTCTGTCTGCTAGTCATGAGGTAGGTTAAATTCCTGATTCGTACATCTTCATATGATATGGGTTTGCTTTATATATGTCTTTAGCATTATATTCTTGTGTTGATGGTTTGAAAGAAAAGATAGACCTACTCTAAACAATCGTCGGAGTTGGTCCTTCCCGATGGTTCAGTGGGTTAAGACTGGTATTTCGCTGTTGGTGGGGTTCATGGTTCGAATCCTGCTCTCTTTGTTTCTGTCTGGTCTGAATTTCTTGCTTTGAAGCATGAAACGAAGGATAAACCCCCCAAAAAAAGAAGGCTTGTTGTGGGACTTGATGGCTTTGTGATAAAAGCCTTGCCTCTGAGCTCAGAGGTTGCTGGTTCGAATCTGGCTTGTCCCCACACTCGGTAAGCTGTGTGTGGTGAGCAATGGAGTGGTTGACTGTGAACAGAGGTTGGGAAGACCTGCTGCTTCACAGCCTCAGAAAAAGTGAGGGTGATAGGATTTTGGCAGAATTTTTCCCTATATATGCAAAACCAAGTCGATACTTTTTTGGACGTTTGTGCTTCATAACCCCCTGTTTTCAGCTTCTCTGACATGGGGGGGCAGATGCCCGGATATTGCACCCCTGCTTCAGGATACGCCCTCCGAATCCGAATCCACAGCCAACCTTCCACGCAGCCATTTCTGACACCTTCCACACTCTTAACTTTGAGCCCTGGCCGGGGTTTGAACCGGCAACCTCGCAACCCAGAGGTAAAGCTCTTCCAATCGAGCCACAGGATCTCCTGCAAGAACCTGATTTTTAGGACCTTTTTTGGTTCTTTTTAAAAACTTTTTAAACAAGTTAAAGGAAAGCTAATCGGTAGGAATCGAACCAGGTGAGTCGGATAGCAGCGACCACTTCACTGACCATTACACCAACACAGGAGAGGCAAACAAGCCTTTGCTTATTGGACTCTTGGCTTTTCTATAGTTAGGAGACCAGTGTTTTCTCTTAGATCATGATGGTAGAGGGTCAAAACTTCTCCTTCTTGTACATTCTCTCAGTAACTCGAAGTCTATGAGGAGTGACTCAGGTACAAGAACCACATCTCCAACACCTGCACCACTGATATACCATGATTTGCCAGCAACCAATTTTAATGATCTTTCATTGTTCTGTTTTTAAAAACTTCTTATAATGTTCATTATGAAACTAGAGGTAAGAATCGAACCAGGGAAGTCTTTCATCATAGATCACTAATGGCATTACTTCAAAACTAGACATGTAAATAAGCAGGAAAGACAGAGACAAAGACAAAGAGACACAGACACAGCTTTAGAAAGAGTGAGAAACAAATAGAAAGACAGCAAAAGAGAGACATATACAGTGAAACAGAGACAATTAGATAGAGAAAATAGAGAGACAAAGATAGCGAGATATAGCCACTTCCTGTTGGAAGTGTTTATCCCGAGCAACTCTTAATGATCTCATTTACTAAATGAGCAGTAGTGAGTTAAGGGCTTGCTCAGGTTCCCAAAACTGGCAGCTTGGTGGCATTAAACATGTATCATATGTACAGCATGTGATTAAATATAAAGGCTATATCAGTGCAGAGACGTGTGGACATCATTTAGACCCTTTGCTATGTTTCCACACGGACAGTTAATGAGGTGATACCGGAGAAAATGCACTCTTCAAGTCAAGTCAGGAAGCTTATATATATAAAATTATAGACATTTTACAGATTTAAATGATGTATTGTTTTTATCTGTACGATCAATAAAGACAGTAATTTAAGTTTGTGTCACCATAATGAGGGAAAAACCCACAAAACGCCACCAAGAGGGTTAATGGTGTGAATCATGTCGGATTTTGGTGTTTGAGACTTGGCACATAAATAAAACAAAAGTTTACTGATTAAAAATATTTTTATCTGGAGTTTATTTATTTATTTTAGATCTAAGTAAGGAAAGGACGTCGTAGATAATTGTATTTTTTGCCAAAGGTTTAAATTTCTCCTCTTTTTTATTTAGTTATTTAATTATGTATTTAAATTTTTTATAAAAATGGTGAAACAGAAATGCGCGCTGAATTGATAGCACGTTAATAAAATTTCGTGCCGTTTAAAATGTTTTCATTTTTTACAGCCAAATATTCATATACAGTGGTATCCCGCTTATCGACCGGCACGGACATCGACCTTTTCGCTTAGCGAACAGTTTTTCGACCAAAATTTGCGCCTGCTGAATGACCAAATGCCTGCTTATCGACCTTTTTTTTACCCCGACCCACGTGAAGCATTTTTTTTTGTTACTTTTGTAATGTTTTTAATTCATACTTTTTACTGTATTATTGTCAGAAATCCACCTGCCACGTCCCCTTCGGTGGCTGTCAAAACCTCCGCTTTCCCTGAAGCCCCCAGTTTCAACAATGCACACCTGGGGTTATTCACATTATTCACTCATCCCCAGCTCCTATATAAACCCCTCATTCAGCCACACTCCTTGTCAGTTATTGTTTGTATGTGAAGGTGTTTGGTTGTCTCTGTTTTCCCTGTCACACGTATTCCTGTGCGTTTCTTACTTTCCGGACTCCATGCGCTCTCCACGGCTGCGCTTTCTTTCCAAAGCGCACCCCGAATGACCTTTTCCTCCCGTGCGTTTGCCCGTGGACCTCGCCCCTCCAGGGCGTACCACGGATATCTCTCTTGTTTGTCGGGATTCTATGGACTGCCGTGTGTGTGTGTGTGTGTGTGTGTTTTTTTGTGTTAAACTCTCCGTGTTTTCGTTAAACCAAAGCGACCTGTGCTCCGGCTTTGCCGCCGCTCATTACGCTGCATAACAATTATATACAGTATTATTTATGTACCTGTATTATTTAGTATTAATACTGCTAAAAACAGGGCAAAAATTGTTAATAAATGGGTATCGGTGGAGGTCGGGAACGGATTAATTGGTTTTACATTATTTCTTATGGGATAATTACATTCGCTCTTCGACCTTTTCGCATTTCGACCGGTTTTAAGGAACAGATTAAAGTTGATAAGCGGGGTACCACTGTACATACATACATACATACATACATACATACATACATACATACATACATACATACACATATATATATATATATATATATATATATATATATATATATACTGTATATATATATATATATATACTGTATATATATATATATATATATATATATATATATATATATATATATATATATATATATATATATATATACACAAAACTAATTAAAATGTTGTTACCTAATGAATGTGTCCAGGCTAAAGATCCACATATAGAACACAAGCAGAGAAAAGATGATGATGATGATCAGGAATGTGTCTGTTCTCAGTCATGTTTACATCACTGACTCCCTCTGTCTCATCCACATTAACCCCAATCTTCTTACTGACTTCTGTGGTGAGTAAGATTCAGGACTTTATACACCAGTGGATTGAACGCGCAATGACAGGAAATCGGTTGTTCGGCTGAAATCGGCACACAGTGAAAATAAAAAAATAATATTTCACCAAATCAATGGATTAAAACTAAAGTAACGAGTCTGTTTTGAAAATGTAAGAAGTAAAAAGTACAGATATTTGCAAAGTTCACTTCAGTGATGAAAGCAAGTTTAATTTATTTGGGTCCGATGGGAAACATTATGTTCGGCGACAAACTGGAGAAAGACTGAACCCAAAGTGTGTAAAGAAGTCAGTGAAAAGTGGAGAAGGAAGTGTCATGGTTTGGGGCATGTGTTCTGCAGCAGGAGTTGGGCCTCTTATACAGCTACATGGCAGAGTAATTGCAAATGTTTATTAGAACCTTCTTCAACAACACAACATATGGTTTCTTCCCTGCGTTCATCACCCAATCAGCCCGCAGTGTTCATGCAGGACAACGCTCCATGTCACACAGCAAAACGGGTAAAGCAGTTCCTTGAAACTGAAAACATTGAAATAATGACATTGCCTGCCCAGAGTTCTGATCTCAACCCAATAGAGAACCTCTGGAAAATCCTTGGTGACAAAGTTATGGCCAAGAAACCCACTACAGTCACCGAACTGTGGAGGAGACTGGAAGAAGAGTTTACCAAAATCACACCAGAGCAGTGTGAGAGACTAGTGCTGTCCAGAGGTGACAAAAGTATACATATCCTTTACTTAAGTAGAAGTACAGATACTCATTCACAAAAGTGGAAGTACTGATTATACTTTCTTACTCAAGTGAAAGTAAAGAAGTCTTGCCTCTGACATGTACTTAAGTAAAAAGTAGTTATTACTTCCACCTGTTTTAGCTGTTAACTGGACCTCACATCATAGATAGATAGATAGATAGATAGATAGATAGATAGATAGATAGATAGATAGATAGATAGATAGATAGATAGATAGATAGATAGATAGATAGATAGATAGATAGATAGATAGATAGATAGATAGATAGATAGATAGATAGATAGATAGATAGATAGATAGATAGATAGATAGATAGATAGATAGATAGATAGATGTAATAGCCTAGTGGGTTAATGTCAGGGTCCCCATGAGGATGAGTTTGAGAGTTTGATTCCTGGTTGCTGTGTTGGTAAATAAAACTTCTGGACCTTGTCCCCTCTGAAAACATGTAAATTCTGTCCTTTCTGTGTTGGATTAATTTCTTGATTTCCTGGTCTTTAATAAAAGATAACTCCACCAAAAAAAAAAAAAAAAAAGCACTTCCGTGGTAGCTCAGTGGGTTAAGGCTTGTGCCTGAACATGGTCCTTAATATAGTCCATGCTGGTGATAAGGTTTCAAAGCCAGTCCTACATGCCTTCTTTCTTACTGCGCTGGCATAAAACAAAGTATGAACCCTCCAAAAAAGCACACATGCTTTTCAGCAGCGGTCGCTCAGTGGTTTAAGGCATGTGCCTCATCTAAACATGCTTCCCAATCTGATCTCTTCCATGGTTCAGTGGGTTAAGGCTGGTGCCTCACTGAAGTCTTAGACTTAACACTCGACACACACTCATCTCAGCCCATTCCACCATCTATTATTGTTTATACTCTACCGTACTACACTGTTTACATGCTTTTTTTTGCACCTTTGGATCTATTATACTGTTTACATGCTGTTTTTTGCACCTTTACTGTTTCTTATTACACTATACTGTTATTATACTATACTGTTTACATGCTGTCTTTTGCACCTCTTGACTGCTGCTGTTTTTTGCACTACATTGTGTCTGTTTATATTCAGTCCCGGGTATAGTTTTTACAGTTCTCCTCATACAGTACTGTATATTCAGAGTATACAGTAGGTTTACTAGTTGGCGCTATCTCAGGTTTTGTGTCTTGTCTTGTGTTGTCTTGTGTTTTCTGTCTGCACTGTCTGTCTGTATTGTTTTTTTGTCTGCACTGTTCTCACCAGGTTGCACTCGATGCACTTTATGTAGCTTGTTGTTGTTTAGTGTAGCTCCAGGGTTCCGGAGGAACGTTGTCTCGTTTTTACTGTGTACTGTGTACCACTGTGTATAGTAGAAATGACAATAAAAGCCTCTTGACTTGACTTGACTTGATATTGAGGATCAGGGTTTAAGTCCTGCTTTCTGCCTGCTAGTTGCGATGTAGGTTATGTTCCTGCTTCCTAAATCTTTCTTTAGCTTTATATTCTTGTGTTGATGGTTTAAAGGTAGATAGACCTGCTCCAAACAAACTTCCTAGCCTGTCTTCCCTGATGGTTCAGTGGGTTAAATCAGGTTGCTTGCTTTTGGTGGGGTTCAGGGTTCGAATCCTGCTTTCTGTCTGCCAGTCACGATCAGGATTCACTTCCTACATCTTTCTTTAGCGATATATTTTTGTTTTTAATGGGTTGAAAAGAAAGATAGACCTGCTCTAAACAAGCTTCCTAGCCTGTCCTTACCATTGGTTCAATGGGTTAAGGTTGGTATCTCGCTGGTGGTGGGAATCATGGTTTGAATTCTGCTTTCTTCCTACTAGTTACAATGTAGTTTCAACTTGTGCTACTTACATCTGTATTCGCTTCCTACATCTTTCTTTAGTGTTAAATTCTTGTGTTGATGGTTTGAAAAGAATGATAGACCTGCTCTAATCAAGCTTCCCATCCTTTTATTTCTAATGGCTTAGTGGGTTAAGGCTGGTACTTTGCTAATGTTGGTGGTCAGGGTTCAAACCTGGCTTTCTGTCTGCTAGTCATGAGGTAGGTTAAATTCCTGATTCGTACATCTTCATATGATATGGGTTTGCTTTATATATGTCTTTAGCATTATATTCTTGTGTTGATGGTTTGAAAGAAAAGATAGACCTACTCTAAACAATCGTCGGAGTTGGTCCTTCCCGATGGTTCAGTGGGTTAAGACTGGTATTTCGCTGTTGGTGGGGTTCATGGTTCGAATCCTGCTCTCTTTGTTTCTGTCTGGTCTGAATTTCTTGCTTTGAAGCATGAAACGAAGGATAAACCCCCCAAAAAAAAGAAGGTTTGTTGTGGGACTTGATGGCTTTGTGATAAAAGCCTTGCCTCTGAGCTCAGAGGTTGCTGGTTCGAATCTGGCTTGTCCCCACACTCGGTAAGCTGTGTGTGGTGAGCAATGGAGTGGTTGACTGTGAACAGAGGTTGGGAAGACCTGCTGCTTCACAGCCTCAGAAAAAGTGAGGGTGATAGGATTTTGGCAGAATTTTTCCCTATATATGCAAAACCAAGTCGATACTTTTTTGGACGTTTGTGCTTCATAACCCCCTGTTTTCAGCTTCTCTGACATGGGGGGGCAGATGCCCGGATATTGCCCCCCTGCTTCAGGATACGCCCTCCGAATCCGAATCCACAGCCAACCTTCCACGCAGCCATTTCTGACACCTTCCACACTCTTAACTTTGAGCCCTGGCCGGGGTTTGAACCGGCAACCTCGCAACCCAGAGGTAAAGCTCTTCCAATCGAGCCACAGGATCTCCTGCAAGAACCTGATTTTTAGGACCTTTTTTGGTTCTTTTTAAAAACTTTTTAAACAAGTTAAAGGAAAGCTAATCGGTAGGAATCGAACCAGGTGAGTCAGATAGCAGCGACCACTTCACTGACCATTACACCAACACAGGAGAGGCAAACAAGCCTTTGCTTATTGGACTCTTGGCTTTTCTATAGTTAGGAGACCAGTGTTTTCTCTTAGATCATGATGGTAGAGGGTCAAAACTTCTCCTTCTTGTACATTCTCTCAGTAACTCGAAGTCTATGAGGAGTGACTCAGGTACAAGAACCACATCTCCAACACCTGCACCACTGATATACCATGATTTGCCAGCAACCAATTTTAATGATCTTTCATTGTTCTGTTTTTAAAAACTTCTTATAATGTTCATTATGAAACTAGAGGTAAGAATCGAACCAGGGAAGTCTTTCATCATAGATCACTAATGGCATTACTTCAAAACTAGACATGTAAATAAGCAGGAAAGACAGAGACAAAGACAAAGAGACACAGACACAGCTTTAGAAAGAGTGAGAAACAAATAGAAAGACAGCAAAAGAGAGACATATACAGTGAAACAGAGACAATTAGATAGAGAAAATAGAGAGACAAAGATAGCGAGATATAGCCACTTCCTGTTGGAAGTGTTTATCCCGAGCAACTCTTAATGATCTCATTTACTAAATGAGCAGTAGTGAGTTAAGGGCTTGCTCAGGTTCCCAAAACTGGCAGCTTGGTGGCATTAAACATGTATCATATGTACAGCATGTGATTAAATATAAAGGCTATATCAGTGCAGAGACGTGTGGACATCATTTAGACCCTTTGCTATGTTTCCACACGGACAGTTAATGAGGTGATACCGGAGAAAATGCACTCTTCAAGTCAAGTCAGGAAGCTTATATATATAAAATTATAGACATTTTACAGATTTAAATGATGTATTGTTTTTATCTGTACGATCAATAAAGACAGTAATTTAAGTTTGTGTCACCATAATGAGGGAAAAACCCACAAAACGCCACCAAGAGGGTTAATGGTGTGAATCATGTCGGATTTTGGTGTTTGAGACTTGGCACATAAATAAAACAAAAGTTTACTGATTAAAAATATTTTTATCTGGAGTTTATTTATTTATTTTAGATCTAAGTAAGGAAAGGACGTCGTAGATAATTGTATTTTTTGCCAAAGGTTTAAATTTCTCCTCTTTTTTATTTAGTTATTTAATTATGTATTTAAATTTTTTATAAAAATGGTGAAACAGAAATGCGCGCTGAATTGATAGCACGTTAATAAAATTTCGTGCCGTTTAAAATGTTTTCATTTTTTACAGCCAAATATTCATATACAGTGGTATCCCGCTTATCGACCGGCACGGACATCGACCTTTTCGCTTAGCGAACAGTTTTTCGACCAAAATTTGCGCCTGCTGAATGACCAAATGCCTGCTTATCGACCTTTTTTTTACCCCGACCCACGTGAAGCATTTTTTTTTGTTACTTTTGTAATGTTTTTAATTCATACTTTTTACTGTATTATTGTCAGAAATCCACCTGCCACGTCCCCTTCGGTGGCTGTCAAAACCTCCGCTTTCCCTGAAGCCCCCAGTTTCAACAATGCACACCTGGGGTTATTCACATTATTCACTCATCCCCAGCTCCTATATAAACCCCTCATTCAGCCACACTCCTTGTCAGTTATTGTTTGTATGTGAAGGTGTTTGGTTGTCTCTGTTTTCCCTGTCACACGTATTCCTGTGCGTTTCTTACTTTCCGGACTCCATGCGCTCTCCACGGCTGCGCTTTCTTTCCAAAGCGCACCCCGAATGACCTTTTCCTCCCGTGCGTTTGCCCGTGGACCTCGCCCCTCCAGGGCGTACCACGGATATCTCTCTTGTTTGTCGGGATTCTATGGACTGCCGTGTGTGTGTGTGTGTGTGTGTGTGTTTTTTTGTGTTAAACTCTCCGTGTTTTCGTTAAACCAAAGCGACCTGTGCTCCGGCTTTGCCGCCGCTCATTACGCTGCATAACAATTATATACAGTATTATTTATGTACCTGTATTATTTAGTATTAATACTGCTAAAAACAGGGCAAAAATTGTTAATAAATGGGTATCGGTGGAGGTCGGGAACGGATTAATTGGTTTTACATTATTTCTTATGGGATAATTACATTCGCTCTTCGACCTTTTCGCATTTCGACCGGTTTTAAGGAACAGATTAAAGTTGATAAGCGGGGTACCACTGTACATACATACATACATACATACATACATACATACATACATACATACATACATACACATATATATATATATATATATATATATATATATATATATATATATATATATATATATATATACTGTATATATATACTGTATATATATATATATATATATATATATATATATATATATATATATATATATATATATATATATACACAAAACTAATTAAAATGTTGTTACCTAATGAATGTGTCCAGGCTAAAGATCCACATATAGAACACAAGCAGAGAAAAGATGATGATGATGATCAGGAATGTGTCTGTTCTCAGTCATGTTTACATCACTGACTCCCTCTGTCTCATCCACATTAACCCCAATCTTCTTACTGACTTCTGTGGTGAGTGAGATTCAGGACTTTATACACCAGTGGATTGAACGCGCAATGACAGGAAATCGGTTGTTCGGCTGAAATCGGCACACAGTGAAAATAAAAAAATAATATTTCACCAAATCAATGGATTAAAACTAAAGTAACGAGTCTGTTTTGAAAATGTAAGAAGTAAAAAGTACAGATATTTGCAAAGTTCACTTCAGTGATGAAAGCAAGTTTAATTTATTTGGGTCCGATGGGAAACATTATGTTCGGCGACAAACTGGAGAAAGACTGAACCCAAAGTGTGTAAAGAAGTCAGTGAAAAGTGGAGAAGGAAGTGTCATGGTTTGGGGCATGTGTTCTGCAGCAGGAGTTGGGCCTCTTATACAGCTACATGGCAGAGTAATTGCAAATGTTTATTAGAACCTTCTTCAACAACATATGGTTTCTTCCCTGCGTTCATCACCCAATCAGCCCGCAGTGTTCATGCAGGACAACGCTCCATGTCACACAGCAAAACGGGTAAAGCAGTTCCTTGAAACTGAAAACATTGAAATAATGACATTGCCTGCCCAGAGTTCTGATCTCAACCCAATAGAGAACCTCTGGAAAATCCTTGGTGACAAAGTTATGGCCAAGAAACCCACTACAGTCACCGAACTGTGGAGGAGACTGGAAGAAGAGTTTACCAAAATCACACCAGAGCAGTGTGAGAGACTAGTGCTGTCCAGAGGTGACAAAAGTATACATATCCTTTACTTAAGTAGAAGTACAGATACTCATTCACAAAAGTGGAAGTACTGATTATACTTTCTTACTCAAGTGAAAGTAAAGAAGTCTTGCCTCTGACATGTACTTAAGTAAAAAGTAGTTATTACTTCCACCTGTTTTAGCTGTTAACTGGACCTCACATCATAGATAGATAGATAGATAGATAGATAGATAGATAGATAGATAGATTAGATAGATAGATAGATAGATAGATAGATAGATAGATAGATAGATAGATAGATAGATAGATAGATAGATAGATAGATAGATAGATAGATAGATAGATGTAATAGCCTAGTGGGTTAATGTCAGGGTCCCCATGAGGATGAGTTTGAGAGTTTGATTCCTGGTTGCTGTGTTGGTAAATAAAACTTCTGGACCTTGTCCCCTCTGAAAACATGTAAATTCTGTCCTTTCTGTGTTGGATTAATTTCTTGATTTCCTGGTCTTTAATAAAAGATAACTCCACCAAAAAAAAAAAAAAAAAAGCACTTCCGTGGTAGCTCAGTGGGTTAAGGCTTGTGCCTGAACATGGTCCTTAATATAGTCCATGCTGGTGATAAGGTTTCAAAGCCAGTCCTACATGCCTTCTTTCTTACTGCGCTGGCATAAAACAAAGTATGAACCCTCCAAAAAAGCACACATGCTTTTCAGCAGCGGTCGCTCAGTGGTTTAAGGCATGTGCCTCATCTAAACATGCTTCCCAATCTGATCTCTTCCATGGTTCAGTGGGTTAAGGCTGGTGCCTCACTGAAGTCTTAGACTTAACACTCGAAACAACACTCATCTCAGCCCATTCCACCATCTATTATTGTTTATACTCTACCGTACTACACTGTTTACATGCTTTTTTTTGCACCTTTGGATCTATTATACTGTTTACATGCTGTTTTTTGCACCTTTACTGTTTCTTATTACACTATACTGTTATTATACTATACTGTTTACATGCTGTCTTTTGCACCTCTTGACTGCTGCTGTTTTTTGCACTACATTGTGTCTGTTTATATTCAGTCCCGGGTATAGTTTTTACAGTTCTCCTCATACAGTACTGTATATTCAGAGTATACAGTAGGTTTACTAGTTGGCGCTATCTCAGGTTTTGTGTCTTGTCTTGTGTTGTCTTGTGTTTTCTGTCTGCACTGTCTGTCTGTATTGTTTTTTTGTCTGCACTGTTCTCACCAGGTTGCACTCGATGCACTTTATGTAGCTTGTTGTTGTTTAGTGTAGCTCCAGGGTTCCGGAGGAACGTTGTCTCGTTTTTACTGTGTACTGTGTACCACTGTGTATAGTAGAAATGACAATAAAAGCCTCTTGACTTGACTTGACTTGATATTGAGGATCAGGGTTTAAGTCCTGCTTTCTGCCTGCTAGTTGCGATGTAGGTTATGTTCCTGCTTCCTAAATCTTTCTTTAGCTTTATATTCTTGTGTTGATGGTTTAAAGGTAGATAGACCTGCTCCAAACAAACTTCCTAGCCTGTCTTCCCTGATGGTTCAGTGGGTTAAATCAGGTTGCTTGCTTTTGGTGGGGTTCAGGGTTCGAATCCTGCTTTCTGTCTGCCAGTCACGATCAGGATTCACTTCCTACATCTTTCTTTAGCGATATATTTTTGTTTTTTAATGGGTTGAAAAGAAAGATAGACCTGCTCTAAACAAGCTTCCTAGCCTGTCCTTACCATTGGTTCAATGGGTTTAGGTTGGTATCTCGCTGGTGGTGGGAATCATGGTTTGAATTCTGCTTTCTTCCTACTAGTTACAATGTAGTTTCAACTTGTGCTACTTACATCTGTATTCGCTTCCTACATCTTTCTTTAGTGTTAAATTCTTGTGTTGATGGTTTGAAAAGAATGATAGACCTGCTCTAATCAAGCTTCCCATCCTTTTATTTCTAATGGCTTAGTGGGTTAAGGCTGGTACTTTGCTAATGTTGGTGGTCAGGGTTCAAACCTGGCTTTCTGTCTGCTAGTCATGAGGTAGGTTAAATTCCTGATTCGTACATCTTCATATGATATGGGTTTGCTTTATATATGTCTTTAGCATTATATTCTTGTGTTGATGGTTTGAAAGAAAAGATAGACCTACTCTAAACAATCGTCGGAGTTGGTCCTTCCTGATGGTTCAGTGGGTTAAGACTGGTATTTCGCTGTTGGTGGGGTTCATGGTTCGAATCCTGCTCTCTTTGTTTCTGTCTGGTCTGAATTTCTTGCTTTGAAGCATGAAACGAAGGATAAACCCCCCAAAAAAAAGAAGGTTTGTTGTGGGACTTGATGGCTTTGTGATAAAAGCCTTGCCTCTGAGCTCAGAGGTTGCTGGTTCGAATCTGGCTTGTCCCCACACTCGGTAAGCTGTGTGTGGTGAGCAATGGAGTGGTTGACTGTGAACAGAGGTTGGGAAGACCTGCTGCTTCACAGCCTCAGAAAAAGTGAGGGTGATAGGATTTTGGCAGAATTTTTCCCTATATATGCAAAACCAAGTCGATACTTTTTTGGACGTTTGTGCTTCATAACCCCCTGTTTTCAGCTTCTCTGACATGGGGGGGCAGATGCCCGGATATTGCCCCCCTGCTTCAGGATACGCCCTCCGAATCCGAATCCACAGCCAACCTTCCACGCAGCCATTTCTGACACCTTCCACACTCTTAACTTTGAGCCCTGGCCGGGGTTTGAACCGGCAACCTCGCAACCCAGAGGTAAAGCTCTTCCAATCGAGCCACAGGATCTCCTGCAAGAACCTGATTTTTAGGACCTTTTTTGGTTCTTTTTAAAAACTTTTTAAACAAGTTAAAGGAAAGCTAATCGGTAGGAATCGAACCAGGTGAGTCAGATAGCAGCGACCACTTCACTGACCATTACACCAACACAGGAGAGGCAAACAAGCCTTTGCTTATTGGACTCTTGGCTTTTCTATAGTTAGGAGACCAGTGTTTTCTCTTAGATCATGATGGTAGAGGGTCAAAACTTCTCCTTCTTGTACATTCTCTCAGTAACTCGAAGTCTATGAGGAGTGACTCAGGTACAAGAACCACATCTCCAACACCTGCACCACTGATATACCATGATTTGCCAGCAACCAATTTTAATGATCTTTCATTGTTCTGTTTTTAAAAACTTCTTATAATGTTCATTATGAAACTAGAGGTAAGAATCGAACCAGGGAAGTCTTTCATCATAGATCACTAATGGCATTACTTCAAAACTAGACATGTAAATAAGCAGGAAAGACAGAGACAAAGACAAAGAGACACAGACACAGCTTTAGAAAGAGTGAGAAACAAATAGAAAGACAGCAAAAGAGAGACATATACAGTGAAACAGAGACAATTAGATAGAGAAAATAGAGAGACAAAGATAGCGAGATATAGCCACTTCCTGTTGGAAGTGTTTATCCCGAGCAACTCTTAATGATCTCATTTACTAAATGAGCAGTAGTGAGTTAAGGGCTTGCTCAGGTTCCCAAAACTGGCAGCTTGGTGGCATTAAACATGTATCATATGTACAGCATGTGATTAAATATAAAGGCTATATCAGTGCAGAGACGTGTGGACATCATTTAGACCCTTTGCTATGTTTCCACACGGACAGTTAATGAGGTGATACCGGAGAAAATGCACTCTTCAAGTCAAGTCAGGAAGCTTATATATATAAAATTATAGACATTTTACAGATTTAAATGATGTATTGTTTTTATCTGTACGATCAATAAAGACAGTAATTTAAGTTTGTGTCACCATAATGAGGGAAAAACCCACAAAACGCCACCAAGAGGGTTAATGGTGTGAATCATGTCGGATTTTGGTGTTTGAGACTTGGCACATAAATAAAACAAAAGTTTACTGATTAAAAATATTTTTATCTGGAGTTTATTTATTTATTTTAGATCTAAGTAAGGAAAGGACGTCGTAGATAATTGTATTTTTTGCCAAAGGTTTAAATTTCTCCTCTTTTTTATTTAGTTATTTAATTATGTATTTAAATTTTTTATAAAAATGGTGAAACAGAAATGCGCGCTGAATTGATAGCACGTTAATAAAATTTCGTGCCGTTTAAAATGTTTTCAATTTTTACAGCCAAATATTCATATACAGTGGTATCCCGCTTATCGACCGGCACGGACATCGACCTTTTCGCTTAGCGAACAGTTTTTCGACCAAAATTTGCGCCTGCTGAATGACCAAATGCCTGCTTATCGACCTTTTTTTTACCCCGACCCACGTGAAGCATTTTTTTTTGTTACTTTTGTAATGTTTTTAATTCATACTTTTTACTGTATTATTGTCAGAAATCCACCTGCCACGTCCCCTTCGGTGGCTGTCAAAACCTCCGCTTTCCCTGAAGCCCCCAGTTTCAACAATGCACACCTGGGGTTATTCACATTATTCACTCATCCCCAGCTCCTATATAAACCCCTCATTCAGCCACACTCCTTGTCAGTTATTGTTTGTATGTGAAGGTGTTTGGTTGTCTCTGTTTTCCCTGTCACACGTATTCCTGTGCGTTTCTTACTTTCCGGACTCCATGCGCTCTCCACGGCTGCGCTTTCTTTCCAAAGCGCACCCCGAATGACCTTTTCCTCCCGTGCGTTTGCCCGTGGACCTCGCCCCTCCAGGGCGTACCACGGATATCTCTCTTGTTTGTCGGGATTCTATGGACTGCCGTGTGTGTGTGTGTGTGTGTGTTTTTTTGTGTTAAACTCTCCGTGTTTTCGTTAAACCAAAGCGACCTGTGCTCCGGCTTTGCCGCCGCTCATTACGCTGCATAACAATTATATACAGTATTATTTATGTACCTGTATTATTTAGTATTAATACTGCTAAAAACAGGGCAAAAATTGTTAATAAATGGGTATCGGTGGAGGTCGGGAACGGATTAATTGGTTTTACATTATTTCTTATGGGATAATTACATTCGCTCTTCGACCTTTTCGCATTTCGACCGGTTTTAAGGAACAGATTAAAGTTGATAAGCGGGGTACCACTGTACATACATACATACATACATACATACATACATACATACATACATACATACATACATACATACATACATACATATATATATATATATATATATATATATATACTGTATATATATATATATATATATATATATATATATATATATATATATATATATATATATATATACACAAAACTAATTAAAATGTTGTTACCTAATGAATGTGTCCAGGCTAAAGATCCACATATAGAACACAAGCAGAGAAAAGATGATGATGATGATCAGGAATGTGTCTGTTCTCAGTCATGTTTACATCACTGACTCCCTCTGTCTCATCCACATTAACCCCAATCTTCTTACTGACTTCTGTGGTGAGTGAGATTCAGGACTTTATACACCAGTGGATTGAACGCGCAATGACAGGAAATCGGTTGTTCGGCTGAAATCGGCACACAGTGAAAATAAAAAAATAATATTTCACCAAATCAATGGATTAAAACTAAAGTAACGAGTCTGTTTTGAAAATGTAAGAAGTAAAAAGTACAGATATTTGCAAAGTTCACTTCAGTGATGAAAGCAAGTTTAATTTATTTGGGTCCGATGGGAAACATTATGTTCGGCGACAAACTGGAGAAAGACTGAACCCAAAGTGTGTAAAGAAGTCAGTGAAAAGTGGAGAAGGAAGTGTCATGGTTTGGGGCATGTGTTCTGCAGCAGGAGTTGGGCCTCTTATACAGCTACATGGCAGAGTAATTGCAAATGTTTATTAGAACCTTCTTCAACAACATATGGTTTCTTCCCTGCGTTCATCACCCAATCAGCCCGCAGTGTTCATGCAGGACAACGCTCCATGTCACACAGCAAAACGGGTAAAGCAGTTCCTTGAAACTGAAAACATTGAAATAATGACATTGCCTGCCCAGAGTTCTGATCTCAACCCAATAGAGAACCTCTGGAAAATCCTTGGTGACAAAGTTATGGCCAAGAAACCCACTACAGTCACCGAACTGTGGAGGAGACTGGAAGAAGAGTTTACCAAAATCACACCAGAGCAGTGTGAGAGACTAGTGCTGTCCAGAGGTGACAAAAGTATACATATCCTTTACTTAAGTAGAAGTACAGATACTCATTCACAAAAGTGGAAGTACTGATTATACTTTCTTACTCAAGTGAAAGTAAAGAAGTCTTGCCTCTGACATGTACTTAAGTAAAAAGTAGTTATTACTTCCACCTGTTTTAGCTGTTAACTGGACCTCACATCATAGATAGATAGATAGATAGATAGATAGATAGATAGATAGATAGATAGATAGATAGATAGATAGATAGATAGATAGATAGATAGATAGATAGATAGATAGATAGATAGATAGATAGATAGATAGATAGATAGATAGATAGATAGATAGATAGATAGATGTAATAGCCTAGTGGGTTAATGTCAGGGTCCCCACGAGGATGAGTTTGAGAGTTTGATTCCTGGTTGCTGTGTTGGTAAATAAAACTTCTGGACCTTGTCCCCTCTGAAAACATGTAAATTCTGTCCTTTCTGTGTTGGATTAATTTCTTGATTTCCTGGTCTTTAATAAAAGATAACTCCACCAAAAAAAAAAAAGCACTTCCGTGGTAGCTCAGTGGGTTAAGGCTTGTGCCTGAACATGGTCCTTAATATAGTCCATGCTGGTGATAAGGTTTCAAAGCCAGTCCTACATGCCTTCTTTCTTACTGCGCTGGCATAAAACAAAGTATGAACCCTCCAAAAAAGCACACATGCTTTTCAGCAGCGGTCGCTCAGTGGTTTAAGGCTTGTGCCTCATCTAAACATGCTTCCCAATCTGATCTCTTCCATGGTTCAGTGGGTTAAGGCTGGTGCCTCACTGAAGTCTTAGACTTAACACTCGACACACACTCATCTCAGCCCATTCCACCATCTATTATTGTTTATACTCTACCGTACTACACTGTTTACATGCTTTTTTTTGCACCTTTGGATCTATTATACTGTTTACATGCTGTTTTTTGCACCTTTACTGTTTCTTATTACACTATACTGTTATTATACTATACTGTTTACATGCTGTCTTTTGCACCTCTTGACTGCTGCTGTTTTTTGCACTACATTGTGTCTGTTTATATTCAGTCCCGGGTATAGTTTTTACAGTTCTCCTCATACAGTACTGTATATTCAGAGTATACAGTAGGTTTACTAGTTGGCGCTATCTCAGGTTTTGTGTCTTGTCTTGTGTTGTCTTGTGTTTTCTGTCTGCACTGTCTGTCTGTATTGTTTTTTTGTCTGCACTGTTCTCACCAGGTTGCACTCGATGCACTTTATGTAGCTTGTTGTTGTTTAGTGTAGCTCCAGGGTTCCGGAGGAACGTTGTCTCGTTTTTACTGTGTACTGTGTACCACTGTGTATAGTAGAAATGACAATAAAAGCCTCTTGACTTGACTTGACTTGATATTGAGGATCAGGGTTTAAGTCCTGCTTTCTGCCTGCTAGTTGCGATGTAGGTTATGTTCCTGCTTCCTAAATCTTTCTTTAGCTTTATATTCTTGTGTTGATGGTTTAAAGGTAGATAGACCTGCTCCAAACAAACTTCCTAGCCTGTCTTCCCTGATGGTTCAGTGGGTTAAATCAGGTTGCTTGCTTTTGGTGGGGTTCAGGGTTCGAATCCTGCTTTCTGTCTGCCAGTCACGATCAGGATTCACTTCCTACATCTTTCTTTAGCGATATATTTTTGTTTTTAATGGGTTGAAAAGAAAGATAGACCTGCTCTAAACAAGCTTCCTAGCCTGTCCTTACCATTGGTTCAATGGGTTAAGGTTGGTATCTCGCTGGTGGTGGGAATCATGGTTTGAATTCTGCTTTCTTCCTGCTAGTTACAATGTAGTTTCAACTTGTGCTACTTACATCTGTATTCGCTTCCTACATCTTTCTTTAGTGTTAAATTCTTGTGTTGATGGTTTGAAAAGAATGATAGACCTGCTCTAATCAAGCTTCCCATCCTTTTATTTCTAATGGCTTAGTGGGTTAAGGCTGGTACTTTGCTAATGTTGGTGGTCAGGGTTCAAACCTGGCTTTCTGTCTGCTAGTCATGAGGTAGGTTAAATTCCTGATTCGTACATCTTCATATGATATGGGTTTGCTTTATATATGTCTTTAGCATTATATTCTTGTGTTGATGGTTTGAAAGAAAAGATAGACCTACTCTAAACAATCGTCGGAGTTGGTCCTTCCCGATGGTTCAGTGGGTTAAGACTGGTATTTCGCTGTTGGTGGGGTTCATGGTTCGAATCCTGCTCTCTTTGTTTCTGTCTGGTCTGAATTTCTTGCTTTGAAGCATGAAACGAAGGATAAACTCCCAAAAAAAGAAGGTTTGCTGTGGGACTTGATGGCTTTGTGATAAAAGCCTTGCCTCTGAGCTCAGAGGTTGCTGGTTCAAATCTGGCTTGTCCCCACACTCGGTAAGCTGTGTGTGGTGAGCAATGGAGTGGTTGACTGTGAACAGAGGTTGGGAAGACCTGCTGCTTCACAGCCTCAGAAAAAGTGAGGGTGATAGGATTTTGGCAGAATTTTTCCCTATATATGCAAAACCAAGTCGATACTTTTTTGGACGTTTGTGCTTCATAACCCCCTGTTTTCAGCTTCTCTGACATGGGGGGGCAGATGCCCGGATATTGCCCCCCTGCTTCAGGATACGCCCTCCGAATCCGAATCCACAGCCAACCTTCCACGCAGCCATTTCTGACACCTTCCACACTCTTAACTTTGAGCCCTGGCCGGGGTTTGAACCGGCAACCTCACAACCCAGAGGTAAAGCTCTTCCAATCGAGCCACAGGATCTCCTGCAAGAACCTGATTTTTAGGACCTTTTTTGGTTCTTTTTAAAAACTTTTTAAACAAGTTAAAGGAAAGCTAATCGGTAGGAATCGAACCAGGTGAGTCAGATAGCAGCGACCACTTCACTGACCATTACACCAACACAGGAGAGGCAAACAAGCCTTTGCTTATTGGACTCTTGGCTTTTCTATAGTTAGGAGACCAGTGTTTTCTCTTAGATCATGATGGTAGAGGGTCAAAACTTCTCCTTCTTGTACATTCTCTCAGTAACTCGAAGTCTATGAGGAGTGACTCAGGTACAAGAACCACATCTCCAACACCTGCACCACTGATATACCATGATTTGCCAGCAACCAATTTTAATCTTTCATTGTTCTGTTTTTAAAAACTTCTTATAATGTTCATTATGAAACTAGAGGTAAGAATCGAACCAGGGAAGTCTTTCATCATAGATCACTAATGGCATTACTTCAAAACTAGACATGTAAATAAGCAGGAAAGACAGAGACAAAGACAAAGAGACACAGACACAGCTTTAGAAAGAGTGAGAAACAAATAGAAAGACAGCAAAAGAGAGACATATACAGTGAAACAGAGACAATTAGATAGAGAAAATAGAGAGACAAAGATAGCGAGATATAGCCACTTCCTGTTGGAAGTGTTTATCCCGAGCAACTCTTAATGATCTCATTTACTAAATGAGCAGTAGTGAGTTAAGGGCTTGCTCAGGTTCCCAAAACTGGCAGCTTGGTGGCATTAAACATGTATCATATGTACAGCATGTGATTAAATATAAAGGCTATATCAGTGCAGAGACGTGTGGACATCATTTAGACCCTTTGCTATGTTTCCACACGGACAGTTAATGAGGTGATACCGGAGAAAATGCACTCTTCAAGTCAAGTCAGGAAGCTTATATATATAAAATTATAGACATTTTACAGATTTAAATGATGTATTGTTTTTATCTGTACGATCAATAAAGACAGTAATTTAAGTTTGTGTCACCATAATGAGGGAAAAACCCACAAAACGCCACCAAGAGGGTTAATGGTGTGAATCATGTCGGATTTTGGTGTTTGAGACTTGGCACATAAATAAAACAAAAGTTTACTGATTAAAAATATTTTTATCTGGAGTTTATTTATTTATTTTAGATCTAAGTAAGGAAAGGACGTCGTAGATAATTGTATTTTTTGCCAAAGGTTTAAATTTCTCCTCTTTTTTATTTAGTTATTTAATTATGTATTTAAATTTTTTATAAAAATGGTGAAACAGAAATGCGCGCTGAATTGATAGCACGTTAATAAAATTTCGTGCCGTTTAAAATGTTTTCAATTTTTACAGCCAAATATTCATATACAGTGGTATCCCGCTTATCGACCGGCACGGACATCGACCTTTTCGCTTAGCGAACAGTTTTTCGACCAAAATTTGCGCCTGCTGAATGACCAAATGCCTGCTTATCGACCTTTTTTTTACCCCGACCCACGTGAAGCATTTTTTTTTGTTACTTTTGTAATGTTTTTAATTCATACTTTTTACTGTATTATTGTCAGAAATCCACCTGCCACGTCCCCTTCGGTGGCTGTCAAAACCTCCGCTTTCCCTGAAGCCCCCAGTTTCAACAATGCACACCTGGGGTTATTCACATTATTCACTCATCCCCAGCTCCTATATAAACCCCTCATTCAGCCACACTCCTTGTCAGTTATTGTTTGTATGTGAAGGTGTTTGGTTGTCTCTGTTTTCCCTGTCACACGTATTCCTGTGCGTTTCTTACTTTCCGGACTCCATGCGCTCTCCACGGCTGCGCTTTCTTTCCAAAGCGCACCCCGAATGACCTTTTCCTCCCGTGCGTTTGCCCGTGGACCTCGCCCCTCCAGGGCGTACCACGGATATCTCTCTTGTTTGTCGGGATTCTATGGACTGCCGTGTGTGTGTGTGTTTTTTTGTGTTAAACTCTCCGTGTTTTCGTTAAACCAAAGCGACCTGTGCTCCGGCTTTGCCGCCGCTCATTACGCTGCATAACAATTATATACAGTATTATTTATGTACCTGTATTATTTAGTATTAATACTGCTAAAAACAGGGCAAAAATTGTTAATAAATGGGTATCGGTGGAGGTCGGGAACGGATTAATTGGTTTTACATTATTTCTTATGGGATAATTACATTCGCTCTTCGACCTTTTCGCATTTCGACCGGTTTTAAGGAACGGATTAAAGTTGATAAGCGGGGTACCACTGTACATACATACATACATACATACATACATACATACATACATACATACACATATATATATATATATATATATATATATATATATATATATATATATATATATATATATATATATATATATATATATATATACTGTGCATATATATATATATATATATATATATATATATATATATATATATATATATATATATATATATATATATATATATATATATATATACTGTATATATACACAAAACTAATTAAAATGTTGTTACCTAATGAATGTGTCCAGGCTAAAGATCCACATATAGAACACAAGCAGAGAAAAGATGATGATGATGATCAGGAATGTGTCTGTTCTCAGTCATGTTTACATCATTGACTCCCTCTGTCTCATCCACATTAACCCCAAACTTCTTACTGCCTTCTGCCTGCTGATTCTTAGCTCCATAAACTAGTCTACATCTGTGGTGAGTGAGAGACAGGACTTTATACACCAGTGGATTGAACGCGCAATGACAGGAAATCGGTTGTTCGACTAAAATTGCACGCAGGGGAAAAAAAAAAAATAATAATTTCACCAAATCAATGTATTAAAACTAAAGTAACGAGGCTGTTTTGAAAATGTAAGAAGTAAAAAGTACAGATATTTGTGTAAAAATGTAATGAGTAAAAGTAAAAAGTTTGAAAAATAAATAGTGGAGCAAAGTATTGATACTAAAAAAATCTACTTAAGTACAGTAACGAAGTATTTGTACTTCGTTACTTCCCACCTCTGGTGCTGTCCTTTGGCCACAGATGTGCTGAAGTCATTCAGAGCAGAGGCCTGTACACTTCCTACTAATTGCTGACTGTTGTAACCTTCAGAAAATTTTGTTGTAATCTTTTTCCATGCTACAGTCATTGTTGTTCTCTAATCTTGATCTGTGTGTTTTCTGCAAAATAATGTTTTTTTTTTTTTTAAATGCCAAAGTTATTTTGTGGAATAGGTGTTCTGGTAGCATGGTATAGACAGGACAAAAACTCCTTCAACTGTTGAGCAGTGAAGATGACATTATTTCAGAATTGTTCAATTGTTTATAAACTGTTCTCTAATTTTGATCTCCAGTGTATAAGTGTGTGTGTGTGTGTGTGTGTGTGTGTGTGTGTGTGTGTGTGTGTGTGTGTGTGTGTGTGTGTGTGTGTGTATCTGTGTGTAGGTATATAGACCTTGGGATTCTGAATCTTGGTAATCTAATAAATTTAAACTACAAATATTCAATGTAAAGTATTAAAAATTTTTACCAATAATTTTTAATTTTGTAATAATGTTTGATAGACATATTGAAAACCTGATAACCATCTAGTGCTATTGTTACAGTGCTAGTAAACACAGTCTTAACACCCTGATTATTTGATTAAATTATTATATTTATAATTGAGGTCTTGTAGTTATAAACCTGTTTAACCTCCTAAAACCTGAGCTTTGGTTTGGCTTGCATTTTAGATTTCTTCCAGTTATTTGGGGTTAGGAAGAACCAATAATTATAATAACCATATATTTTCTTTGAAGATGAAGCTCTTCTTGGAAAAAAATTATGTCACTTATGTGGACACTCGGTCTGTATCTACAGAAAACAATAAAGACACCATTGTGCACAATGTCCACGTATGTGGACACCCAGGTCGTAGGAGGTTAAATAGGCTCTTGGAACGAATAGGTTCACCCGCAAAAGCCTGAAAAATATACAACTCCTTTAAATGAGCTAAAACCTAATTCCTCAATAATAAAAAATCTCCAATAGCCATAATATCATTGTACATGTATACATTTTGATCTTAATATTTGAATAGATGGAGTGGCGCTGTAAAGTCTGTTGAAAAGTCTGTGGAATTTTATTTTATACTTAAAGCTGTAAAGAAAAAAGATTTTTATATGAATTATAATATAGGAAGTGGGTGCTTCTTATAACATTTACATCCCTAATGGGTGGAGGCACATAATGGTACCCGCATTGTTTTGCTAACTATTCTGAATTTCTTACAAAAGAAACACAATGGACTTGGAGCAAATATATTCATAACCAAAAAACACACACACACACACACACACACACACACACGCGCGCGCACACACACACACACACAGACGCACAAACTATGCATGGAAAAGGGTAATCGATAAAGCTGTTTTTTTTGTACAACCTCTGAGCAATAGTTCAATGACTTAGTGAATAGCACATTATTTGTGAGTTTATATGGGTGCATGTGTGTTTCTGTGTGTTTGTGTTCAGCAGTGCAGTCCAATGATCTTAAATAACCAATTAATTTCAGTATTCAAACGCTGCCACACTATACTCTATTCATTACTTACTTATTATAAATAAATAACATTTGTTTTATTACCTTATGCTTTATATTGAAAAAAACTTAAATAATTTAAATGGTGAGTGGACGCAGCATAACAAGTAGGGATATTACGGGTAGTTAATTCTGTGTGTAAAAGAGAGAGCGAGAAGGAGAGAGAAAATGAGAAAAAGAGACACACACACATAATTGAAATGTCGCTGTCAAGCACAACATTTTTCTTGGTAAAATGTTCACATTTTATTGGCACATGCACCGCGTCCGACGTGACATCCATTTCATGATTTAAATCTCAAACAAAGAACATATTTCATAATACAATTTTGGTATATTTTAAATAAATGTTTATACTGTGAACAAAACAGGAAGTAGGAAATTTTACTTGTTTATAGAAAAATAATGGCATTATAATAAGATTGTGTTTTGTCTCTTCCTGAATATGTTCAACATTTAGGCTATGCTATCTCAGCCCCAAAGTAATGAGTTGGCAATTTGCAGTTTTTTCCCCAGAAGAGTCAAACAAATTAAATTTTTTTAATAGATATATATTTTTACATGATTTATTTTGGACCATGTACATGTACAGTCATGTTAGTCAGGAAGGTTCAAATTACATAAGTACACCCATAGGGGTTTTGTAGTTCCATCTTGTGTGTGTGTGTGTGTGTGTGTGTGTGTGTGTGTGTGTGTGTGTGTGTGTGTGTGTGTGTGTGTGTGTGTGTGTGTGTCCTCAGGCCTCAGAGCATTTGGGTTCCTTGTAGAGTGGGTTGGAGAAAGACAGTTTTGCAGGAAACTAAAAACAACACAGAAGAATAGGCAGGTTTTCAAACAACACCATAGCTTAAAAAAAAAACAAGTAAAAATATATTTCATTATCATTTCCTTTTGTTTTCATTTCTTTGGCTGGATGGGAAAGGGACAGCCAAAGATTTGTGGTGTTACATGTCAAAGACACACACTTTGTCGATGTGGCTTTAAACCGAAACAGTGATTATAAAAAGATTACAATATCAGCTTTATATCAAGCTGTGGCTTAATTTGTATCATTTCTGACCTGAACCAAACATTAATCATAAGCCATTTAAATAACCTCTGCAAATATTGCAAATATATTTTATATTGTACATAATCCCTTACTTACTTAAAAAAAAACCTGCAGGAATATAAATGCCTGGCTGAGTCAGTCACTTCAGCACTGGGTATGCATGTCATTACAGACAAAACCCAAGAGGAAAGACCTCACACCTTGCAGAAATTGACTACTGCTTGATTACATGTCAAAGATACCCAGCATGAATTGATGTGTGGAGGTCACACTCTTCAGGCATTTAGTGATGCGAGCAAAATTTCACATACTCCAAGGTAAAAGACACAATCTACATAGATCACGTGACCATACATTTCATACATTGACTTTATTTTCGAAATAATAAGTAAGAAAGGTTTACAATGAGAAGTTTACATTAAATTATTTGTTGGTAGCATTCACATTAAAATGCCTGAATCTGAACCATCTTGGTGTAACTTTCCACAATCTTCCAGCAATGTTTTGGTTTTGTTGCATGACCTTTCTTACAGAACTGGCATAACACAGTCAAATTTGGGGGGTTTTTTTCAGTCTACATATTTTCTGTGGGATTTAGGTCAGATTTTTTTATAACAGCATCTCTAATACTTTCACTTTGTTGTCTTTAAGCTATTATCTTTTAACTTTAGAATCATAGTAAGCTTAGGATAAGTTTTTATTTAGGTCTTGGCTGAGCTACTTGGATTTTCCTGGGTATCAAGGGCAAAAAAGCACTGGCTCTAAAGATAGAACTAGAAAAAATACTGCCACATATGTGCTCCCAATTAACTCTTTAGTAAGTTATAACTGGCAAGAAGCTTAAAAAAAGTAATTACATCATATATTTCGAATTGAAATTGTAAAAAAAAAAGACAGTTGACTTGGTGTCACCAAGAATTTACCAACTGGAAATCTGAGACAGTGAAGTGAAGATTACATTAAAATAATCACATGATGTGAACAAAATATATCCCCTAGATGAAAAAGTTGTGTATTTTAACTAGGGCTGCTAAAATGAACGTGTTAATAACAAGTTAGCACAAATTCATTTCAATGGCACTAATTTGATTAACGAGGTGATTAATAAAAGACGCTAAATTAAAACCTCCAACGCAACATTTATTCACAACATCCTTTCTTTAACCAGATATTTACTCCACTAAGAAATTAACTCCACCACAAAAACATTTTGAAGCACTAAACATTTCTTTTACTGACGCGCCAAGTCGCAAATCAAGCACCAAAATCCACCATGATGCACACATACAGGTATTAAAAACGTCTGTGTGGAAACATAGCATAAGTTCCATTTGGTGTCCTGATGATTAACATCATTTTACTATAATTGCTTTAAAAAATCTACAAGAATATTTTGTCTTCATGCTCTGTTGAGTATGGTTTCATTAATAATAAACATAGATTTGCATGTATAAACATGCATAAAAATATCAATTTAAGGTCAAGTTTGAGTTAACTCGTGACAATCATGCCCTAATTTTAACATTAAACTAGTGAAATATCTATAGCTCTTAGGATGAAGGTAGACTATGGTCTCAACTTAATACTTAGTACACTTAAATCAAACACAAAGCAATTATACCACAAAGTTTGAGGCACACAATTGTATAGAATGCCTTTGGATGTGGTAGCATTTTATTTTTCCCCTTCACTTGAACCAGGAGACCTAAATCTGTTCCAGCATAAGAATGCCCCTGTGAAAAGCTCCATAAATATATGGTTTGCATAAATATATGGTTTGCATAGGTTTGTATAGGGACCTCAACCCTACTGAACACCTTTGGCATTAATTAGAATGCAGACTGCACCCTCCATCAGTACCTGACTTTACTAATACCTTTGTCACTGAATTAACACAAATCTTCCAATGCACACTCCACAATCTAGTGGAACATCTTCCAAGAGGAGTGGAGAGTATACCTTAATAACAGCAAATGGAGATTAAATGTGAAATGGGATGCTCAAAAAGCACATTGGAAGCTTATTATTAGGTGTCCACAAACGTTTGTCCATATAATATATGTGTATCTGGATTTTTCCAGGTTTGTCCTATGCAAATCTGTGCAGTGCAAAAAAGAGCTTTAAATTCAATGTAATTAGGACTAAGTGAATAAACTAATAGATAGGAAAACACTCATATACAATGCAGCATTTAAAATCCAAGATGCTGAGTAAAGAGCTATAGTTATTCAAATTTACAGTGTATATTTGCATATACAAGATATTCTCCAGTTACACTCACACACTGTTATACACAATATACACACTCATTGCAGTACATTATAGTTGGAAATAACTGTATTTCATATGAGCAAAATCATTTTCAAGCTGCAAATGGCCTACATTTAGCATCAAGGCAAATTCCTGTTCATTCTCTTTATTGCTGTAGGCCAAGAAAATAAATGATTGCGCTCTAATAGTGGCCTTTTAATACTTGTTAAAGTGTCAATAATAAATATATTAAGGACTAAAAAGCACTTCGGTCAAAATGTTGATACCCAAAATAAGTGCCGTTTCAACCTTCAGTAATGTAAATGCTGCTCTGCATGTGAATTCTGTTTCCCTTTTTTAAATGTAAATTCTATTTTGTATTTTTATTGTAATTCTATTTTGGTATATCATAAATGATTATTTCTTGTGTATTTTATGACCAGTCTTTAAAAGCATTTCCCTGCATGTCCATGGTTGTGTATGTGACAAATATAATGTTGATGGTAATGCATTGTGTGCGAGCAAGTACTTGGAAATGTGTGTGTGTGTGTGTGTGTGTGTGTGTGTGTGTGTGTGTGTGTGTTGTGCATGTGTGTTCACGAGCGATATTATTTGTACCTCTGGTTCATCTCTCCATGGATAAACACTGATAGCCAGATTAGGAAATTTACTCCATCTTGCTTTAAAGGCAGCAGATTCTCGAGGCCTCACATCTGGAAACTGAATCACATATTATACTTTATTAGAAACCAATAACCATTAGCTTAAATTAGCTCACTGTAATTTCATGTTTTATGTTTCATAACGTTTCATGCAATGTTGCCAAAGGGTACATCATTATAAAGATACTGTATGTACAGAAGCATTAATATAATGCATTGATTCATGCAATATGACTTGTGTATTATATGTATATATTATATTTATTATATCTATTTATACCACATCACTCTTGGGTCATTGCTTGTGATTGGTCAGAAGGTGTTTATTAATTTTCTACAACAGCTGGAAAATGTATATTATTTAACAAAACAACAACAATAATAATTAATATTCATAATTATGTATCTTGTGCCCATTTAAAAAAACTTCTAAAAGCACTTTGACAATGGATACTTGAATTAAAAGGATTAAAACTGCAATAGCTAATACAGTGAAGTTTTTCTTTCCTTTACATTTTTATTTTTGACTTTACATTGATTTACAGCCTTTCCCTTCTTTTTACTTTCTTTCTGTAAAGAAATCTCTCTAGTGGCACCACTTTTGTAACACCCAGAGGCAAAGCTGTATCTACCTTTTACTCCACAGAAAAGTATTAAGGATGGAGGATGCAATTATTCTCTCTCATTAACTTCAAAAGAGATAATAAAAAGGGGCTAATGATTAAAGACCAATTTTTTAAGGTGTAATGGAATCAGAGTGTTGGTTGACTGCATTTCTTAATAGTGAATTGTTGTCAAATGCAATACTGTGCTGTAAAAGAAGAATGCCGTCATGTCTTCTATAAAGATTATTATTAATAATAAACTGTTAAAAGTCAAAATTTGGTGCAAGAACCCTATGTAATCAGGGTTTTCAGGTACATTGTGTATATTACTGTGTATTTAAAAGGAAGTTGACTGTTGAGGATTTTAAAGCATATTTTGATGTTAATTAATATATTATTATGATATGAGATCCAATTACCAGCGTGACACTAGTAGTAATGATACATGTACATGCCAGAGCCCAAACTTCTTTGCTTTTCTTTAATGAAAAAGTGTAGTCAATACTGTAACTGTAAGTCTTTTAAAACATGAGTATTGATACTTGAGTAAAAGATGTGTGTTCTTTTGCCTATATCTATCTATCTATCTATCTATCTATCTATCTATCTATCTATCTATCTATCTATCTATCTATCTATCTATCTATCTATCTATCTATCTATCTATCTATCTATCTATCTGTCTATCTATCTGTCTATCTATCTGTCTATCTATCTACACATACACAAAAACACAAAACGCAAAAGTAAAAAAACAAAAGTGTATACACAAAAGTGAGTACACCTGTCACCTTTCAGCAACCATTTCAGTATATCTTCTCAAGGGACAATACTATAAAAATGAAGCTTGGATACATTTTAGAGTAGTCTCTAAGAGGTCGATCAAAAAAGTTGAAACCTTGTGCTGTGTTGTGAGGTGCAGAAGCTGGCTTAAAAAATACAGATGCATGAGTGCTGCCAGCATTGCATTAGAGGTTGCAGAAGCAGAAGGTCCGTTAGTCACAGCTCTGCAACAAGTCGGTTTGCATGGCCGTCGTCCCAGGAGGAAGCCTCTTCTGAAGCTGTCTCACAAGAAAGACGGTCTAAGAGCATGAATTATTGGAACAATATCCTGTGGTCTGATGAGACCAAGATAAACTTGTTTGGCTCAGATGGTGTCCAGCATGTGTGTTGACGACTTGGTAAAGAGTACCAAGAAAATTGTATCTTGCCTTCAGTCAAGCATGGTGGTCTGGGGCTGCATGAGTTCTGCTGGTACTGGGAAGCTGCGGTTCATTGAGGGAAACATGCATTTACAGTTCTGTGAGATTCTAAAGCAGAACACGGTTTCTAAAAACAACCCCAAACCCATTGCCAAGATAACTGCCTTGTTGAGGTGAAGGTGATGGAGTGGTCAAGTATGTCTCCAGACTGGAACCCTATTGAGCGCCTGTGGGGCATCCTCAGGCTCTTCTCTGTTCTAGCACCGAGGTGGTGGAATGAACTTTCCCTAGATGTCCGTACAGCGGAGTCCCTGGCTATCTTCGAACGACGATTGAAGACCTACCTCTTTCTAAAACACTTAAATTAGCACTTTCCAGGTTTGCTTTGGAGAAATCAAGAGGTATATTTATATTAAGTTTGTAATCCTGCGTACCAGTGTAGATTTATTCATTGCTAGAGACTTAAAGCACTTTTGTACGTCGCTCTGGATAAGGGCGTCTGCCAAATGCCACAATTGTAAATTTCAAGCGGGAGGTGGAGAAGTGCCATGTGTCTAACAACCGTCAGCTCCGTGATGTCATTACGATGGAGTGGAAGAGGATCCCAGCAACAACCTCTGCAGCTCTGGTGAATTCCATGCCCTCGAGAATAAGGCAGCGCTGGACTACAGTGGTGCTCACACAAAATAATACTGACACTTTCGACCCAGTTTTGACATGTTCAATTAGGGTGAACTCACATTTGTTGGCCGCTATTGTGACAACAATGGCTGTATGTTGAGTTATTTTAAGAGGACAGTAAATCTATACTAAGCTGCACTGTGAGCGGTGAACTGGCTTTTGGGAGATTATATATATATATATATATATATATATTACCTGTTTTCTGAACTTGGCAGCATCATTTTCCAGTTCATCATTTTCAATTAACCTGGAATCTCTATACAGAATAAACATTAAAAGCAATAAATAAACCAAACATTAGTCAGCATTTAGCTACAAATAAAGCAAACATATAAAGTAAAATTAAATTCCTTTCACATTTAATAAGAATGATCTGGATTAAAGTATGAGGCATGAAAAAACAAACTGAGCCCAAACGAAATATACTTACTTAGCCCTACGCTTTCTTTGTATGAAGCAGAGTAAAAAAGTGCCAATGACAACAGCCAATATCAGGATCACTGCTACACTTAGAGCAATGTACACAATCACTGAAATACACACAGTATTATGAAATATCTACACACACACACACACACACACACACACACACACACACACACACACACACACACACACACACACACACACACACACAAACACACACACACACACACAGACACACACAGACACACACAGAGAAACAAAGACTAAAGCTAATTAAATGCAACATCTGCTAAAAAAAATGACTTAATAGCAGCTTTAAACTGGTCACACATACCTGGTCTAGTGTCAGCGATCACAACTGAGGTTGTGGGAGGAGTTGGTTTATGTTGCACATGACAGCGGTTTCCAGTCCACATTGATTTACAGCTTGACAAGAAAACGACTATTAGGTAACACATACCTTCCTTTACATTCACACACACACATGCTTTCTTAAATGATCCTCAGTAAACAAATGTGACTTCTTCCTGTTGGTACACATCTGTTTCATAAAATGACACTAACAAACTCCAACTATTCTGCATACTAAAATTATATTTAGCATTTATTTCATGCATACTGCTTTATCCCAAATAAATTCTGATCAGTCCTGCAGTTTTTGCCACCATCCTAGAACATTTTCAATGGACTTAGTTGGTGCCATTGCATGAACACTTGTCATTTAAAACTCCTTGACCCAGAACAGGATATAACATTTACTGATAACACAAGAGCACAAAATAAACTCACATTAGAAGCAATGTTAGGAACTGTGGGGGTCCAAGACAGGAAAGTGCACTGGCTATACTGATACTTTTGCCATTCTGATACCCAGATGCATTTAAATGAAATCACAAATCCATAAAATCCAACTTTATATGCTAGAGCATATTGGGCAACATTATATGCATATTGATATTTATCTGTTTCCTACCTTGTTAAATCATTGTTGATAATTAATGTGAAAAATCAATAACATGATCAGTGTCTTGACATAGATGAATATCATTAATTATTAATAACACATAATTAAAGGTAAATTGAGCACCCAGCCCCCCAACCTTTTTGAAACTGAGAGCTACTTCTTGGGTAGTGATTAATGTGAAGGTCACTTCTGAAATAACAAATTTGCAAAATTGACCTTTAATTATGTTATTATTAATAATTAATATCATTAATTAATCTATGTCTCGTCATCTATATTTTAATATTTTCATTTTTAAAAGATTTTGTCAGGGAACCACCAGCCACGCCTCCCTCCAAGGCTCTAACTCTCACCCAGCCTCTTCCTTCTCTAATCACCTACACCTGTTCCCCATTACCTTTCCCCTTTATAAGCTCTGGATTCCACCCTATTCACTGTCAGATCTACTCATTGCCATGAGAGATCTACCGGACTTCCTACCACTAGTATTTCCCGTACTTCCATGCTCCGCTTTGGAGGAAGCGCTCAATATAGGTTTGCCTTTAACGGCTCACATTGACGATCTTCCCTGGACTACCCGAATTACGGATTCTGCCCGCTCTCTGGTTCGTACTTCTCCTCAAGCATCTGCCTTGTATATGTTCAGACTAAATAAAGACAAGGTGTTTATCCATACTCTGGTTTCCAACTCTTATTCTATCCATAACAGATTTAAAAAAAGAATAGCAAAAAAAAATGTGATGCAGCTCACTGGTAAGTGGCGCTATAGTGGCGACTCGTGTGGTCCTTGCGGGCGATCTGGTGCCCGCGGGCACCATGTTGGTGACCCCTTTGCTGGAGTATGAGCATAAATTTTTTTAATGCGCATGCTAGAAGTAGCCTGCAAAAGTGCTGGATTTTAAAAACTTTGTATACACTGTCCGTCTTTTGCTTAAAGCACGCAACACAGCTTTCAGCTCTGGAGGCCTACAGCGTTGCCAGAGCCAATCTAAGGTGGGAAATTTGCAAAGCTAAACATGCATACAAACAGCAGATTGATCAGCACTTAAACTCTTGACCCCTGACGCATGTGGCAAGAGATTCAGGACATCATTGACCTTAAACCACCCAGCGGGAAACCACCAACCAGTTATGCTTCACTCCCCGACGAGCTCAACCTTCTATGCTTGGTTTGAAAAAGGGGAACATCAAGGCAGAGCTATTACCAGGTAAGCAGCCACGCATACTCTTTACCTCTGAAGTGTGTGCTACCCTGGGCAGGGTAAATGCACATTAAGCAGCTGGCCCTGATGGCATCCCTGGCCGTGTACTCAAAGCATGCACCGAGCAGTCGGCTGGGGTCTTCACAGACATCTTCAATCTGTCTTTGGCCTAAGCAAATGTCCCCACCTACTTTAAGTCTGCTATCATCGTACAGATGCCAAAGCACTCCACTGCAACAGAACTAGGTGACTTCCGTTTCGTCGCACTCACTCCTGTCATTGCAAAGTGCTTTGGAAGACTGGTCTTTACCCACCTTAAAGCCTGTCTGCCACTCACTCTGGACCCATACCAATTTGCCTATGACCCAAATTGTTCAAATAGGGATGTGTATTGTCCCCTCTCCTATACTCCCTTTTCACTCATGACTGCATACAATACCTGCCTATGCCTCAAACAGCATTGTTAAGTTCACAGATGACACCATGGTGGTAGGCCTAATCAGAAGAAACGATGAGACAGTTTATAGGGAGGAAATCCAGCACCTAGTAGCATGGTGTGAGCACAATAACCTGAAATTTAACACCAAAAAGACAAAGGAGGTCATTGTGGACTTTTAGATGAGCCGGCAATCACACTCAAGCTCCCATTCACATCAGCGGAGCTGCTGTAAAGCGTGTACCCAGATTTGAGTTCCTTGGAGTCCATATCTCTGAGGATCTCACCTGGTCTCTGAACTCTTCTATCCTGATCAGTAAAGCACAACAGTATTTCCTGAGGAGACTTAAAAAGTCCCGTATGTGCTATAGGATACTGAAGAACTTTTACCACTCTACCATTGAGAGCATCTTCACTAACTACATCTCAGTGCGGTACAGCAGCTGCACTGATTCGAACCTTAAAGCCCTTCAGAGGGTGGTGAAAGTGCTTAACAAATTATCGGCACTCAGCTACCCACCTTGGAAGACATTCAAAAGAAACGATGTCTGTGAGGGGCATTATCAAATATTCCTCTAACCCCAATCACGGACTATTCACCCTTCCCCCATCGGGCAGATTTTTGCAATATCCATAACTTATCACTGCACTACTGTATATTCCACCGATATTTATTCTGTATATACTGTATCATACAAACATTCATACTTGTACATAACTGTATCATGTCATTTGAGCATATTATCTCCTGACCTGTCTATCTATGTACAATTTTTGCACAGTATATTGTATATTACGATATATACATATATTATTACCTACTGCACCTTCTGTACATTATTCACCCTCACCCCTGTACACATGGACCCCATACCCTTATTTATCACACTGCTATTTATTGTAAATATGCCACTTATGCACATCTGGTAAGATGCTAACTGCTTTCACTGGCTTTGTACATGTACCCTGCACAATGACAATAAAGTTAAATGTAATCTAATATACTGTATAAATCATGCTATCAAAGCAAACATGAAAGTTAGCTAAACAATTTTAATTGCATGCTCCAAACTGAAATCTAGTAGAGCAAGTTACATTCAGCTTAACCTAAAATGTTATTTAATGCATTAATTAACAAACTAACAGGTAATTAAGGTAGTCAACTCATGGAGTAGTTAAAGTTAGTTCTTGATTAATATATGCCTTAAGTAATCATTAGTTCATAATAAAGTAACATTTATTTTACATATTAGTACATGCTTTTTTTATGTACTGTTATTTTAAAGTGTTATCAGTTGGCTAAATGATATTTTTTTCTGACGTTTTTCTTGCAGTGCGATGGCTTGTGAGTTTATACTGAGATTTTAGATTACTTTGGATTGTTTTATCATTCTGCTTGCTATCTTATTAAAGACTATTTTATAGGTATAAGCCTGTCCACTGTCCAAATGTGGTTTAGATTGTATGTATCCAGGTTGCATATATCAGTTTAACTGACCCTTCTAAAAGCAGTATTGTATGTAACAAGACATAACCTTGCAAGCATTCCGAGGCCTACAAACTGCAGGTTATTCCCTGGAAAAAAGATTCTATTTCATTTGCTGTATGAAGTGTGTGTTACTTACATGCACAAAGGTCCATGTTTCTCCACTATACACATTCCATTATTGAGACAGTATCCGGTGGGACAATCTGAAAACCAGACACATATATTTAACACACTTATGCACAAATCTCAAAAAAATTACAAAAGAGCTCCTTTGTAACTTTGCATGCACTCTAACAAATTCTTGCATTTACATATTCAGAAATATTTTATTACAGCTATTCTCAACAAATTTTTCATGACAGTACTTGCAAAGATTACAAATCACTGAGGCTTAAAGTAGAACAGATGAGCTTTTATAAACCCTGGAAAATAAAGACTGGCAGCCGAAGAGTTATGTCAGATCTTTTTAGTCTCAAAATCTTTCACCAAGACTTTTCTCTAGAGTAAAACTTTGTACTCAGGCTTTGCTTTTCAAACTCAATTCCAATCTGGACTAATTATTGAAACAGGGGTTTTCAAAAAGGTGAGAAAATATACCGAAGCAGTGCAGTGAATAATTTGTACTTTTTTGTATGTTTCATCACATATTCTTTCTATAAGCACAACACTGTGTACTGCTACAGATAAGGTACAGTGCATGAACCAGGTTATGAACTCAGTGCAGTTGCCTGTCAAACTCTCCCTGAGCTTATAATGAAACCAGGTAAAACATGGAAATGCTTAAACTTATTACTTATCATTAATTAGTTTAAGGCTCAGGCTTCACACTGTGTCTGCTCACAATTCTTCTTTATTAAATTAATTTATTCATAAATTCATAACTAACAGTACACCAGGTTTCGAAGAGAGGATCATAGCTGACTCTAAGCAATTATATTAAGCTCTTTAATGAAATTCACATTGGCCTTAATTTACACAAATATACACTTTCTGTATATAATGTGTTTGTATAAATATATATATATATATATATATATATATATATATATATATATATATATATATATATATATATATATATATATATATACATATATATAAAATATATGTATGTGTATTGCATGTATGTATAAATTTTGGCTTTATTTATAATAAAAATCAAAATTCAGCTTCACCATTGCAGCTGGACTCGTCAGACTTGAAGGCAGGACAGTCTGCAGTCTGATCACACCGCTGATTGTGAACAATACAGCTAGCGGTCTCCTCACACACCAACTCCCCAATCGCACACTGTACAACAGCTGCACACATTCAGAAAAAAATATATGCAAAGAAACACTGGCTAGTCTATCATAAAAAAACTTAACTTTAGCATGTTTTTACTTTCCATGTACTTGTATGTGTGTGTGTGTACGAGTGTGTGTATGAGTGTGTGCATCTCTTACGGCATCCATATTCGTCTTCGCCGTTGGGGCAGTCTGCTACGCTGTCACAGCGCAGCAATGATGGAATGCACATGTTTTTGCCACAGTGGTACTCTGTGTCTTTACAGCCTTTTTGTGGTGGCACAGTCCCACAATCCTCTTCATCTGAACCATCCATGCAGTCCACTTCTCCATTACAGCGCAAGATCAAGGAGATGCACTCCAACAAGTAGACGCACTGGAATTGTTCCAAGTTACATGTCGGGGGGACAGGGGTGACAAGAGCTGATGAAACAGTAAAAAACATTGGAAGGGTCAGTTTGAAAGATTTCCATTCTCTGGACTCTGTTTTTCTGTACACATACAAAAATTGGACAAGAAATTGCACTTCCTGGACAGCTACATTTTATTAGCCACTCTATTAATAAGGCACACTGTTTCTGCTGTCTGGAATGTAAATGATTTACTCAAGTAGTTATAGTAAATTAGGAATCAGAAATGTGTACTGTACCTCCTTTAGCACACTCTTGGGTAAATGAGAGGTCATCGATGGCGATGTCTGTCCAATTGTTTCCTACCACGTCAGCCTGAAAACTCACTCTGAAGGGATGAGGATTTGACAGCAGCACGTTAATGTAACGCCACCCATTTCCATAGTTCCCACTAGCAGCCCACATAAGTAAGGGAATGCCGCTAGTGCCCACTGTGTGCACCTGGAGATTTTAGTGAAAAAACGTTAATTTTAATAAAAATTAAACATTTATAAAATTTATTTATTTATTTATTTATTTATTTATTTATTTATTTATTTATTTATTCATTTATTCATTTATTAATTAAAAAAATGAATAAAAAACGAAATTTATTATCATCATATAAAAAGTAGCAGTAAATCTTATAGAATGGCATAGGAGCAGTTTTACCCTTTTACCCTAATGAATATTCAAGTTGGAAAGTTGATTTAGTTGTTGCTTGTTTGTGAATCAAGTAAGTGAAATAAAGTAAATTGGTATAGGTCAGGTGACTGACTACACCATTTAGAGCACTCCATTTCTTTGCCTTAAGCAACTATTGGGTGGTATGCTTTGGATCATGAGCGCTCCCTGTCCTTCTCTATACGTATGTATGTGTTATATGTATATATGTACTATATGTAGTGTTCTCTTCTAACATTCTGCTTTCCAAAGATTATTTTGGTTTCATCTTTCCACATCATATTGTTCCAGAACTGGGCATGATTTTTTTCACATGCATTCTAGCTGTCTGATTTGCATCCTGAGGTAAACGCACTATATATACATTCATGAAACTGCTTTGTAAACAATTGTCAAACAATCATTTTTGAGCCTGTGAATTAGTAGAAACTATGTTTAAAAAACGAATGGCTGTAATGCCTAAATGGTCAACACAATATTTTTTATTAAAACACATACTATTGAAGTCTATACTTCAATCACATCTTGATTGATTCAATGCACTCAATTCAGCACTTAAATGCTGAAGTATCTTGGGGTAATGAGTGATCAAAGTAAAGATCGTTGATGCTCTCTAAAGAGCTGACTCTTTGCTATACAGTGCACACAAGCAGACTGCATAGTGGGCGCCAATGGCATGTAAACTCTTTACTTAAGAGGCTACTTCTATTTCTAGAACTTTGGACAAAATGGTAGGTTTGTAAGACATATGCAGAAGTAGAACATGAACACCTTTCTTTACTCAACTAAACGTGGTAATAGAGATGGATAGAGACTAATAAAGGGATTGGGAAATAATTATTGACCATGTGATTACGGTTATTCAGGGTTTCTAGTTCTCTCTGTCTAAAATTGGTTGACCTACTATATATTTCAGATCACATCATGCTAATACCTCCATGTCTTTCTCTTTCTCACCTTCAGCATGCCCATTTGTTTGGAGCCATACATGTGGAACCAGAAGCGCAGATGGCAGACACCAGTACTGGCAGGAAACTCCTGCTGGGTGATTATACGAGCAACATCCCCCTCTCGCTGCAAGGTTGAGTTCACAAACAGGTAGCTCCCACTACCATCTACCAGTTCACATCCACAAATACACAAGAGACTATTAATTCACATAATAAAATGACTGATCTTACGCAGAACAAGTGAAAATTGTATGTGGAAAATGCTTATCATTGGAACATATTTAGATGCCTCTGTTCCCTTCGTTCAATTGGCCATTTAGATGAAAGACATTCTAAACAATTCTGTGCTTCCAACCTTTTGCCAACAGCTTAAGGCCAGGTTTCACACACTATTAGCAATATAATGTAATTATAGAGGGCTAGGATTGGCAAACCCGGTTTTATAAGAGTATTAAGTTATTTATCTACAACATGCACACAAGGAATTGGTATCTCCCTGTAAAAAGGCTTTTTTTTCCTGTACCAAGCAGTGTTAAGTGTCATTTAGTACACTAACTTTTGGACCTTTTAATATGAGTCTCTAGCTATTTATATGAAAAATATATTTAAAGATAAATATGAGCAATTATTGTAAAGATATATTTTAGTTTTCCAGTTTACGTGGTGGAGCTAATATTTTCAGCAGTTTTGTGCATGATTTAGAATGATTAATGCTCTAAATGCAAGAATTTCAATCCTGTGATCTTTTGATTGTCCTAAACAAAAACGCTACAATGCCTCAATTACCTTTCTAGAAACTGCAATAATGCTTTTAGGGTATATCAATAATTTAGGGCTATTATACTCTAAAACCATGTAATCAGACACCAATTATTGTGTAATTTGTTTTCTAACTCTTTTTATTTAAAACCCTTTAGATGCTACTTGCACTGAATGTTTGAAATGACCCAAATCCATTAACTGTACTGATATCTACTGAATCTTTTGGAATGTGCCATTTAACTGAAGCTATACAATTAGGTACAGAAGTCTGTTATAGTTGTAACACCTACCGGGGCTGTGATCAGTAGATGGTCCTCTTCCTTGATGTTTATTGCCATGTCCAATCTGCCAGTCAAAGTCGTCATCCTGATCTTGCACCAGTTGACACGCTGCCTCCCACTCATCCTCAGGCATGTTGAAGTTACAGGCTCCTGCTAAGTCACCTGGGAAGCATAAAAATGTACATAATGCATTGCAAAAAGACACAAATCCACTGTTATGAGCAAACACTGCCCCAATTTAAATGTAATACACAATCCACAATCCAAACGTTTAGTCCATCTTCTTATATTATGTAAACATTCTTGGCTGAAAAACTGGTCTAAATTTTCTAAATTTATAGATGCATGTTTGCTTACCTTCTCTTTCATATGTAATATTTATTTATTTAATTCTACTATTACAAGAAAAAAAATGTCATTGAATCAGTGTGTAACTAAAAGTATATGTCAAACTTCACAGTGCAAATTATACATAAAAATGTGGCAACTTGTCTATTAAGTATATGATTTAAAAGATATTAGTTAGACTTCTGTGTGAATGTATTTTTAATGAATATCAATTTTCTTGTGCAAAAAGTTCACTGTATTCAATTTATCCTTTCCATGCAAGGCTTGTAAATGAGTTAGAAGGTTAAATGTAAATATAAGGATACATATCTGTTTTTGTTTGAATGTCAAATTTTTGAGTTTTAGAGTTACAAATTAAAATCTCAGACATGGTTCATGTTTTTTTATACAAGTTTCAGTCTCTAACCCAAATTGCTAATTCTGCAGAAACATCCTGGAGCTTTTACTGCACACACTTAGTGTAATAGAACAGATGCGACTTTACAGCTTTTGTATCAAAAAGAAAGCGAGGAGAAAATCATCTCACTGCAGTCCAGCTCATCAGATCCGTCAGTGCAGTCTGCCTTACTGTCACACACCAGGCTGGAAACGATACAGTTGCCATTGTTGCACACAAAATCAGATGCTGCAGGACAAGAACCAGGAAGTGTGCCACCTGAAACGTACATAATGTTAATACAGGTATGTAAACTAATAGGAATGAATACAAAAAAAATTACTTGTACTGATCTAATTATTAATAGAGCTAATCAATGGTATGCCTAAAACACACACACACACACACACACACACACACACACACACACACACACACACACACACACACACACACACACAGACACACACACAGAAACAAAGACTAAAGCAAATTAAATGCAACATCTGCTCAAAAATGACTGGATAGTATATGTATATATGTACTATATGTAGTGTTCTCTTCCTAACATTCTGCTTTCCAAAGATGATTTTGGTTTCATCTTTCCACATAATATTGTTCCAGAACTGGGCATGATTTGTTTTCACATGCATTCTAGCTGTCTGATTGGCTCTTTCTGTTGTTGAATGTTATCAGTGATTGCATCCTGAGGTAAACGCACTATATTCACATTTATGAAACTGCTTTGCAAACAATTATCAAGCAATTATTTGTAAAAGAAAGAAATGGCTGTAATGCCTAAATGGTTCATATAATAGTTTTATTAAAAAACATACTAAAGTTTAAAGTCTATACTTCAATCTTATCTTGAATGATTCAATGCACAATGAAATGTATTGTTGTGGAATACGGAGGCATACAAACCTTTATAGTTTGTATACAATTATAGTTATCCATAGATCGAGAGTAGTTTTTCGAATAAAAATTTAAATCAAATAAAAACTAGATAAAACACAAGAAATGTCATGCTTTACTGTGAATACAAAAAGATTACTTGTGCTGATCTAATTATTAATAGAGCTAATCAATGTTATGTCTAAAAATATAACTTGTTAGCTCATTAACATCAATTTTGTGGAAAAAAGAAAACTTTCTAGGTTTTACTATATAAAAGCTGCAGTTTTGGGAAAAAAATAAAAAGGCGCATGGGGAGCAGCCAGATGTTCTCTCAAAGCCCAAACTGTCAGATATTTATATGCATTTTATATTGTAATTTATATTGTAACATACCCTCAGGGCTGCTTGTTTGCAGTCACTCACACACACACACACACACACACACACACACACACACACACACACACACACACACACACACACACAGAGAGAGAGAGACAAAAACTAAAGCTAATTAAATGCAACATCTGCTCAAAAATGATCTGATAGCAGCTTTAAGCTGTAGCACAAACTACACTAAAACAAAACAAAAAAACCCTGTGAAAAATAAAGCAAGTTTGAGATGCAAAGCTCTTTTAGAATTTAGTCTCTCTCACACAGTAAGTGACTTCTTATTAGCTACCGTTAGCTTCTCTGCTTTTTTGCACTTCCTTGCATCACAACTAGCATGGAAACTGCTCCAACACATTAACCATTATCACATCATACATCAGGGCTCTGCAGGGAATCAAAGTTTACTGCTTTACACATCAGCCTTCGCTGTGATTTCTAGGAAACCCATTAGGAAAGCCTCTTCAAGCGAATCACAAAAAACTGTAGCATACGGTCAGGCATGCTGCAGAAGAGCACAAAAGCACATCACACCTCAGAACACCAGTGACACCAGAAACTATGAGCTGACTAAAACCTTCATAAATGCTAAATGAGATTACTGAGCAACATTATAAAGATCTGATCATTTAGAGGAATAGAAAAAACACAATACACCATTTAAAGCATACAATTAAAATCATGATAATCTTTCTCTTCATCATAATAATTACTTTTACTATTTCTGCTATAGGTATTACAAAGAGTAATCAATCATATTTAAAGACATAAAATTACTTCATTTAATAGACATTAGGGAACAATGCACACACACACACACACACACACACACACACACACACACACACACACACACACACACACACACACACACACACACACGCACAAACAATATATTCTGAAGTAGCTTCAGGAGAGCTGTACAGAGCTGAACACGCTGTAAAATGCCTTTCTGCTTTTACAACCACAGACACTGTGTGTGTGTGTGTGTGTGTGTGTGTGTGTGTGTGTGTGTGTGTGTGTGTGTGTGTGTGTGTGTGTGTGTGTGTGTGTGTAGTTACAGGTTTCAAATGAAATGTAAATGAAAATGAAATTTTACATTTAAATGTAAGAATAATTTTTTAAAATAAAGTCTTTTTTTCAGCTAATGGAATTATTAAAAAAGAAACCACATGAGAGCTTTTTCCTTTGAACACCTGAAAAGCTTACTTTAAAGAAGAAATAATTTAAAACGGCTATAAGCAAGTGCATCATCATTCACTTTCAGTAAGTCTCAGTAAGTCTCAGTAAGTCTCACTGATCTTGTAAATACTCGTAATGGTATTACTATTAGATTTTAAGTGACTTTGGTTAAAATAGCCTAACAGCACAGGAACTGGCATAACCGCATAAATGCAGAAATTGTTTTGCGCAAAGTACAACCAAAAAGTGTACAAATAAGAGCCATGAACATGAACTATATGGACTTTAAATGGTAATGTGGCCCAACAGCTGACAAATACAAAAAAGTCTGACAGTAAGACACAGTAAAGGCAAAGAACCTGGTGATAACATTAGCAAAAAACCTGAGATGGAGTTAAGTCTATATAGTATTTACAAATAGGATATAGGCTACTGTACAAAAATAATTTAATGTGCCATTAGAAAATAGCAGTTTACATTTCTAAGCACAATTTGCCATTCCTTAATTATTCAAGTGAGATTTAAAAAAAATGTTTATGCTTAAGAAGGCTTACAACATACAGTACTGTCCACATGATGAGTACTAGGTACAGTGTTCTGTAACCTGTAAAGCGTAGTACAGCCAGATTAAATATATAATGGAATATATCCTGGAGAAGGGGGTGCAAGTGCACACTCATTTATTTGCATTGCATTAATGTGGAATTAAACAAAAACCTATAACAAAGTGACAAAGAAACAATAGCATCAATTAGTGGGGTGTGGTCTCTGATGGGAAATGGAATTTTTGTCCATAATCTTGACAACATCTCCAAGGCTCTTGAAGAAATCTATTGGCAAACTGTGGTAGAGTGAATACTAAAATAAGGTTTTCACAAAATTTGTGTAACCAACAGCTTTTGTCATAAATACACTTGTTTGGATGTTATTAATGTGAGTTATGTGACAAAATCTCTACAAGAGTTTTGGAAAAGTTGCTATTCTTTTGGATCTTACTCAGTTTTTTCTGCTTCTTCCTATAATCCCAAACAAATTATGTCTGTTGTAGGACTGTAGAACTGAGCATCGTAACTGGACTATCACAAATAATGGCAAAATAAATGTTCAGAAATGTTAATTTTTTTAATGATATTTCTTTATTAATAACTTTCTTAAAGGTGAGCTCTATGAAGATAAAGTTTACATGGGTTGGAGTGGAAGCTCTTGAGTGCCTGAATTTACAAACACCCTTGTAGCTGAATAAGAGTGAAGGTTATTATAACAGCAAATGGAGACTAAATGTTGAATGGGATGTTCGAAATGCACATACAAATCTTATGCTTAGGTGTCCACAAATCTTTGTTTATGTAGTGTATGCATGACTAATACTGTAAATCACCCTGTGTTCAGAGTGCAAATGTAAACATCTCTTCTCTTTCCTTTTAAAGCTTTCCTAAGATCACTTTCCAAACTCACAACTTTTACGACTGACATGCAGCAAAAAAAAACATCCTCACACATCTTCCCTGTCCTTATGTGCAGGTGCCTTTTAAGCTTTATAAGACTCTTGTTTTTTTTTTTCCATCAGCTAATTAAGCAAGTGATATGATATTTTATGAAGCACTGCTGAGAGCTGTCTAAAGAGTCCTGCTGGTCAAGTCACTACATGAATATTAAACAATAATGAGACTTGAGGGAAATTAAAAGTTGACACTTGGTTCGAGTGTGCTCAGTGAACTTTCCCGAAATGTTTCTGAAGGGCGTAATCACTCACCTAAATGACTAAAGGACATATACAGTAGAATTCCACAGTGGTCTGTACACTACAGCTCTACAGAGACAGGTATGTTCCTGTCTTGCTTCATCCACAAAAGTGGAGAAAGTATCAGTGCAGACTTAACAAATCTAAGCAAAGTTTTCATTGTTAACAGAAGCTTTAAAAGCAATACAGGAATGCTTACAATGTTTACACCAAGGGTTAGTCTTCCTTCCTCCACCCTCTTTTCTCTTGCCTTCCCATGTGTGAACACCTGAACACATCAGTACGCTGTTCTAACAACAAACAGCGCAACAAAGGCTTTGCAAATTAGCCAATGAGTCAGAAACGCTAACACCGAGCTCAGTTAGCGTAGCGAATCTCAAACGCTTAAATCTGACAATAAAAGTCACGACATGGCACAACCTTGTGCTGTACATGTAAGCGATTTAACACACCTGTTGCAACTCTTCAGATAGCTACTGTTTAGTGAAGTCCATAAATTAAATCTAGTGTTCTGGGAGCATGGAAAACCCAAAACCACTGAACTGGGTAACAATGATATATGAGGTAATATACAATGAAGTGGAACAAGTGTGTGTATGTGTGTATACTCACTGCGTGCACAGTTAATAAACTGCAGGTCGTCGAGTGCTGCCCCACCACTGACATCTCTCGCACGCACTACCTCAAAGATAAGTTCAAAGTTCCTCAGGTTCCTCAGAGGCACCTCAGCTCTCCTCCATTCAGGCATCATTCTCTGCTCCATCCACACCTCCTTCAGCTCATTCTCTGTCTGATCATCACATGTAACACACAATCAGAAACTTTACACAAGATATTATCCACCCTGGATCCTATCCCAAGGAACTTGAGGCACAATTGAAGGACACCCTGGATGGGGTGCTAACACATTCCTGGCAACAATCACACACACTCCTTGTTACATAATTTGGAAATGCCAGTCAACTGAAAACAAATGTTTTTGAACTCAGAGAGAAAAACAAAGACCCCTGAGGGAACCCCTCCAGCACAAGAAGATCAGGCAAACATCGCACAAAGTGAAAGCAGAATTTGATCCCTGGAAGTGTGAGGCAAGTGTGCTAAATGCTTAACATGACACTAGTAAGAGTCAAAGCACAAGAAAAAGTAGCTTAAAACAGTTAGTATTTTATGTAAGGAATAACACTTAACTGAAAATAATGAGAAGATAATGTGATATGGCTCCATTGGAAGCACAATTTTTACACCATAGCATTTGGCTAATAATTAAGTTTTTAAAAATCTATCAGTAAACAACATATTGTGCTTTTTAGTTGTTTATATGTACAGCTAATATCACGAAACATCAGCGAGTTCCTGTTTGCACAAAACTTATAGCAGTAAGTCAAACCTAATTCACACATTGTTTGAATTTGTTGTTTGAATGACCCCAAATGCCTTTAGAAAGTAGTGTCCCATTACACAGGTGTCATTCACATGTACATATATATTTAACAGCTTCACTTTCAAGACCACATAAATAGTTATGTAATAGTGTGGCACTATTAATAAAATCATGTATTTTTGTCAAATAAGATAAAAGCCAAGTATACCAAGGACCATCCTAGGCACATTCTTATCTCTAAATTTAATATAGATGTGTGATGTACAGTAACACAATATTACAAGCCACATTCCTGAGAGCTATTTAGAAACAGGGTTTCAATAGATTTGGTGTGCCATTTCAATGATTAGGGAGAAAATAAACCTGGGCAGAAAATAAGAACATTAATCTTCCCATTAAGGATGAAACAGTGCTGCTCCGAATCATTCATCAAGCTAGAAAAAAAAACCTGGGAATTGTCAGACCCAATTAATAGACCACTATACTAAAGCTAGCAAAGATGGGGAGTTAAATATCAACACAATGTAATCCAGATGCACTCGGGCCATTGTAATTAATAAACTGTTGTACATAATTAAGACTGTTACTCTTAATGCGACTACAAGTCTTATAATGCACTATTAATTGGGCAAATGCTTATAAATAAAGCAAAATTTAAACATGTTAGAAGTTAAGGTTTAAGGATTTTGCTCTAGAAACTAAAAGTCTTTGTCTGGCTCATAATTTACAACCTTCCACTCACGAGCTGAATTTCCCCCTTTATTTTAAAGACCCTGCATGAAATTACTTGTCCTAGAAGGTCAAGCTAAAATGCTAAAAATGTTTTAACATAGTTTAGTTTTTTTGGAAAGGAATTTCATGCACGATAAAATGTGGAAAACAAATCAAATGTTTAAACTAAGGCAATTAACCTCTGTACAGAAGTAAAGTGGGTGGCCAGTGCCTACAAAAAGGCCCATTTCATAAATTTTTTTTTTTTTTTTTTTTTTTTTACATATATTATGTTCTTTATTACTGTATATACCAGTATTAAAGCACATTGTCATAGCAATCTCTAAACATTCTGTATTGTTACACAATTTCTGACTTAGATAAACAAACACATGTTAGGTATTGTATATTCAATGTGAAACTTTAAAAAGTGTGTCTTCATGCCACCTGTATGGCATTTACAATCACAGTAATATGCCAAATATTAAGACCTCTTTTTGTTAAAAAAAAAAAGTTTAATTTGAAAAACAACAAATAAAAACCTTTCACTGAGCACATTGACAGTAGATTCCATTACATTAGCAGCTAGACTACTTCCTTTCTAAAATTCTACATCAACAAGCATATCAACATACAGCACTTGTACTCACCACAGCTAGCTGGATAGTTTATTACTAACCATTTTCGAATTCAGTTATTGAATACAGTGAGGTTGCCTATTTGTATCTATGGTTACAATTATGTATGTTTAAATAATGCTTGCACTCCTGCAGGTTAGCATTCAGACTTTTTCCATAACAAATGAAATGATTATTTGGCTACTGCAGTGTTTAACAATAGTATAGTTCAGTCGTTGAACTGAATACTGAGAAATATTTTGGGAAATTGACATTTTGACATTCGTCGTAATCCAAGCCGATCCATCCTCCAGAATGGGCCAGTAGAACTATGCTTCTTGAGGTCTAGCAAAGGGTAAAAAAATTATTGCAATGTTATGGTCATTGTACAGTCAATCTATCAAGCTGGAGCTGGGTTTAGTGCAGTGTAGGGAGAAACATTACTGCTGTAGGCAATACGTAAGTGCAGACAAACAGCCAGACTGGGTGTAGACCTTAAAGAGATTTACAGTTGGAGCAAGGAAACGCAAGTGCAGACTTAATCAAATTAGACTTGGACGACTAAACAGCATTATGCGAATGTGAAATTGCAATACATGTATGAATTGAGAATTAAGTGTGAAGTGATTAGTGACGTAACATTCAGGGCCTGATGGGTAATTTAGTTAATTTACATTTACAGCATTTTGCAGACTCCCTTATCCAGAACAACTTTTACATTTATCCCATTTATACAACTGAGTAGCTATGGGGACTTGCTCAGGGGCCTAGTAATGCCAACTCATGACCTTCAGCTAAGCTACCACCTCCCCAAAAATGTTACCAAGTGGTTTCCATTAAACATAGTTTACATAATTAGTAGCTACCCTTATACAGAGCAACTTAGAAATAAGCAGGTGAGGGTTAAGGGCTTGGCAGCTTGGTGGTGCTGGGATTTGAACTCATGACCTTTGGCTCCAGAGTTTACTGCCCTAATCACTGAGCTACCACCACCTATATGTCTATAGTTAATGGCCATAATCCTGTTCGATCACAACATAGCACACACTTTACTTAGAGAAAAATTTAACTACTGTGAAACTGTCCTCTGATAATCAGTGGCATTTAATATCATATGTTTTTGGTTGTTTGAAACTGAAGAGTGTGAAATAGAACATGGAACGGGAAAGCGATAGGCTTTGTGTGTGTGTGTGTGTGTGTGTGTGTGTGTGTGTGTGTGTGTGTGTGTGTGTGTGTGTGTGTGTGAGAGAGAGAGAGACAGTTTGACTAATGTGTTGTTATTCTAATTATCTGAGTTACTGGGTTGATGCAACACAAGAGCCGAGGGAGTAAATTTATTTCAGCAAATCACACACACACACACACACACACACACACACACACACACACACACACACACACACACACACACACACACACACACACACTATCGACTGTCATAGTTCTTTCTATTGTCTCATGAATATGCTAAGCTGCATTTAAATTCTCGTTTTCATTATGCTCAACACAAAACACCCCACAGAAACAAAACTCTGCATTTCACTCCAGCTTCTGAATTCCAACAATTCGGGATCTATTGACTACTGAACGTAAAACAAACAAAACAAATTAATAATACAATAATTTTTTTTTCATAATCTGCACCTTATATGATTCCTGTCACATGAAGGCGAAATCAATGAAATTCAAACTGAGAGAAAAAACACACACACACACACACACACACACACACACACACACACACACACACACACACACACACACACACACACGTCTGGGAATGTTCCCATCTAAACTGCAGGGCCAGATGGTAGTGGAAGGCTGCTTTGGTGTTTGGGTGACCAGATAAACACATGGGCAAGTTGGCATGGCTCAGTGCTCTCAGATGGCACAAACTGAGCTGCAAAGCTGCTTTAAGATCTTCAGATTACCCAGAACAGGGTCTCAGACTGAAACCAGACAGACAAAGAAAACAGCAAAACATACAAGAAGACATGGAAAGAAATTTTTATATATATATATGTGTGTGTGTGTGTGTGTGTGTGTGTGTGTGTGTGTGTGTGTGTGTGTATACGTATATATACCAGTGATTACAAATCTGAATTTATTCGGAAAGCATCATTACACGTCACACTTTTTTACTTTTTAATTACACATGAGATACATGTTGCAGCAATGGCAGCTGCCCTCTGAGCAGTTTACTCTCTCCCCCATGCACATTTCAGTTCAGTTCTGCAGTGCTTTATTGCCACAAATCTCATCCCATTGTTGGCAAAGCAAATAGTGCAGGTAGACTAAGACAAAGTTAACACACTTGTAGTTTATCGATTACGCTGCTGTCTCTCCATACTCTACGCAACAAAACAATGAACATGGTCCTTTGAGATCCCTAATAGATCGATTGATTCCAGGCTGGTCACATGACAAATGCAAAGGTTTACTGTTAAACCAAAGAACACTCAGGATTTATTCAATATGGAGAGCAAAAAGAAGTGGGAAAGGAAAAGGGCCAGTTTAAAGAAGTTTTAAAAGTATTGTAAATATGCCAAATTTGAGACAGCAAAACAAGCAATGTACCTGGTGTGGCAGGTATCTATTACACACAGTGTAGCACTGCATACTCACTACTGCAGCAATGACCGTTGTGTGACCATCCCAGTGCAAATAATATAAATAAAAATTATCTAGAGAGAAAAAAGATATAGTAAATACTAAAAGTGTGAAATGGTACACAAAATTCATGGTTCTGTAAGTACCTCAGTTTTTAAGTCACTGTTCGGGTCAATTTCAGTACAGTAAGGGGAAGAAATGCAAAACATAAAATTGCTTGTTGTTTTTTATTAACACAGTTTGTTATTATTAATTTGTGAACATCAACAGTTTACATGAAAAAAATGTAAATAGAATAAATCAAATGAATGCAATACACTTTATGATTATATTGATTACATTAATAAATAAATTAAAATGCCACAAATTAAATTGATTAAATAAAATTAAAGAAATTGAGAAATTTTATTAAATAGTTACAACTTGTTAGACCCTGTTTGGGTAATACAGATCTGTGTATTTGTGTGTCTGTTTGTGTGTTTAATTTTCCAACGATATGATCTACTTATTTCAGCATACTTTAACAAATGTCTTCATTCCTTTTATCATTCAATAATTTCTACCCTCAACATGTGGGACTGTCAGAATTTTGTCCTTTCAAGAGAAATTCTTGAAGCTGGACATAGTTTGTAGCTAATGCTAGCTAGAATCCGTAGTGCTAGCATTAGCCGCTAAACAGGAAGTGGCTAGCGGCTAATGCTAGCGCTATGGATTCTTTAGCGGTCTCATGCATGCGCAAAACAAATCTTATTTCCGGTACGCAGTGAGGGGCTACAGTGACACTGCGCTAACTCTAGTTTTTTTTTATACCCCTATTGTGTATGTTTAATAATAATAATTTGAAAAATGCACTCAAAGTGTGAGGCGGAGACTAAACAAACTTGCGGTCCACCACTTAGTAATACTCAGATATTAACTATGTTCCGCATGTAAAAAGGATTGCATTCGGTTCAAGTCCTTTTCCGAAAAACAGAAAGCCCTGTACCGAAAAATTTGGGTGCGAATACATGTATAACTACACCCCTATTAGATACTCCTTTTCTTCTTTCAGCAGCAAATCATCCGTCTCCATATCACTCTGTCCTTCACATCTGCCTCTACCTGCAGCTTTTCCCTCACCACATCCATAAACCTCCTCCTTGTCCTTCCCGCACAATTACCCTCTGGGGCCGACAAATGCGTGGCGCATTTTGTGGCATTTTTTTCTCATAATGACCGAAACAAATTTAAATTCGTTTTTTTGATTGTACAGATAAGAGGAATACATCATTCAAATCCGTAACGGGTTTACTTTATTTGTATACAATCATAATAACAAAAAAACGCAGTGCTTTTGTAAAATAAAGAAAACAGACAGGTCTGTCATCTCTCTCTCTCTCTGTCATCTCTTCACACAGATACATAAATAAAACAACCTTAGTGAATACTTGCCTCACACACACAATAAATATATGAATAGAAAGCTCTGTCTACATTTAAATAAACCAATCCACAGTGAAAACAAATATTCTCTGATTATACAATCCGTATGAAAGTTAGAAGAGGTACAGTTTTTCTCCAGTATCACCTCATTAGCCTTCCGTGTGGAAACATAGCAAAGGTTCCTTTTGGTGTCCTGATTATTTACGTAATTTTAAATACGATAATTTTAAACATTTGCAAGAATATTTTGTCTTCATGCTCTATGTTGAGTTTGGTTTCACTAATAATAAACATACATTTGCATAAAGCATAAATATGTTGATTAGAGTTAAAAAAAAATTTTAAATGTATTAATTTAAGGTACATTTAAAACAGATAAAAATTTACGTTTAATTTGCTATTAAATGCGAGTTAACTCATGATAATCATGCATTTAATCACGATTAAATGTTTTACTCGATTGACACCCCTAATACTAATATGACGTGAGGTCCAGTTACCAGCGTTACACTAAAACAGGTAGTAGTAATTGGTACTTTTTTACTTAAGTACATGTCAGAGCCTAAACTTCTTAACCTTAATCTGAGTAAAATAAAAGTATAGTCAGTACTTCAGCTTTTACCAGAGTATTTTAAAACATGAGTATCTGTACTTCTACTTAAATAAAGGATGTGTGTACTTTTGCCACCTCTTACCCTCACCTTGTCTCCAAAATGACTTTCATGCATTGTTCCTCTAATTAACTGATTTCTAATCTTGTCTGTTCTCGTCACTCCCGTTGAAAATCTCAGCATCTTAAACTCTGCCACCTTCAACTCCGCCTCCTATCTTGTAGTCAATGCCTTTCACTCTTGCAGATTCCTTTCTATCACAAATCACTCCTGCTATCACTCTTCTCCACCCAATCCACCCTGTGTTCACACTTTTCTTCACTTCTCTAACACACTTTCCATCACTTTGCACTTTTGTCCGCAGATATCTAAACTCATCCACCTTCTCCACCTCTTCTCCCTGCAACCGCACCACTCCACTGTCCTCCCTCTCACTCACACACATGTACTCCGTTTTACTCCTATGGACTTTCATTCCCTTTCTCTCCAGTGCGTACCTCCACCTCTCCAGGCTCTTCTCAACCTGCTCACCACTCTCACCACAAATCACAATATCATCTACAAACATCATAGTCCATTGAGACTCCTGTCTGACCTCTTCCGTCAACCTGTCCATCCCCACTGCAAACAGGAAAGGGTTTAGAGCCGATCCTTGATGCAGTCCCACCTCCACCTTAAACCAGTCTGTCGTTCCAACTGCACACTTCACTGCTATCCCACTGTCCTCATACATGTCCTGCACCACCCTCACATACTTCTCTGCCACACCTGACTTCCTCATACAATACCAAAACTCCTCTCTCGGCACCCTGTCGTATGCTTTCTCTAAATCCACAAATGCACAATGGAAATTCTTCTGACATTTTCTATACTTCTCCATCAACACTCTCAAAGCAAATATTGCGTCAGTAGTGCTCTTCCACTGTTCCTCACAGATGGTCTCCTCTCCTATCCACCAAGCGTCCACTACTTTTTCACATAACTTCATGGTGTGACTGATCAACCTAATTCCCCTGTAGTTACTGCAGGTCTGCACATCTCCCTTATTCTTAAAAATTGGTACCAGCACACTCCTTCTCCATTCCTCAGGCATCCTCTCCCCTTCCAAAAAAACTCCACTGCCATCTCTCCTTAACATCTCCATGCTTCTACTGGTATGCCAATATTATAGATACTCTACTGCTTTAAATCATGAGATCTTTGTCACTTGACAAACTACAATTTCTAGAGCATCCTTCTCTCATCTTCAAGCTGCGCTCAGTGTTCAGCATATTTAGCATTGAACATTTTTATTTTTACTTTGCTGGAAAATGCATTTGGCATTTTTAGTGTGAAACAGATCGGCTCTTCTTGTAGTCTCTGGAAAGCCTTATTTATATTTGCATTACTTGCCCTACTGTGTATGTTTAGTGACTGTTAAATACAAAAGCACAAAACGTTAAAATTATTTTATTGAAGCTATTACTTAATGTAATGACCAATGTCAACATTTGAAATTAGCTATAGATATCATATTCAATTTGGGCCATTTATTTTATTTTTGCAGTATTTATTTAATTTATGTTGTACCGCCAGTGCCGACTGTGCAATATTTTAAAAAACAAATTGTCAGAAACGTTTAAACAGTGGATTTGTCAATTTGTGGGCATCCCAAGTGAGTGTGTGGGCCGTTCAGATAAAATTTCTGGGCTGGAAATCAGTCCCACGTTGTCCATGCTGTTATGGTTTACATTATAACAACTAAATACAGTTATTTGTTCTCCAGTGTCTCATTTCTGTCTTTTTTTTTTAATTAATGAAACAAAAACAAGAACAACAAAGAAACACAGCTTGTCATATTTTTTTGAGAAATCGGAAATTGTAAACACCTTTGTCCTAAAGAATTTATTGTTTTGGCAAATTTACTGACTATTATAAAGAGCTGACATCTGAGATTCTCTTCTAGTAAATGTTAAATAAACATGTGTATGCTCTGTAGCAGTCTTACTATATATATCAGTGACAACATGTTTTTATTTTATTTTATGACTAGTACTACTACTATTTCTAATAAAAATAATATACAGTAAACCCCCCGCTTAACCGTGGTTTGAATCTCATGCCCCCTGGTTTATTGGTTTAAATGCATTTTCCACATAACAAATTTGTTTGGCTGGTTTTCCCAGTCTCTCATCGATAGCACAATAGACCAAAAAATATATAGGGAATTGTTTTTATGTTGAAGTTGAGTTTTATGTTGAAATAATGAAATGTATTAATACAAATATAATTATTCATTATAAAATGAAGTAAAATGCAAATACAATAGAGTACTGTATACATAAAATTGCATTTTTAGGGTGGCATCCGCTTATCATGTTTTTTCTTTTATTGTGGGCAGTTTTGAAACGTAACCACCATGATAAATGGGGAATTACTGTAATCACGAAATGACCGCCGATAAGGTAAAGTGTCTGCCATACAAGTCACTGTGCATTAGCTGGTATTACAGGAACAATAAGGTGTTCTAAATAAACTATAACTGCAAATATAAATTTACAGGTGTAGCAAATTTTTTTTTCTGTAACAGAAAATGAAACTTCAACGTAAATTTGAGAACTGTCTCCCAAATTTTATATCAAAACATGAACTAGGATTTCGTAGCATGAGGACAGGCATGAACTAGGGAATATACTATAACCTAAAGGCAATGAATGTCAAAAAGATAGACGATGAATCAGGTACTAAAGTAACTTAAATACTTGTGCTAATTAAACAAAATGTAACAGTTATTTGACATGATCTGGTGAGGTGCAGTGGCTGATTAAGACCATAGAGAAGTGCTGATTTTGGCATTACCATGAGAAACAATTTTGATATTGTAGGGATATTTGGATGTTCTTTACAAGAACAATGGCTTTTGAATTGCTGCTTTTTATAAAATAATTATAAATAATGATAAAACCCAGCTATTAGGGTTGCACAAGGCAGTGCACTTTTAGTGCCAGTCCCAAGCCTAGATAAATGGGGAGGGTTGCATTAGGAAGGGCATCCAACGAAAAACATGTCGGTCCAGGCTCGGGTTAACAACGACCGCCACAGATATCGTTATGCAACAGGGTACCGGTGGAATTTGGGCTATTGTTGGCCAAAGGAAGAGAAGAAGAGGAGGAAGATGTCTACAGAGACAGCAGGTAAAGGAGAAGTGGAGGAGAGTGGAGGTTAGGGTGGGTACTTGACTGGTAAAGGGAGAGAGATAGCTGATATGATGGAGTGGAGAAATGTAGATATGGTGTGTGTTCAGAAAACCAAGTAAAAAGGGAGTAAGGCCAGGAACATTGGAGGGGGGTTTGAACGGTTCTATTATGGTGTGGATGGAAAGAGAAATTGTTTAGGGGTGATCCTGAAGGAAGAGTACAGTAATAGTGTAGTGGAGGTGAAGGGTTCCTGACAGGGTGATGATGAATGTGATGTTGGAAGTTGAAGGGGTTGTGATAAATGTCATCAGTGCTTATGCTCCACAAGTGGATGGAGAAGGGGTGTGCTTGTAACGATCCTTAAGAATAAGGCAGATGTGCAGACCTGCAGTAACTACAGGGGAATAAATTTGATCAGTTACACCATGAAGTTATGGGAAAGAGTAGTGGAAGCCAGGCTGAGAGAAGAGGTGACCATCTGTGAGCAACAGTATGGGTTCATGTTGAGGAAGAGCACCACAATCGCATTATTTGCTTTAAGAATGTTGATTGAGAAGTATAGAGAAGGTCAGAAGGAGTTGCATTGTGTGTTTGTGGATTTTTGAGAAAGCGTATGACGGTGCTGAGAGAGGAGTTGTGGTATTGTATGAGGATGTCAGGCGTGTCAGAGAAGTATGTGAGGGTGGTGCAGGACATGTATGAGGACAGTGTGACAGCAGTGAAGTGTGCAGTAGGAATGACAGACTGGTTCAAGGTGGAGGTTGGACTGCATTAAGGACCGGCTCTAAGCCCTTTCCTGTTTGCAGTGGTGATGGACAGGTTGACGGTAAAGGTCAGACAGGAGTCTCCGTGGACTATGATGTTTGCGGATAATATTGTTATTTGCAGTAATAGTAGGGAGCAGGTGGAGAAGAGTCTGGAAAGGTGGAGGTACGTGCTGGAGGAAAGAGGAAGGAAAGTCAGTAGGAGAAAGACAGAGTACATGTGTGTGAATGAGACAGTGAAATAGAGTGGTGCAGTTGCATGAAGAAGAGGTGGAGAAGGTGGAGGAGTTCAGGTACCTGGCGTCAACAGTGCAAAGTAATGAAGAGTGTGTTAGAGAAGTAAAGAAAAGAGTTCAGGCAGGATGGAGTGTGTGGAGAAGAGTGACAGGAGTGATTTGTGATAGAAGGGGATCTGCAAGAGTGAAAGGCAAAGTTTATAGGACTGTGGTGAGACCGGCTATGTCAGGGGTGTCAAACTCAATTGCACAGGGGGCCAAAACTCGAAGCACATGTTAGGTCACGGGCCGAATAGGACATTTATTGAACACACTAAAACTAAATGTTTTTTTAACATAAATATAAATAAAAACAGACAGGAATATTATACCAAAATAAATCAATTTACCGTATTTTCCGGACTATAAGCCGCTACTTTTTTCCAACGCTTTAAACCCCGCGGCTTAAACGATGAAGCGGCTAATATATGGATTTTTCCTGGGTGTTTCCCGATTTCACAAACTTCAAGCCAAAAAACTGAGCCCCATAACATTAGACCAATATTATAGCCGAAGGGGTTCAGGTGAACCAGTGAAACTCTTTATATTAAATCGCGCTTCCACTGAATCGTGCCACACCACATCATAAATATGGATGAGGTTCCTCTGACGTTTGACCTGCCGCTCACTCGGCAGGAAATGCGAATCATTCGTCACGCTGAAAACAACCGGGCAGGAAAAAACGCACTTCACCTGTGTTCTGAGCTGCACGGCATCGGGAGAAAAGCTTCACTTTTCTGCCGAACTGTTGTGAAAGGAAGGAGGAAGACAGTGAACAATGACTTTCTTGGTTTTCTACTGTTTAGATACAAGCCGTGTAACGGACACTGTCTTTCGTTAAAGCCTGTGTAAAGTTCATTAGATTCAGAGTAGGCCTATAGACAGGTGCGGCTTATTTATGTTCAAAATAAAAATCTTTGTGAAATTCAGTGGGTGCGGCTTATATTTGGGTGTGCTTTATAGTCCAGAAATTACGGTAAACTTTAAATAACTTAAAATATTTTGCTCTTCATAAAAATATCTCCTGTCAAAATTATACAAATTAGAAATATGAACATGCTGCGAAAAAACCCTTGAAAATAAATACAAATAGTGCTTTTAAGTAAAGGTTAAAATAACACCAAATCAAAACAGATTTTTTTGCTCTTATGCCATTTTATAAAAAAAAAAACTTTAAATAACTTAAAAATATTTAGCTCTCCATAAAAATATCTTCTATCAAAATTATACAAATTCAAAACTTGCTGCAAAAACCCCCTGAAAATATTAACATTTGTGATTTTCAGCAAAAGTTAACATAACAACAAATCAAAACATTCAGTTCTCTTTGCTCTTATGCCATTTTGTTGCTCTTCAAGCAGCTTCACTTTGTGATTTTGCAAGGCAGCTGAAGCGCTGCATTATGGGATCTGTAGTTTGTGCGTTATCAGCGCTTCATATCGCCGGGCCTTTAATAACAATAATAATAGTTTTATATAAAATGAGTCTTGAGTTTGACACATATGTTCTATGCTGTATGGTTTAGAGAGAGTGGCATTGACTAAACAACAGGAGGTGGAGGTAGCAAAGCTAAAGGTTTTCGTTGGGAGTGATGAGGATTAGAAGTAAGTTTATTAGAGGGACACCGCATTTAGGACGTTTTGGAGACAAGGTAAATGAAGGCGCGAATGAGATGGTTTGGACATGTGCAGAGGAGGGACATGGGGTATATCAGTAGGAGAATGCTGAGGATGGAACCGCCAGGAAGAAGGAAAAGAGGAAGACCAAGGAGGAGGTTTATGGATGTGGCGAGGGAAGGCATACAGGTAGTTGGTTTAAAAGAGGCAGATGTAGAGGACAGGGTGGTATGGAGACTGATAATCTGCTGTGGCGACCCCTAATGGAAGAAGCCGAAAGAAGAAGAAGTAACAAATAATAATGGTTACATTTTAGGGTGTTTTGGATACTGTGTACGTTTTGGATACTCAGTGTGGCAGCGGGGGCGTGGTCAAGCGCCGGTTTGTGAATGGAGGGTGAGGCCGGGAGCAGGTAGACACAGGAATGCCTCACCTGAAGCAAATAATGACTAATGAGTTTTCTCTCTCTTTCAGTGATCGGTGGGGACATTTAAGAAGGAGCGCGAGGATGTGTGGTGTGTGTGCCAGAGAAGTGTGGCTGAGACACTGAGCACCAGAATACCAAGAAACTCTCAATAAAAGTGACCTTATCGACTCTGACACTGTCCTGTCGTGGCGTTCCTTTTTCCTCGAATCCATATGCTCTCCCACACTCAGGTTAAGAATTTCACTGTAGGTCAGGTGTCATAAATGTGTTTGTGTGCGTGTTTTGTGTGTCCCATTTCCATGCACTGAATGTATGTGCATGTGCAGGTAAACCCCACACCGACTGCTGTTGAACCCATCATAATCTTCCTGTGTACATCAAGAATGACCAAGAATCTTTCTTTTCAATAAACATGTGTCTAATTGCCTCTAGCACTACTTCTAAGATACATTCAGCTAACAGATCCTGTGATCTGCAATTACAACACATTAAGACATTTCTGAAAAAAATCATAATAGCAATGCATGGAGCTGTTACTACCTTTTTATTGGTAACATCCCTTCACCTCCTTTTACATAAACATATTTCTGGCTGAAATTACAGGAACTCATTTTGAAGTGTTTGAAATGTTTTACCTTTAAGTAGAGACGAATGACTCCTGTCGCCTTGTGGGAAATGTAGTACCAGAAAGCAAGTTTGCAGGTGGCGCTGGACTCTTTATATACAAAACTTCTCATGTGAGCTTTATCCCCTTTTAAGCCTACTGGAGTGGATGCCAAATACAAAAAGTGGCCTTGGAAGTAAAGGGGAAGAAAAAGAGAGGGGTTAGGGGGAAAAAAGAGAATCATGTAAATAAAAAACAGATTCAGGATAAAACAAGATTCAGGATTGCAGGGGTGTGTCTTTATAACTATATATAGTGGGAAAATGCTATACTGAGCAACTGAATTAAAGATCAGCCTGCAGAAATTGTACTAAATATATTTATACCAATGTCAAAAAGAATCAAAATCCTAATAAAATGCTTTGGCAGGGGGTTTAACCTATAGCACAATGATATCAGCATTTAAAATGGCTTTATAGTAATGATTGTTGATAGTACAAACCAACAGAGAGTATATTCCAGTGCTATTTAATTAGTGAAATTAACAATATTGAGATAAAGCCATATGCAATGCGAAAATAATGTCATTGGAATGTCACAGCCAAGTTGACTGGGCAAAATGAACAGATTCAATAATCGAGGTTTAAAAATGTTTTAGTTTATTTTAATTACTCCTGATCATGCAAATCTACTGTTAAATGAAAGAATAAATGTGTGTGCCTGTATTCAAATCTTATTATAGACTATAAAAAAACTATTATGTATAGATTAAACAAGATAAATGGCATCATTAAACCATGCCTTTTGGATCCTGTATTGTTCATGTGTCCTATTAAAGCACATGGTAGAACTTTAAGCTTTAACTATAGCTGCATTGCTTCATACAGTAATTATAAACAGCTCGGAATGCAGCTCTTTACATATGACATGGGACAAGTTATAAGGTTATACTGTAAATCAAAAATGTAGTTGATATTTAGACTTATATTCATTTGACTTATAATTTACATGCATTTCTTTCTCATTGTAGTAACTAACTTTCTTTTCGGCTTCTCCCGTTAGGGGTCGCCACAGCGGATCCTCCGCACGCTTGGGACCGGCACTAAGAGTGGCTGGGGATGGTTCCCTGACCGGGAATCAAACCCGGGTCGCAGCGGTGGGAGCGCTGCATCTTAACCACTAGACCACCAGGGGACCTTCTTTCTCATTGCAGTATTGGTACTTAAATGACACTCAAATCGACACATGGATCTTTAAATAAAGCATGAATCTTTGAGGGTAGTCAGTGGAGTCTAAATGTAAAAATGGCTAATCAGTGTATGATGGAGTACAAACAAACAAAAAACTAACTGCAGAGTAGTTACAGAAACCAGACTGTGGCAGTGCAAGGATTCAGTCCTGGCTGTAGAGCCAGTGTAAAATTGAGGCTTCTAATGCAAAAATATTAAAATGTAAAAAAATAGTGAAAACACGGACAGGCAGATGTTTATGAGCTTTTGCAATGATCTACTTGGAGCTTACTGACTTATGTTGACTGTTTTATTTCTGTTCAGCGTCTTTAATGTGCTGTAAAGATGGCAAACGTTTGCTCACTATGAACATTTCTACTCACTTTCACTCTCTCAGCCTAAAAAGTACAGCAGGCTACAATTTAAGATGTGTAGTCCAACATATATTCTGTATAAGAATTTGATGTGTCAGGTTTTATATAGAGTGCATTTAAAAAGTTTTCAGGTGTTTTCAGTTTTTCATATTTTGTTTTTTTGCATTGTTGAAGTGCTACCTTTTTTACAGAAATCTACACTCCATACCTCATAATGACAAAGCACAAATCAAATTTGTAACAACTTTCTTTAAATAACAAAACTAAAATTATATCACGTTAACGTTAGTATTCAGTTCCTTTGCTATGACACATTAGAAATTGAGCTCAGGTGCATCCCATTTCTCTGGATCATCTTTAAAACATTTGACTGGTGTGCACATGTGGCAAATTTAATTGATTTTATATTATTTGGAAAGGTACACAACTGTACCTTTCCTACACATGAGGTTTAATACTTGTAAATGCATATCAGAACAAAAACCTAGCAATGAGTTCAAAGGAAATGGCTACAGAGCTCAAAAATAGGATTGTATCGAGGCACAGCTCTGGGAAAGCCTACAAATAATACAGTGGCCTCAATGATTCTTATATGAAAGATATTTGGGACTTTTCATAGAGCCTACTGCCTGGCTAAACTGAGCAATCAGTGAAGAAGGGTTTTGATAAGAGAGGTGACCAAAAATTCTATGCTCATATCTGAGCTCAAGAGAAAAGGTCAACCATAACTGCAATGCTCCACTGATCTGGGCTTTTATGGCAGAGTGGCCAGACGGAAGCCTCTCCTCAGTTCATGATACATAAAAGCCTGCTGAGAATTTAAAAAAAATAAAAAAATAAAAAAGTTATTTTATGTGTCTTGCACTGAGAATAGGCTTCCATCTAGGCACTTTGCCATGAAGCCCAGTTCCCTTTCAGGAACTCTAGCTGCGTCAACAACGATTCGAGAGCGCTTCCACGTTGTCCACGCTCTGAATCACATGTGCAATCCATCCAACGGAGAGGCACGATCAGGAAACTATAAAACACGCATGCAGTGGAGCAGACGCTAGCTTCTGTTTGTTCAAGAAGGGCTCTGTGTGTGTTTGTCCCCTTACAGGTTTTTGGTAAGGGTAAACGTCCGAAAGAAATAAAAGCAAGCAATCGTTCCGACTGTGCACAAAATGTAATGTAAAATGAGATTACTGTGCAAGTAATAAGTATAATTACTTTTTGTGTTTATTAACTAAAAGTGTGGTAGGCATGTTCCTGTATAGCTTATATACTGGGTAGTTTCAAACAAGTTGACAGTTACTTGACACTCACTTTGTATTATCATTTTCACTTTAATTCACTATGTTCTACAAAAAAAGCATAGAAATATATTTAACACGCTGTGATTCATACAATATCAAATGCACCCAAATAGCAGAAACACTGTGGATAAAATCCCAAACCACTGCCTATTCAAATTCACATCAGCAAAACTATATTTGGACACAAGCTTGTGAAATTATGTGAATTGCGCTACATCTGGTTTTAAAGACTTAGAATAACTCATAATCTTACATTCCAGTGCACACTTTCGCCTATTTTGCACACCTCTTCCCAGGTGTGGCATCATCCCTCAAGGCCCATTACTGCCCACCGAGCCCCTTAGTTTTGGTGGGCAGGGCCTACGCCAGGAAAGGGCATTGTGCCCCTCCTTATATGGTGCCTGCCCCACCCTGGTGCCCTTTAGGAAGCTGGTTTGTTAACCCTACCACATTCAGTGCCTAAGGACACAGCCAGCTCCAGCGAGTGCCCTCCTTGTTTCTGCCTGGTACCGTAGCGGACCTAGAGGCTCACCGCCTCTCAAGAGGCCCCTAGAACTGCACTAGGGGACCTCACTATATGGTGCCCATCCCTCCTCAGCACCATCAAGAGGTCAGCCTGTTAACCCTGCCATGACACATGCTTCACTGCGACTTCCAGCGGGTGTCTCCCTCCACTCCAGTTGGTTTAGTGCTGGAGTTCACCTCAGGGTTGTCTCCTTCTAGCCTGAAAGATTACGTGTCTGCTACGTGTCGGCTTATTGTGCTCCGCTTGCTAAGCAGTCGCTGGGTACACACCCCTTGGTGACACGTTTAATGCATGGCACCCGGAGGCTGAGGCCCTGGAGGCGACCCAGAGTGCTTGTATGGGATATGGCCATTGTGCTGGAGGCTCTGCCTTTTTCAAGCCACTGGTGGCCCTTAGGTTTTGGCAATTAAGACTTTTTTTCTGGCTATCCTCCCTAAAGAGGGCCGGGGACCTACAGGCTCTCTCCGTGGCCCTGTCCTTTCCGGATTGTGGCAGCCTCTGTGGCCTTGTCCTCTGGAGTCCCAATCCAAGATCTGTAAAGCTGCAAGCTGGTCCACCCTACTGACCTTCGTCAGGTTTAATAACCTTGACCTTAGAGCCACTCCTGGCTTCTCGGTCCTGCAGTCTAGAGTCCATCCACACTAGGCAGGGACTGGTCAGTGTAGCAGGATTAGACTCTTGTTTTAAAAGTATTGTTGACGCAGCTTGAGTTCCTGATAGGGAACGTTTTTAGGTTACATATGTAACCCTAGTTCCCTGAAGGAACGAGACTCTGAGTCTTCAAGCCACACTCCCTGCATCCCTGCGGCTCTTCCTTCCCTTTTGTTTCCCCCGTTTTAAAGCTTCTTGGTCGTGACTTCACCCAATCGGCGATGTCGTGCCTCTCCGTTGGACGGATTGCACACGTGATTTAGAGAGTCGACAAGGCAGAGGCGTTCCCAAAGCATTGTTGATGCAGCATCTCTTTCCTTCAGGAAACTAGGGTTACATACATAACCTAGAGATGGTCAGTGTAGTGTATTAATGCACTTTCTGAATGCACTCTATACAGTATGTAAACAACTGGCAAAAAACTGATCTGTGTGAAAATGACAGAATTGTGCATCAACCTGTGTAAAAGCTTCAACATCTCAGATATGTTCAATGTTCATGTTAAGTATCTTCCTACCATTTTCATTCATCAGAGTGTGATCATATGGTGGTCTGATGCTCCGGGCCGAGCCAGTGCCTAGCATTAAATAAAAATTGTCTGCAAGGGAACTCTTCCATCCACAACGTCCGTCTTCGAATGAGCAGGAAGTCCCACAGTTCTTCTCATCGCTGTTGTCCCCACAGTCATCAATAAAATTACAAAGTTGCTCTGGTTTGTAACAGGCACCATTATCACAGCAAAGTAATCCCTGTGGGCAGGATCCTGAGAACAAACAGATACAAATAATGTATAATATATTTATATGAAAAACATTCAAAGATTCATTTTGTAGCACCATGTCTAGAAATGCCTGAAAATACACATTATGTGTACAGGTGTGTGTGTGTGTGTGTGTGTGTGTGTGTGTGTGTGTGTGTGTGTGTGTGTGTGTGTGTGTGTGTGTGTGTGTGTGTAAATCTTTGCTTGTTGGAATTTTAGGGTTTTAAAGGTGTGATGAGGCATGAGGAAGAGGGGAGGTTACTCTAATGAGTAATGAAAAGAGTAAATAAATTCTCTAACCATTTCTTCCAGTGAAGAACTCAAGGCCAGTGGCTGTTTTTTTTTTTTTTATTATATCTACAATGCTTACTGCTGGAACAAGATTTTTTTCTTCCTTTCATGTAATCACTAACAAAGCAATAGGAACCTTCATCACCATGCATGTTCAGGTATGTTCAAGATCAAATCTACAGACCCACAGATACACACACACAATCACAAACTGTCATCAGATAACTGAAAAAAATTCTGGGACAAAGCTGGGAAGAAGTATGGTGGGGGTGTGTGAATCATATCTCTCATCAGGCAATCGCTCCACTAGCTCCAGAGCAAAGTGAACAAAATTAAAACCCTGAGCCTGACTCTGATGTGCGATGGAATGCTGATCAAATCCACACTACTGCATGCACACTGGCTGCAGATGTATGCTTCATATCAGGTACACCAGGCATCATGTCATCTTACTAGCATGACCGAAACCAGTACTCAGGACTTTGATCTAAATGAAGCTTAAAGAAGTTGTTAAATGTGCCACATTCCAAGGTTAATCTTTACTTGTAAAATTAATTGGTGACACAAGCTATTATGAAACAATGCTAGACAATCCACACACACTGATGCACAGACACATTGCCTGAGGAGGGCCAGACAGACGCAGCCATAGCAGAGTCTTTGTTTTCAGGAAGACCACACACAGACCCAGTCACAGCGTTACTCTTGAGAAAAAACCTAACAACAGCACACACTAAGCTTTTTGTATCACAGGGACATTTGTTCCCATTTCTCACACCCTGCGGTCTTGTCAATCAATGTGAAAACCCGACTATAGATTAAAACATCTTACCTCCCTGTCTACTGCATTCTCACTCATTCTGCCTCTGTCTCAGAGGAATCAATGTGTAAATAACTCAAGGGATGCTAAAGGGCCCCATTGCTTTTCACATAGAATGACTCGCTGTACACCAGTTTAGGCAGGACAGACACCAGCTAATAATGGAGCTACTAATAAGAAAAAAACACATTGAATAGAAGTGAATCATGCAGTGGAATCAACGGACAAACACAAAATCTCTGCAAGAGACAAAGATTAAAAAAAAGCTGATATATGCTCCATGGTTCTTGAAAAACTTCACTTTCTTTCATTTATTTCCTTCACTCCAGTCTACACAGCTCTATGCAAACTGATGTCCAGACTTAGTTGGCTGTGCTCTTTTGCTATCACCTTGTGTCTTGGCAGAGAACCAATCGAGACACTTCTCCAGGGCAAAACTTACTATAGACAACCTATCAGTGCTTAATGCAGTGAGAAAGAACAGGCCAACCCCAGGAAGGGGAAAAAGAAAAGGATAAGGAAAGTGATTGAGAGGGCTGCATGGAATGAGATTGTGATAAAATATAAATTTGTGTTTCGACATTAGCCATTTGGAGCTGCTTAGATAAGTTTATGAAAAAAACTCGTCAAAAGATGAAGAAATAATATGAGGTATATGGAACCATAGACACTTCAATGAGAAGGGAATTAAATATTGCAGTGGTATATATGGGGAAGGTATAGGAAGGGGAAAAATATTGGTAGAAAAAGCAATAAGGCATTGGGAGTCATAGATTTGACCCAGTGATGGCAGGGAATTTAAGTGCTTATAATGGTATCAGAAGGTTTTTTAATTAGTTTTTACTTTGAATTTATATGGACCAAAACGGTTTCCATTAGGGTTAACAGAACAGAAGGAACCAGCTCGCATTGAACGGACCCAATGCAAAATAAGATAAAACAAACAAAAAGCATACCAGTTTGCATAGGGTCTGGGAGGTTTGTCTTTGAATCTTGGTTAAAGAGACAGCCTGGCGAGAAAGTGATGTCATCGATGCTGATATCTCCCCTTCCATTTTGACCCATTCTGCCCTCAAACATGACTTGGAAGTGCTCTTTGGAGATAAGGGGTACTTCCTGTCTGATCCAATAGTTGCCCTGATACCCTGTAAGGTTGAGGAGGAGGAGGAGCGAGGACTTTGTGATCATATACACACTCAGAGTGCCAGCGCCCTCACCAGACATGTGCAGGTAAAACACCATCTACACAAAAAATAAAAAAATAAATAAAAAAATGCTCATAGAAAATACTATTTAACACTTCTTAGAAGCAATCAATTAATTTACTGACATACTTCATATGGGCAAAAGTAAGTGGACATCCTCCTGCGTATCCTCCTTTAAACTCTACACGATTAAATGTAGTCCTTCACAGAAAACCCAGAGACCCAAATCTGTTCCAGCATGACGCTGCTCCTGTCCACAAATAACTCTAGGTCTATAAAGACATTTGAAGAGGAAAAAGTTGTGGTGGCTTCCACACTTAAAGCCCTGCTTCAAGACTACTTAACACCTTTTACATGAACTGGATCATTGACTGTAAAGAGAATGTGGTTGGAAGTAGCTCAGATTCCTTATAGCTATGTGCAGTTCTGTGATTCTATCATGGCAGTTCCCATGTCTATGCTGGAAACAGAAGCAGCTTCCAGGAGAGCAATTCCCATTACACATGTTTAAAAACACAACTCAACTAATCATACACATTTTTTTGGACTCAATTTTCACAGTATAGGACTTTTTTCATTTCTAAATGTTATTCTGTTTTTATTCCCTTTGCTTATTACCCCTCGCTGATCGCTTCACCTTTCCTTGCACCTCGACATTCAAACTGGGTAATGTCTTTGTTTTTATTGCTTTGATTATTAAAGACAATGTCCTAGCCAGCATTCCTGACAGCATCAAATAGTTAGAATAAATGGAATGTCTCCCAAACCCATACTACTGTAGTGAATAGTATGCTGTCTGGAATGCAGCCTTGATTTCTCTTTAAATCTTTGAATGTGCTTTAAATTGGCAGTGAAAGATTTACCATGGTGGAATATGGTCTAGCATAACCCACATGAAGACATGGTCACATCCTGCATTTTACTTGCAGTAGCATTTATCTTTAAAGTTTTTGTAGTTTTTGGACTAGATGGAACTCAATTAAGTGCACACAAATCACTAATTTAAGATCTCTTTTCTGTAGAAAACCATATAGACAGACTTTTTAATAAATATATAAAGCGAAGGGGTTTGGATTCTCTCATTAGTTATGAACTCCAACAGAGCTCTACAGACAACACAAACACGATCACAAGCATACAAAATCTCTCTCTCTCTCTCTCTCTCTCTCTCTCTCTCTCTCTCTCTCTCTCTCTCTCTCTCTCTCTCTCTCTCTCTCTCTCTCTCTCTCTCTCTCTCTCTCTCTCTCTCTCTCTCTCTCTCTCTCTCTCTCTCTCTCTCTCTCTCTCTAATTGGCTTCCTTTCAGGGTGAAGGACTGCAATTGATTATTATTGGAGGTGCATCTGCGGCTGAACAACAGAACCCTTTCAGGTGGCCAATCATATATATATATATATCCCCATCTCTTTGTCCCTTTCGTTCTTCCACAGACACACCAACAATGAATAGTTGATTGATTCCTGCATAGCTGCATCTTCAAATAAATGAGAATCATCTAAAATGACTTGACAGAAATGATTCACATGCACTCACACGGACATCTACAAGCTTGAAATGAGAATAAAGGACACGATAGTATATAGTATTATAGTTTCACAGACACTGCTTTTAAAAAGCTCAATTTTTCTAGCTCCACTTACATCAAACAGTGTCCCAATCACCCAAATAATCTATACATTTATCTGTAATGCCATTTAATTTGTTTAAAAACTTCTGTCTCTTTATATGTGCTACTTTTAGTAGACCAGGTGGTGTTTCAGTTGCTTCAGGATAAAATTACACTTAAATCAATGGTGAACAGTACGCATGATATCTGACCTTGCATTCTCTACTGCTCTGGCTGAACACTGGGCTGGAGATTCGAGCCATGTCCCCAGAGGATTTGACAAAAGAGTTCTCTTTGTACAGGTAGTGGCCTGAGGGGTTACGCAGGGTGTGATCAGTTGCTGGGCTTCTTCCTACAGTGGCTGTTCTTCCTGCTTTAATCAACCAGTCAGAATTGTCACTCTCCAGTTGGTGCCAGGAGCAAAGGTCAAATTCAAAGTTACAATGGCCATGAAAGGCCTCTGTAAAAAAGAGGAACAAGAACTTACCAATCAACTAACACATGAAGAGTAAAAAAAAGGCTACAAAGGCATTTAGTGAACTAAAAACTAAATATTTTTACTTAAAAAAGCAGTTCATAAATTTATGAGACCAACATGCAAGTGAATACCAATTAACTTTTGTATAATTGCATTAAATTGATCATCAATACTTTTAGTGCAAAAACCTTGCTTTTTTGTTTAATTAAATTGTAGACCTTGCTGATTGAGACTTGTGTAAATTTAAAATACATTAAAATAAACAAACAATATTTTTTATATGATTGATATTTTAGACATGATGTCAACTAAAGAGTGATTTTTAACTCATTTATTATAAGCACTTGCTTTCTGATCAGCACACCTAAATTGAACATCTTGGTATAGTTCATAGTTCAATATCTTACTGCAGATGTAGTGGTTTTCATCTGAGCCGTCCCCACAATGGTCAATGAAGTCACATAAATTGGCGCCAGGAATACAGAGTCCATTTGCACAAGCAAACTCATGATTGGTGCACAGGAGACCGTAGAAAAGTGGTGGTGCGCAGTCAGTAAATTCAACATCATCAACAACCACATCACCCATGTAGCTTACACCTCGTTTACTACAAAGGATGACCTGAAAGCAGAAATTGGAAATAGTGAAATACAAACACTTTATTACTGTACTTAAGTAGATTTTTCTGGTATCAGTACTTTACTTCACAATTTATTTTTCAGACAATTTTTTACTTTCACTCATTACAATTTTAACACAAATATCTCTACTTTCTACTTCTTACATTTTCAAACCAGGTTCGTTACTTTAGTTTTAATCTATTTGGTGACATGATCAATATTTCTTCTTCTCTCTGCATGCCTTTTTAGCACATCAACCTATTTCTTTTAATTGCATGGCTTTTTCAGCCTACCACTGGTGTATCATTTACTGGCTAACATGCACCACAGACATAGGCTAGCCTATGAAGCTAGCAACAAGCAAGGCAGAAGGCAACAAGAAGTATGAAGCTGACATGGATGAGACAGAGAAAGTCAGCGATGTAAACATGACTGAGAACAGAGACATTCCTGAACATCATCATCTTTGCTCTACTTTTGTTTTATATGGTGAATGTTCAGTCTGGATACATTAATTAGCTAACAAAATTTTAAATTCTATTGGATTAATATATTAATATGATGTGAGGTCCAGTTACTGGCATGACAGTAAAACAGGTGGTATTAAAGGCTACTTTTCACGTAAGCACATGTCAGAGCCCAGGCTTATTTTCTTTAACTTGAGTAAAAAAGTGTAGTCAGTACTTCAACCTTTACCAGTCTTTTAAAACATAAGTATCTGTACTTATGTACTTGAGTGAACAATGTGTGTACTTTTGCCATCTCTGCCTAAAAGCACCATATACTGTTATATAAGACTGATTTAATTCAAACATCTTTTCAGCATGCTCATCCTCACAACCAGTAAAAATCATCCATTCTTCCTTTTTATATTACTTGTCCTTCAAAGGGTCATATGCAAGCCTGGCACCTATCACAGAGAAGGAGGCATGGTGTGCCAACCCATTACACACAGACCTATTCACACACCACAAACAGTTTTCTCAAGGTAGCCCCCAAGGCACTCCAAACACACAGGGCAGAGGCGTGATTCAAAGCCTCAACCCTAGAGGTCCATGAAAAACATGCTGCTGGCAAATGCCTTATGCAAAACAAAATAGATGAATGATGTACATAAAAATATCCACCAAACTTCAAAGCCTATTAAATAATTTGACAGTTTAGTCAAGTTATATCTACATCTAAGAAAGAAACTGAGAGAAAGTGAATTATGCAAAAGTAGATTATGCATAACTCTCAAACAAGGAAAAGGAGCCAAAAGGCATTTAGACCTGCAATACATAATATGCACAGAGAATAGATACTTCAGTGCTGTGGGCAGCCTCTCAAAAGCACTTCAAAGCTTCAACAGTCAAGGTTTGAGAGGGTTTATAGAGAGTGTATGTGCCTGTATGTGTTTGTGGGTAGATGGAATGTTGATAAAACGTTAATGATGTAAAGTGAAGGATCAGTTGAGAAAGGTTGAGATATTTCTGAGCATTCAACATAAGACATACTTTAACTGTTTGACTCCATATTTAACCAAACATTCATGCAACCCTGCATAGAAGCATTCTTAAAGGTCCAATTGTGTTATAATTGTTATATATTCTAATAATTAAAAAATGTTAAGTAACTATTATGTATGATACACAAGGGTGAGAGCTGTTTAGGGTTGGATAGAGGGGTTTAGGGTTTATGGTTGGATAGAGGGGCGTGATTGCCTCGAAACCGTGTTTAGGGTTGGATAGAGGAGCGTAATTGCCTCAATTATAACTTCTTTGGGCAGAAATATTTGGAGCCTGGCATTTTTCATTGGAAAGTTAGTTTAACTTTTTGGAAATGGCACTTTTGCTTATTTATTTATTTAACATAATGAGACTGTTACACTGTTGTGGGTTAAATTTCAATGCAGTACGTGGTTTGGAAATACCTTATTATGATTACCGAGTAATAAAAGTTGAGTAAATAAAAAAAAAAAATATATATATATATATATATATATATATATATATATATATATATATATATATATGTATACATGTAAAATGTGTATAATATATATATATATATATATATATATATATATATATATATATATATATATATATATATATATATATATATATATATTATACACATTTTACATGATTTTTAAAGACTTACTTAGTCTTATGTACTTAGGTACATTGTTAGGTCAGTACTAGATATTAGAGGTTTTCCAGACAATAAGTCAGAATTACTATAGCATTTTTAGTTACTTGACCAACTTCATAAATAAAGCAGGACACTACTGGGTGATGTTGGGTTTCTGTACGTTAAGTATCATGTTTAGCAATTCACACATTTTTACAATAACACTGGTCCAAAGATAAAGCAGATACTGAAGAAACTAGAGCTTTTTTCATTTAAAACACTATACAATTACCACAATCATGTTTAGCCATTTCAAACTAGGATAAAAAAATCATACTTGAAATACTTATAAAAAACTGCAAGTTCTTAAAGAGCTCTTTCCCGTTTTTTTAGGTTAACCATTACTGTGAAGCACGGCATTACAAGGAAACTCAATGCTGATCACAAACAGGTAAGAATAAAATTTTTGGCCGCTTCTGAAAAAGAGTCTGGGAAATCTTGCATTCTAGTTAAAGGGGTTTGTGTCCTGTATTCTATTATTAACACTATCGACACTCATATACAGTATGCGCATCTTAACTCTTTTTTTTCTCACCTGTACAATGTAATCTTTCAATGGAAAGTGTTTTTACAGACCTGAAAATTGTGGCGGATGCCGATAAAAACTTTGCCGCGCATCCAGCGGCTGCCTTGGTTTCCAGTTTCAGACCACACCTCGTGTGTGACATTACCAGACTTAATAAGAACCTGCAAACACACAAATAAAAACATTTGGCATACAGACATCATATAATTTTTAAAGTAAAAAGTGTACAATTTGAATTTTTTGTATAAGATTTACTTTTTAACCCAGACCTTATAATTGCAAATCGTTAAAAATGTGACAACAGCTAAAAAGTGCTTTTGCTATAGATCTGCATATTATATTGTTCAATAACTGCTATAATCTGAGTTGATATTTCAAACATCTACCTGTAGTGTTCCCACAGTAAAGCCACTCATGTAGTACCAGAATTCCATAGTGCACTGGGGCCCTGTGGCGGTGATTGGTGGAGTTATAAGATCAGATACATGGCCATACCCACCATTAGAGCTGTCTGCATAGATGTACCATCCTTCTGCAGTGCCACTAAATCCAACACACAAAAACAAAACCACACACACATACACACACAAAAGTGTGCAACTGTGCAAAGGATTAACCAAATTGGATGGTACCTACATTACATTTTATTTTAAATGAATAGAAGAAGCCTTGCACTGTACCCCTTACAAAGATTAATATAAATATATAACTATAACTTTTTTTTTAATTATTATTAAAATAAGAAATTCCCAAGCATGAGATAATAAGGTCACAATTTCTGCTTTCATTTCCTGATAAATTCCATCTTGAACATGTTAAACGACTTAGAGCACATTTTGTTTGAACACACAAATTTTCCACTGATCAAACATATTACAATACTTTTGGAAGAGGCAGACTATTCTTTGTATGCAACGTCATAAATATACAATGCACAAATACAGTTACTTACAGTGAATGGTCATTAACAGGCCTATGAAATTCTTCACCCTGATATATCGTTTTTCCTTGTCCTGTTAACCACTGGAAGGCATGTAGCAGGACTGGAGGTTTGGGGCTATCCAGCGTCCAACCGCATAAATTTCCACCCTCAAAATCACACCGTTCCATCACTAACATTTTGAGAGTGAGAAAGAAAGCGTATACGTGGGAAAGAGATATATATGGAGTGACTGACAAAAAATGTAAATCAACATAGCCATACCACAGCCTTTTTCATCAGATCCATCAGAACAATCCTGCCTGAAGTCACACACTTGATTCTGGCTCACACACTCTCCATAAACCCCACACACAAATTGACCCGGTTGACAGCTATGAGGAGGTAACGTCGGGTGAGTGATAACAGGAGCTAGAGTGCTTGGTTCTAATGAAGGAAGTGTACCTAAACACAGAAATTCAAAAAATAAAGTGCATACACATGTTTTAAAGGACTGCCAATGAGTCTTGATTACATGTGTCAGAAATGAGGTCTGATTGTGACATTTACCATCATATGGCTCACAGCCAAGGAATGAAAGGTCATCTATTGCTATATCTCCTGTGAAGTCATCCCCCACTGTGCCCTCTACAAGTATCTGAGAAAAACATTTAGAGAGAAAAAGAAAATCCATTTAAAAATCCCATTTGATCTTCTCAAACCATCTCAGACCAGAAGAATCTACAGTATCTCTATACAATAAATCCATCTCTCTCAGCCACATCTGTTATGCAAAACATTGTATCATGCTGTGCAATATTTGTAAAACTAAATATTATACAAGGAACAACACAAGAAATATGTGCTTAGATTTTATTTTAATTTGCACTGGGTTTGGATATCTAACTAAATATTTGACTTTGTAAATGCACGTTGTTAATACAGGATGCAGTCCAGATAGGATAAGAAAGAAATGAGGTGTATATAGTATAAAAAAGAGATAAAGGTTTAAAATGAGAGTCATTTGGATGTTTCTAATGTCCTTTAATGGTCAAGGCATTAACATTGTGTGTCTATGTGTGTTTAATGATCTGCATGTTTTACAGCTTTAGGGCAGATACCACAATATTGCTGATAGCAGATGTTGCCAAGGTTATGCTGCTTTAGAGAACATCTAATTATAGTTATCAGGCAACGGACAGGGCTTTTTTTATTTTTTTTATTTGACTGTGTCAGTGTATGTGTGTGTGTTCTATTATCAATCTGAGAGGGTGAGATCTATGACAAGCTTTTGATCAAATCAAGGTCAATTCACAAAAACAAGTAAAAAGTCAATGCCAAGGGAATTAATTAAATTGCGTACTTTAAATGCTCCTATTTATATTATGTCAGCATTTTACAAATGTGTGAATTGAATCTTTACTTAAGTTCTGTATGATTGAAGATGACTTTACAATGGAAAAAGTATGAACTAGAGTAAAATTCACCTGGAAGGGTCGTGCACTGTTAATGTACAGGGTCTTCCTGTGCCATAAGTTGCCCTGGTCACCATGACGAACCCACAGCATTTGGCCACGCCCACTGTCAGTGTTGCGGATGTAGATGGCTAATCTGAAAACGTACTGGCCCAGCATATGATAATGGAACCTGAAGACACAAGTTGCCCGTGGGACTTCTCCTTTGCTGATAGTGGGATTAAAAGGTCTACTAATGAGTAGTGCAGTGTCTTTAAATTGCTGAGGGGCAGAGGACTCAATGAAGAGGTAGTGCCCACTCACACTGGACAATGTGTGGTCCTTAAAGGGGCCGGTGTTGGGAGTCGGAGTAGGTCCTTGGTTCCAGGTCCAATCAAACATGTCTTCTTTATCCTGTGTCCAGCTGCATAATCCATCCTCAAAATTGCACATTAACTCAGAGGCTAGATAAGCAAGAAGAGAGAGGTAAACAGAAATATACAATAATTTATGTTTGATAGATTACTTACTTTAAACTATTGGTAAGCAATGCACATTTCATGTAGTCTTAATTCAATCTAACAAGAGCATACAGCAGTTTTCCTCATCAGTTCCATCTCCACAGTCATCAACAAGGTCACAAAGCTTGAGACGGTCCACACACGCTCGGCTCTGCCTACAGTGGAAGTAGTCAGGTGTAGGGCACTTGTCCTTGGGCGATGGTAGTGAGCAGTTGTGAAAAGTAATGTCATCCAGTGCAGAGATTCCATCATAGACTCCCAGGCTCAGTTTGGACACCGAGATCTGAAAAGGCTTTTTCTGGCGGCCAAGCTGAATGGTCACCAGCTGCCAAACGTTCCCCTGGTTATAAAGTGTGCGCCACAGAACTGTGATGTTGTCCATGCCTTTGATTTGCAGGTACATGTTGGCAGCACCCACAGAGATACCAGCATTGTAGTGCCTACGACCAAAATATCAAGCATCAAATGTATTTATATATGGTGATGTGTTTGTATGACAAGATGAAAAACAGAAGATCTCCCTGTTACCAGAAGGTCATTTTACAGTCCGGGCCTGCCTGCTGGTATGTGGGACTCTGGAGTAAAGCATGCTGAGAAAAACTGCTGCTGTTCCTCAGGACTAGAAGAAAGTGGCCTGAAAGGAATTTACAATGTCCAAACAATAGCAAGCTTTAATGATTGATGCATAACAAAATTGTAAGCTCTTTTAATGCTGGCTAAGAAACAGAGACTGACTAAAGACTTGAAAATGATTAATAATTAGTAGCCACCTGAATCATATTGAAATAGACATAAATGTTAATGTAATTGTAAGAATTAAGAATGAACATTTAGTCAACAAAGATAATTTATATGATAAAGATTCTGTTTAAAAAATAATATGGGATAAATAGTTTATAGGCTATAATGTATGTTTTGGGGTTTTGAGACCATTTTGTTTTAATGCTTTTCAACAACACTAAACCAAATTCTAAAGCAGGACTCATTAGGCAAAAACTATATATACGGTTTATACTGTTATGTTTCCCCCTGTGAAAAGAAAGCTGCATGTATATGTGCTTACCAGTGCTTGTGTTGGTGGAGTGGTCCCTTGGAGGTGCTTTGTGTTGTTGGTCTGTAGAGACTATCTGAGGTGAGCTTCTGATCCAGTCAAATCCATCATCAGGTGCAAGTTCATGCCAGCCACATGCGTCCGACTCGAAATCACACAGTGCAGCTGTATACACAGAACCACATACATAAGTAAACACGTGTCTCAGGTTTAAAACTGCATTACTATATTTATAGACTAGTTTATCCAGGTAATAAGCACTGACATGCTATATTTATAACTATTATATACAGAATACATGGAATGGAAGATCTTGAAGGGCCTGCTATAGAGCTGAATAAGCACAAATTCACACAAGCACACCCCAAAATTTACTGGAACATCTTTCCAGAAGAGTGGAGGTAATTACAACAGAAAATGGGACTAAATGTGTAATGGGATGTTCAAAATCACATGCAAAACTGTGCAAAAGTGTCCACAAAGTCAATTTGTCCATATAGTTTATATTATGTGTATTATTCAGTAGTAGTGAATAAAAATTGCACTGTTGTTATTTTGCTTTACTTTTGGGTTCAGAAGTTTACTAGCCCCAAAATTACTAACATCAGATACGTTATGAAAGCTGGACGATATGATGATATGATGATGAAATATGAATATATTGTGATAATTGTTTTCTCCGAACTTAAAAGTTTCACATTTAATATTTATTTGGTTGTATTAAAAAGTTTAAAAAAAGTAAAAGAATAAATTGAAGTATAAATTTACTTTAAAAATGTATAACATTTGTAGTGAATTATAAACGTTTGTTTCTATAAACCAGTGGTGTACTGTTGCCACTGTGTTGTTAGCAAATCAGATAAACCAGATAATGTGCAACACTGTCAAGAATCTGACTGACCGATTTTGTCAGTCAGATTCTCAGTCAGATTTGATATATTACTCAGCCTTTTATGATATTAGTGTTCATTTACGGAAATTATGCTTTAATACTATACGATATGAAACAATACTTACGACAATTGGCCTCATCTTCTCCATGAGGACAATTCAGAGTAAAATCACACACTTGCTCTGGGTCCACAAAAACACCTGCCCCGCAGTCCAGCGGAGAGGGGCTTGCAGAGGATACATGCCTTCTTTCTTTAATTTAGTAGGTAGAATGTAACATATTAGGCACCATTTAATTTTGGTCTAGACAATATACTGATATTGATAATGATCACTTTTTTATGTATAATGCCTCAACATTATATATATATATTTTTAAATAAAAACGTTTATAAAAAACAAGCTTGGTTTAAAGCAACCATTTAAAGTGTAACCATAATAGCCCATTTATCAACAATGTTCATTAAGCATCCTAAAGAAATACAGATGTAGATTAGATCCTCAATGATCACCACAGAGATGACTTAAATACTAATATACGGTTATATATATTACATTCAGAGAATGATAATTAGATACAAAAAGTGCTAAATGTGTTTAATGTATGGTCAGACTTCAAATACAATGATAAAATGATTATGACCACAGCAGTCTTTATTACTGACCATTTTTTATTGAAGACCTGATTGTATTTTAAAATGTGATTGGTTGCCTTATAAATGGAACTTAATGATTTATAGATTGTAGATGATGTAGTCAAGCAGTCAAGCGAATAATTATTACTTGATCATGCAACCTAATCAGTGTTAAAGTATTAGTTTATACATAGTGATAAATTGTGCAATCTTTTCTTATTTCTTCAAATCTTGCACGGGTATTTTTATTTTTTTTAACAATAGATTAAGCAGGTATGGTGTAATGCAGTTATTTATGGACAAATAAAACTGAGCCTCACAAGGACATATTTCATAGTGGCAGCACAGAGGGAAAAGTAAGCTATAAACCCAGAGCAAAAATTACAACTTGCCATAACTGAGACAGATTAAAAATGTCATTCATCTTTATTTCACCTATTTTTAATTTGCACAATCAGCAAAAGTTCAATGCACCTTTTTTTCCACATGCAAAATAGCACTCACTCTGTTTCTCTTTTTCCTAATCCCTTCAAGATGGATAATCTCCTTTTATCGATCATAAAGATCTCCTTTTAAAGATCATTATGAGAGTTGATAATTAAAAATGATAGTTATCTATCATTTTTAATTATCAACTCTCATAATGATCTTTCTCCCTGACCTGATCCTAAACTACTCCTAAGCTACAGTATCATATTTACTCTTAAACTCAGTTTCAGGTCATCCTAATTCTGATTGAATTGTAAAGTTTATAGTTAAAACCTCCTACGACCTGGGTGTCCACATACGTGGACATTGTGCACAGTGGTGTCTTTATTGTTTTCTGTAGATACAGACCGGGTGTCCACATAAGTAACATAATTTTTTTCCAAGAAGAGCTTCATGTTCAAAGAAAATATATGGTTATTATAATTATTGGTTCTTCCTAACCCCAAATAACTGGAAGAAATCTAAAATGCAAGCCAAACCAAAGCTCAGGTCTTAGGAGGTTAATGTGCGAGTGATCAGGTGATTATTTCAGGGTATGTGTGTGTATGTATTACCTTTTATCAATACACAGCCTGGGCTGAATGACAAGTCATCAAAAGCAATAACTTCATTAGGATTGCTGCTGCCAAACACCAGTCCATGAAATATTACCTGCAGAGTCATTTCACTTGTGATACATACATTAATTACATTTATCACTGTGTTTTTGTATGTTTGTGTTTTTGTACTGAGGAGGAAAAATTATAAATAAATGAATAATTATTAAAAATGAATACATACATACATATATACATACATACATACATACATTTTGATCAACAAAAAGGGTATAGTTATTTTAATGCATTTATTTTTTTCTATATTTACTTTATTTAGGTATTTTTATGTCTCTACAATTATTATTATTATTATTATTATTATTATTATTATTATTTTATGTACGTATTTATTTATCTATCTATTAATAATTGGGGACTTTATTATTCTTCATAGATTTCCAAATATAATTAACTTTCACTAAAACACAGGAAATGCTTTTTTTTTTTTTTGTCTTACACATCCAACAAGAAGAAAAGGGTCAAGTCCTAAACAGTCATTAATAACATGCCTCTGTAATTCCACTCTACAAAGCAGCTCTCACTGGTCAAAGTTCAATGTAGGGATTTTTCACCAGTGCATTTTATGGCTGTGTGTACATTAATGACAAAGACAAAGGTGTCATTCAGTTCCTATCAGTATTCCAAGTTTCACTTCAGGAACTCGAGCTGCGTCAACAACGATTTGGGAATGCTTTCCTGTTGTCCACGCTCTGAATCATGTGTAATCAGTCCAATGGAAAGCGCACCATTACCAGTGAGGTGACGTCATGACCAAGAACCTATTAAAAGCACATGGAGCCAGTGCTAGCTTCTGCTGGTTCAGGAGATGGACACCCAGATGGATTGCGGATGCTATTTTATTCTCCTACGAGTCCTTTGGTCTCCCCGCTCCTTTCAGGGTCAGAGCACACTCCACCCGGAGTGTGGCAGCCTCTAAGGCTCTCCAAGGGTTCTTGGTCATGACGTCACCTCACTGGTGATGGCGCGGTTTCCATTGGACTGATTACACATGTGATTCAGAGCATGGACAAAGCGGAAGCATTCACAAAGCGTTGTTGACGAAGCATCTACTTCCTTTGGGGAACCATGGTTACATACGTAACCTGAGATGTTTTAAACTAGAAAGAGTTTTCAGAAATCCTACTCAAGTATTTATTCCTTTTGCTTATCAATCTTGAAATTAATTAATTTGCATGGTTGCATTATTATTTGCATTATTATTGGTATTATTATACATTTTTAGTAGTAGTTTATTTATGTATTGATTTGTTAGTTTTCTCTTTGATTATTTATACACTTCTCACACAAAACACACCTTCAATCAGGTCCAGGAAAATTGTCATCCATGTAATGGACCATTTCATTTGAAACCATTACTTAAGGGCAGCAAAATAAATCAAATAAAACAACATTCTACAAAACTATGTAGTCCATAGATTTACTGATAGATGCTTTGCTTAGTAAATTGCTAAGGAGCTTAATTAATCTATACATTTACAAATACCTGAAACTCCTGGCTCTGTCTGAATGTAACTGCTGTCCTAATCCAGGGCTTTAAAAGTGGATCAGAATTCTGTCTGGTCTGAATCCAGATTTGTCTTTTCTCTCCTGAAGGTTCAGATCTAACCAGAACCTGTAATTCACCACCTGCTTGGCCAATGTGATAGTAGAAAGTGACCTGCCAGATATAAAAGCGCTCCTATAAACTTTCACTTGAATAAAAGTACAAAAGTATTTGCCTTTAATTGTACTGTATAGTATATGAGAGGAAATGTTGTATGCAGTAAACAGTACCGTGCAGGACTCTGAGGGCAGAAAAAACTGACTGGATATTTCTGCTGTGGCTATCTCTCCACTTTCCGAATTCAGGAACAAGTAGTGTCCTAAAGAAAGGGAACAATGTAAGACCAATTTCCTTGCTATACTGCAAATACATTTATCAAGTATTTAATATATTGTAATACACATAGTTTTATTTCGATTGAATAGATTACAGAAAAAAGTTATAAACTGTTTTATCACTACAGTTAATTGCCCATATAAGTGTGCCTACCTGCAGGGTTGCCGGTGTGGTCTAACGGAGGTCCAGGGTCAGTCAGGCATGAGCCTCGAGTCCACAATTTATTTGAGTTTGGTGTTTGTAGATCACAAAGCCCATCTTCGAAATCACATCTTTCTGAAAGGGTGCCTTTTTAAAAACAGAATCATTTTAAACCATAAAAACCACAAATCTGTAGACACAATAAACTTATTTTGCTGTTTGATTCATGTCCAATTCTGATTGACTAGCCAGCATCACATTGATCCATACTAACAATCAGAGGAGGACTTGGACAACCAACCAATTTTAATGAAGCACAAGTATTATTTATATTATATTTATAGTTTATACAATAGTTACATACTTTAGTAGTGTTCCATTTCACTCCTCCATACCACAAGGTTCAGTGAGAATCACCTACTTAATAGACCGACTTTTAACTAATCAGAAAGATATTTGAAGAGGACTACCACACCCAGGATATTGTGAAGCTTGTGGTTAACTGTTTAGAACATGGAAGAAAGTGTATGCCAAAATAGTGGCACCAAAGGCACCCTCAAGTAACATGGCTTAAAATCATTTTAATGAAGAGGAATCACTCCTTCTAAAGAGGCATACCATGTTAGGAGGTGAGCTTCCATCCTGTCAAAAGACTATGGTGATGATATTTAATCAGTTTTTGCTCATATTAAGGAAGCCCATGTGATGTTCTTTCATGGAAGATAAATGGTTGATCTGAAGACTTTTTGTAGAAGAGATTGCTAGCAAATAGCACACTTTCACCTCAGACACCAAATTCACCATCTTGTACAAAGGAGGCTTATGAGACCATTATCCACGCCATATAATATATGATGATGTGATGATCTGAGGTGACAGCTACATACACCTTTAAGGTAAATAGGAAAGTTTAGCTGTTCATGGTGAAAATCTGGAAATTGGGCAATACACCAAATACAGGATTTGGGATGCACACTATTCACAGATAACTTTACAATAGCTTTCATGCCTTTGTGTTTGTTTTTTGGGCAGTTCTAGGAGTTCATCAGCTGTTATCAGACTTGGCATCATTAAAAAGAGCTGATACTGATTCATGATGATGGTTGAGATTCATGATTATGAATGTTGAAATATATATACATATATACATATATATATACATATATATATATAGTGCAAAACTGTCCCTGTAAAATGGTAATGTCAAAAACATAAGCATATGGCTGATATAGTTTTTAGAAACAACTGTGCCAAGTATGGGTTAGAAACCCCAAGTTTTAGTTGGATATGCTACAGAAAGTGGTTGAGAACAGTTCAGTTCCAGTGGGACTGCTGGCTTACCAACCAAAAACAGTGATGGCTGACAAGGAGCTAAAAATGACATGTATAATACTGTAGATGTGTGAATTCTAGCTGACAGTAACTTTAGGAGGAAAGAGCATAAGAAGATCAAGAAGTACCAAGGGCTGAATGAACAGCTGGTACAGATGTACAAAAGTCCAATATGGTCCCAATGGTAATATATCTTCCAACTTCTCAGAAGATTTGTGTGGATGCATATAATTGATGGATTAATAATAATAATATGTCCATAGCCACAAAAGGACAGAGTAGCTGCAGGGTTTAATTTCTTCAGACACTCAATGTACCATGATAAAAGTAGACAATCAGAAAAAAAGTGAAAATTGAGGACACCACAATAAGTGATGGCTAATAGGTTCATAATGTTAATAAATAAAAGCTATAAACTGCAATGGATCTATGTTGCAATGTTTAAAATAATCAAACTTTTAAGTGAGAGTAACATATATGCATAAAGTAAAACATGCATGACATACATGCCAAGCTAACTAAAGGGGAAATATGACTATACGACAGCAGTATTTATTGCAAATATTGCATAATATCTCACTTTGTTACTTGATAGCAAAATAGAACCTGAGAAAGTCTTCCAGTTTGTACAAAAATAAAAGCTATTTTCTAATAACAAATCAAATTTAAGAGACAAAAAGATAAAACATTCTGTCTACAGAAAAAATATATATATTTTAGGGCTTGGACAAGCATATTGATTTCATGTTTTATAAAAACAATTTTTAGACTGACAGTGAAAACAAGCAAGAACGTGCTTTAAATAAAAATTGATCTTTTTGAATTGGTGCTAAACATTAACAGCAGGAAGGCTTAGACAATGTTGCGACTTCATTTATTGGGAAATTGTCCAAACCTGACAGCTAACCCTTTATCAGAATTGTTAGGCAAATGTGGTTGTGCCAGCACAGTGGCAGTTAGATTTCCCTTTCCAAAAGACACAACTGAGGCTACATTTGTGGTAATAAAAACACTGCTGTGTATCATCTCTAAACTTCCCCTGATGATAAGTTGTTTTATGAGAACTGCTCTTTTTCGGTGCCATGAACCCAAGTGTTTACAGATAACAGCTCATTTGAAAGGCATATTGTACTGTCAATGAACTAAAACAGGAAGCTGCTAATGTTCTGAATTATGTCATGTTAGTAATTCGCGAGATCTTGAATTTGGAAATAAATGGAAATTTTTTTATAAATAATCAATCAAGAGATAATTAGCAACAGATTGCTATTCATGAAGCTAGAATGTTGTAAGATTTTAGACCAGTAAGGAAGTAATTTATCAGTTTTTAGTCGCTTTCCAGCAACAAAGTACATCCAAACACGATAAAATCCTGATAACAATAGTTTCATAGCTCATTTTTAGGTTGGAGATTAATAAATAATAACATGCTATGTCTTAAATAACCAAGCAAATATAAGCAAAATATAAAGAATAGATCCTATAAACATACATGCAATTAGATGATAGTAGTGAGCTTTAATACTTACAGTTTCTCTCTTCACTGCCATCTGAACAATCATGACTGAAGTCACATATGTATGCCCCTGGCACACACTCTCCTGTCAGGCACTCAAATTCATCCGGCTGACATGGCTTACCTGACACACATATCACAATCCACACCACGAAAGAGGCCCACACAAGCGCTTGCATTAGGCCTTCTGTCAAGGAAGTCACATAGATATAAATACATAAACTAAGCTATAAACAAATACACACACACAAATTCACACACACACACAGACACACACACACAGCACTTCTCAATCCTCCTGAATCCAGAAATGTATAAATTCTATAGTCCGAAAATGACACTGAGAAAGCAGTGTAACATACCACAGGTCATAAATGACTTTTATGACAAGTTACAAAACAGTGCACATGGAGACAAAAGTCAAACTTGAAATCATTAGCTGCAGATAAATCCATTGTAAAGCAGGAAGTCTGTAGTCTAAATGGAAGGCACACATGAGTAGGAGTTTCTCATTGCATTCTCAGTTTGTTTAAATGTAAAAGGATAATAAATATGGATGGTGAATTGAGCCACATTTTATTAAGTGTCAATAGCTCTGACTGAACACTAATGGCTGCATTACAAGAGTTCTCCTGTGCTTTATAACATTAATAAGAATCCGCGGCCAAAAGACAGTGTCCAGACATAGAGATAACTGAGAGAAGATGATGATATTACAATAACTTTTTCGAAGGAGACAAAGCACAATGATTGCAACTGAAATGTATTACAATAAATCAAATTAAATATAAGGAAAACAAGATGGAATTGTTTTTATTGTTGTCTGGCTTCTTATAATTTATAGCAGGAACATAAATGACAACTTAATGACAACTTTAAACATGTGATTATATGACCCATCTCTTATACATTTTTACTTGTGCCAATAATTTTAATGCTATATAATTCAATCAATTAAAATATTTAATCATGGTTCATCGCATGATTGTCAAGAGTTAACTCCTGATTATTCGCAACATTTTTATCTGTATTAAATGTACCTTAAATTATTCATCATTCATTCATTTTCTCCCACTTATCCGTAATTCGGGTCGCGGGGGCAGCAGTCTAAGCAGGCCCCAGCCTTCGACTGCTGCCCAATCCTCAGCAAAATGGGGGAGTGGTGGCTCCAGCAGTTAAGGCGCTGGGTTGCCGATCGGAAGGTCTGGGGTTCAAGCCCCGGTATCGGCAAGCTGCCACTCTTGGGCCCTTGAGCAAGGCCCTTAACCCTCTATGCTCCGGGGGTCCCTTACGAGGGAAATATCAAGGTCCGTGATGTCTGAGTGACGTGGGGCCGCCTTCCCGTGGGCTCACCACCTGCAGGAGGGACCATAAGGGACGGTGCTGTGAGGAATACCTTAAATTAATACTTTCAAATTTTTTATATTCTAATCAACATATTCATAGGCAAATGAAACCAAACTGAACATAGAGCATGAAGACATAATATTCTTGTAAATGTTTTAAAGTAATTATGATGCTTTAAATTACATAAATCATCAGGACATCAACGTTTTCCACACGGAAAACTACCTCTTCTAAATTGGCCACAAAACGTGCTAAAGGGTTAATTGCGTGCATCATGGCGGATTTTGGTGCTTGATTTGAGACTTGGCGCATCAGTAAAACAAATTTTTAGTGATTAATACATATGTACATTAAATTATATTACATAGTGTAATCATTTAGAAAGTAAACTAATTATATAAGACGAATGTGTGCAGGCATAAAAAATATTAATGCTGTTCAGTTCAGATACTATTAAATGCTCTTTATACTTTACCTTCTATACTTTAACACTTGCAAATGCATGTTTTTTTCTGCCTTACATAGTACATGTGCAAGATTTTTTGTCTAAATTGACATAAATTAAGCATTTTGCATTGCATTATATAAAAAATTGTAAATTATTTAGTTATTTAGTTATCTTTTTTAACGTTTGAGGACATTTTTTTTGTATGAGTTTGAAAAGCTGCTCGGTTACACAGCTATTCAGTTGAGTAGAACCTTATTGATATCATCATACCAGCCTCTGTGCAACAGGGAAATTACTAACACAGAGCAAAATTATCTACTGTGCTTCAGAATTTCTAGTAATCAGTTCATCAAATGTATTCATTTTCCTCCACTTTTCCAAGTGGGGGTCATGGTGGAAACAGGCTGACAACAATTCAGACTTCCCCAAATTTCCTGCCAAAGATTCCAGTCTCTCCTTTGGGATTCCAAGACATTTCCAAATACAAAAGTTATATATAATCTTTTCTCATGGTCCCGGTCTGCATTTGAGTTTCTGTCCAGGGGACATGTCTGACAGAAACATACAGTATGTCATCGGTGGCTTAAGAAACACAGGTCAGAAAATGAGTGATCCTAATGACCTCCATTAATGGAATATAGTTTACCATGCACAAAGAAGGGAATCTGTAATAGAATTGACTATAAACGGGGGTTTAGTGAAAGGGGAATTCATTCCATTTAGACTAGAGAGAAAAATGCTATGGATCCATTTACATGAATTTGCTTACCACCTGCAAAATAGTGGATAAAAGTGGATGGAAACTGGCTTCAGGATTGTGGAAAGGTACTTTATTTTCTGTATTGTTACATTACATCATTTATTTTTTATTTACAATTAAATTGAAATCATCTATTTTACTAAATCATCTTAACAACAGATCTTTATTCAAAACACTCATTTGTAAAACACATTTGTAAAATTACTACAATGTTGGGAAAATTTGTGTGAATGTCTGATTTTTAATAATCAGGTTGGATTAGAAAACATTTATTTTCTTTGTCTGAAGTGACCCTTGACATTTGGATGGGTACCTTTTAAAATTTTTAGATGACACAAACCTAAATGTGAATACTAACCTTTTTGAATGTTATCACTCTCAGATAAGGACAGATGAGGCTGGAGGCATGGTGTCTGGAAAATGTCTTGCTCTTTCTCCTCTCTATCTTTCTTTTTAAATCATGCAAATGCTTCAAGAGCTTCAGTTAATGTTCACATCAAAAATCAGAACAGTGAAGTGTGATCTTTGTGACTTTCCCTGTGGCATAATTCTGTATGAGCTGGTTTAAGTATAACAAAACCTGCTGAACTCCTGGGATTTTCACACCCAATGGTCTATAGACTTTACAGAAAATGGTGCACAAAAAAATGGTATCTGTCAGCGTCTACAGGCTGAAAGCTGTCCTAGAGGGATCACAGAATAATAACCAGCCTGGTCAGAACTGACATATAGTAATTTAGTAATATAGTAACTTAATGGAATTGATCAGAATTACTCTTTATTAAACCATGGTGAGCATTAACGCAGTGATGAATGTGCAAACCTTTTAGATGGATAGTACGGTGGCCGAGAAGTGCAAAACACATTTAAAAAAATCTGAAAACAAATTAACAAATCCGAAAACAAATTAACAAATCCAAAAACAAATAAACAAATCCGAAAACAAAACAACAAATCCGAAAACAAATTAACAAATCCAAAAACATATTAACGAATTAGAAAACACTAACAAATCCAAAAACAAAATAACAAATTCAAAAACAAAATAACAAATCCGAAAACAAATTCAAAAATAAATTAACAAATTCAAAAACACATTAACAAGTCCAAAAAACACAACGACAAGTCAGACAAACCGGAAAAGGTAGGTATAGTTTGTGAATGGAAACTTACAGATCATTGGACAAGACACCTGTCAGTCAAGATATACACGTGAATGACAGGTGTCTCGTCCAATGATCTTTAAGTTTCTATTCACAAACTATACCTACCTTTTCCGGTTTGTCTGACTTGTTGTGTTTTTGGATTTGTTAATGTATTTCGTGCAACGATTCAGACAAACCGGAAAAGGTAGGTATAGTTTGTGAATAGAAACTTACAGATCATTGGACGAGACACCTGTCATTCACCTGTATATCTTGACTGACAGGTGTCTTGTCCAATGATCTGTAAGTTTACGTTCACAAACAATACCTACCTTTTCCGGTTTGTCTGAATCGTTGCACGAAACACATTAACAAATCCAAAAACACAACAAGTCATCCAAAATATACAGAAAGTATAAAATCGTATAACTTTGTTTCTTGTACATGTGTAAAATTGTCCGTTTATTTTATACTTTTCCGGTTTGTCTGACTTGTTGTGTTTTTTGGATTTGTTAATGTGTTTTTGAATTTGTTAATTTGTTTTTGGATTTGGTAATGTGTTTTTGGATTTGTTAATTTGTTTTCGGATTTGTTAATTTGTTTTCGGATTTGTTAATTTTTTTTTGGATTTGTTGTTTTGTTTTTGGATTTGTTGTTTTGTTTTTGAATTTGTTAATGTGTTTTTGAATTTGTTAATTTGTTTTCGGATTTGTTAATTTGTTTTCGGATTTGTTAATGTTTTGCACTTCTCGGCCACCATAGGGATAGGCTACAACAGCAGATCACATGGGGTTTAACGCCTATAAGCCAATAACAAGACAATGATATAAATCTATAATGAATGGACATTATGTGCCACCCAGATGTGTTTGGTTCCTTTCAAGCTTTCTTCCTCATACCATCTCATGAAGTTTTGCTTTGCCACTGTCGTCACTGGCTTAATCATTAGATATAAACTTATAGGCTAAACCTATCGGCATTAACATATAAATTCACATTTTATAATCTACTTATCACTATGAAGCTGCTTTGGGACAATGTATATTGTCAAGTAAAACTAAACTGCATTGTATTTAATTGAAAAGGAGATTTTGGAGACACTCTTCCAAACTAGACAAATGTTTCTTCTCAACATGGTTGTAAAGATGTATTTCTGTTTTAACATCCTAACATCAAAAAACATAGTGAATTGTCTCACCCAGCCAATTACAACAGTTTCTATAATTTATTAGTTATAGGCGTCTAGCTTCATCAATTTAGGTGTTACCTTGATTGATGAAAATAGGTATTAATTAATAAAAGACACTCAGGCACACATCTTGTCTAAAGGGACAAAAGATATTGACACACCAAGATTACTTTCTGCCTCAGTGATTCATTAGGTTAATTGAAGTTAAGAGGACAGAGAGGACACTAGTCTGTTCCTTCCCAAAAGGCCACCTAATAATGATGTCAATCCAACAGGCAGACCAGACAAAGGAAGCCAAAGCAAAGGTAAATTAACTGATCAGGGGCAATTTTAGGATAAGATCAGTCAAGCAGTGCTTGTTGTGCTAGAGAAAAAATCAATTTATACAACAGCAACAAGGGCAGAACCAGGAACTAATATATAGAATGTTGCCCAAAATCCAACAACGCGAGTGAAATTGCTTTAATTGCTTTTGTGCAAAGCAGGAAATGCATGGTCAATATCACAAATTTTATTTGCATTCAAATAAATAGATATATAGTGCAGAATCTTGACTGTAAAGGAAGTCTTGATATTGAACATTTAATTTCTTAGTTTTAAATATATTAAAAACGTAAAACCTGTTTTTGTATTATATATATATAAAAAAAAGGCCTCTGTCTTTGTAACTGTCTCTGTAAACTTAGCTTTCCAGAAGTTACTGAGACATTATGTAAAGCAGAGGCCTTTTTGTTTTTGTTTTTCACCATACGCTACAAATTTGGCCGCAATTGACTACATTTCACAACATACTTTGTTATGTTCATATTCTACTGAATACTAATCACCCACACCTGTGAAAAATCAAACCTCACAGTATATAAAAGCCTTCCAATTGCAAAATAACAGTGTTCTTACCTGACTTATTTTTGCTTTTCTAGATTTGATCATGCTTTCTCTACATCTATACATTGATATTCTGGGTTTTGCCCTGGCTGTATGGTTTGCTCATTGCAATGAAGTCTATTGATTATGACCATGGCTACCAAATTTGTAATCATTTACATTCGTTGTCTTTGTATTTGCATCCACTTCCACGCAACTGTTGTAAAAGTCTTTGACTTTTGAACCCTGTTCCTGTTCAGGTAATTAACCCATTAAAGTAATTGCTTAAAGCATATTATTAAGTGACAGAAAGAACAGTGGAACAATTACAGCAAGTACAATGTTTAACATTAAAAAGCTATTGAACAGAAAAAATAGGAGGTGGTGGGCTATTTGTCTTTCTTTTTTCCTGAAGGAGAGAAGAAAGTTTGAAGGGTAATTTAGTTTAAAAATGCTATGCCAAAAATTGATCAGTGTCAGAACTGCCCTGCTTCAATTAGGAGGAAAGCAACCAAATTCTGACAGGACAGAAGGTCACAGAATATTGAGAGTGATGAGTGTCTAATGGAGAAACGAGGCATTTACATTCATTTCACACTCTCAGATAGATTTAAGACTGCATACAAACTCAAGGAAGAGCAATTTAGCAAAATAAATGTATATTTTGTACTGAACTGAAGGTATTGAGCACTTGAAAACAAATAGAAGACCAAATAAAATTTTAAAAAGCCTGATATTATTATCTGTTTAATGACTTCTAATTTATTATCATAATTAATGTAATTCTTTATATGAAGACATATTTATAGATTAAAACTATATATAAATATAGATTTATAGATATAAAACTACAATTTGCTATAAGTTATATGTTATACAATACTGTACTGCCTTTGACATAAATATAATTATAAAGAACCTAAAATTGCAACATTTTTAGGTTCCTTTTAACTATAATGTAAAATATATCATTAATTATAGGAAGATGATAAACATGTTACTAGTCCTCAAAACCAAGACACACGTTAATAAAAGTCTAAGTCTAAAACATACAACTCAACTGTTTATGACTTTTAATAACGTGTGTCTTGGTGTTGAGGACTAGTGCACCTCAACACTGCATTAACCAAATTAACACAACAGCTTCTTCAACATGCCAGAATCAAGAAACGAAGTACATTTACATAAAATACTTTACACCACTGCACCTCCCACACCTTACACATGCTTCAGCATTCCCTGTGCCCCAGTTACTGATTGATCACATGCGTATTCAATTCTTTAGACCTTCTCCTGACTGTATAAAAAAAAAACAGCTTTGATACTGTGTTTGCCTTTTTCCAATCTTGACCTGCTTTTGCCTCATCTTCTTGTCTCCTGTTTTGTCCCTGTTTATGCTGATTGTCTAACTCACTGTCTTTGACTTTAAAACTGCTTTACAATTTGAACAGGTTGCTGTTTTCTATTATAAACTGCCTAACCTGCAATTGCATTTGTTGTGACTTGCTTTAGATGGCAATGAGGAATTAAATAGTGATACCCCTGTTACAACATACATATACAGCTTCATAACAATGCTTTACAAGGAATCATTACTAAGCTAAAAAGTCATACTGAATTATAATTATAATTCATAATTTTAATATTATTTGGTATATTATAAACTACATAGAGACCGACATTGTTCATGTTAGTCTGAGACACCAGTAATACTAAGCTCACAACCTCTCAAAACCTGACAACTAATTAATATCATCTGTTTGAAAAGCATCACTGTGGCATATTACAGAAACAGAAAACCTGCACTCCATCTGTCTGCTTGAAGACATTACCTTGGTCTTTTTTGTTTGCCAGCACACTATAGTGCTTTAATAAATGATAACAGCATCTCACTGAGACTTCCAATGGGTGCCACTTCAAAATCAGCTACAGATTCATTTTTTTTTTTTTTTTACCTTGCACCCATGGTTTATTTCTGTTGTGCATACATTTTACAGCCAGAAAATGATGTGAAAATAAGTTTAATTGAAAACAGATCTTTTTGGGCTTTCCTTTCCTCAATACAAAGTTTTCTCATCCATCATCCACCTACACAGCTACTATTAGTTAAACTAAAAAGCGAGGAAACAGTTAAGAAAGAAGTAAACAGAAAAAATAGAGAATGAAGATGTTGTAAATCAGAATTTAAAAATTTTGTTTAAAAGAAAACTGCCATATTGGAGTATTCTTTGGTATTGGAGGTTCTTGTGGTCCGTGATCACCGTAAAGGGGTGTGCCGCCCCTTCCAGCCAGTGACACCATTCCTTGAGTGTCAGCTTAATGGCCAGACATTCCCAGTTACCGGTGTCATAGTTCCATTCTGCGGGGGAGAGCTTCCTTGAGAAGAAGGCGCAGGATCGGAGCCGTGGAGGGTTTCCCGACTGTTTGGATAAGGCAGCCCCTACGCCAGTAAAGGAGGCATCTACTTCCACGATAAATGGGAGCTGGGGTCATAGGAGAGGGGCGGCACTGAAACTCCAAATAAACTTTTTATTAGATTTAAAACTTTCTTCCTTTCTTTCTTTCTTTCTTTCTTTCTTTCTTTCTTTCTTTCTTTCTTTCTTTCTTTCTTTCTTTCTTTCTTTCTTTCTTTCTTTCGGCTATATAAAAAAAAAAATAAAACGAAAAATATTTTCAATCAGTAAATATTTGTTTTATTGATGCAGCAAGTCTCAAATTAAACAACAAAATCTGCTATGATTCACACAATTAACATTCTAGGGGTCGACAAACTCACGGGGTCATTTTCAGTTTTTTTTTATCTCATAATGCCGAAACGAACTTAAATTGCTGTCTTTTTTGATAGTACAGATATGAGCATTACATCATTAGTATCTGTCAAATGTCTACTTTCATTTGCATAAACTCATAATAAAAACAAAACCATGTGTTTTTGTAAAATAAAGTTAACAGACAGGGGGCGCTCTCTGCTGTCTCTGTCATCTCATTTCACAAACACATAAATAAAACAACCTGAATCTAAGAGAAAACTTACCTCACAGACAAAATAAATATATGCATAGAAAGCTCGAAATGTCTTTTACATTAACCAGTTCACATCGAATACAAATATTCTCTGATTATGTAATTGGTATGAAAGTTAGAAGAGGTACAGTTGCTCCGGTATCTCATTAACTGTGTGGAAACATAGCAAAGGTTCCGTTTGGTGAAATTTAAACCATCATTATTACTTTAAAACATTTAGAAGAATATTTTGTTTTCATGCTCTATGTTGAGTTTGGTTTCACTAATAATAAACATACCTTTGCATCAAGCATCATTATTTCTCCATGTCCATGAGTATTAAAAACATAAAGTATTAATATACGGTACATTTAGAACAGATAGAAATGTGCAATTAAGTTGTGATTAAATATTTTAATCGATTTTAATACCAGTGTGACACTAAAACAAGTACTAATAAAGGCTACTTTTTACTTAAGTACATGTCAGAGCCCAAACTTCTTTACTTTAACTTAAGTAAAAAAGTATAGTCGGTACTTTAACTTTAACCTAAGTATTTTAAAAACATGAGTATCTGTACTTCTACTTAAGTGAAGGATGTGTGTACTTTTGGCACCTCTGAATGTGAGTACCTATTGTAATTCACATATCCTCAAACTCTGGGGATTCTATTGAGGGCAACTCTGTACTCAGTCTCAGTAAGGTCTGACTGAGACATATCATGCCTGGTCTCTGTTGAAAAGGTCAAGTGGAAGAAGATGGCAAAAGGATGAACTTTCCTGATATTTGGGTTTGTGCAGAGTTTAATATCACTGTGCCCCAGAGAACAAAGAAATACATTAAAGCACTATTTCACTCAAGATACAAACCAAAGGAAATGAACTCGTGCACACACACACACACACACACACACACACACACACACTCGTATATGCTGCTAATTCTGCCTTTGTAACTATATGTGCCTCCTGACTTTTACAAGTCTTCAGCAGATTCAGGAAAACAAGTTCCTAAGGACAATCTAGCAATGGATTGAGGAGGTTATTTTGACACTTAAGTACTGTTTCTAATCCACAAATTAAAAGATCTTTCAGTATGCAGCAGAAACAGACATTAATGAACACAAACTCTTTCACTGATTACATCAGTACATGCACTGAAAATATTATTCCAGAAAAATCATTCAAATCCTTTTCAAATCACAAACCCTGGAAACATGCTAAAGTAAGGGCTAAACTTGCAGGATATTTATCATACATTACACCTGGGGAAGACTTACAAAATCCAAAAGACTGTAATGACTGTTCACCAGTCATGCAGACGGTACTGCAGCATACAATCTAGAATGAACTGAAGAACGGTTTCTACCTGAGGGCCATCAGAATCCTGTAATCAGTCACTCACTGACAGCTCAAGGACACTTGTGGACAATCTCTTCATGTGTTTTTGACACTTTTGAGGATGTTGCAAAATTTCTAAGACCTGTTTCTGTGTGATATTTTAATATATTTGTGAACATATATATATATATATTATATACAGCGGATAAAATAAGTATTAAACACGTCACCATTTTTCCCAATAAATATATTTCTAAAGGTGCTATGGACATAAAATCTTTACCAGATGTTGGTAACAACCCATCCACACATTCAAAGAAATCAAACCGTACATTATGTGTAATCATATGAAATGATATAGGGAAAAATGATTAAACACATGAAAAAATGGACCTGCAAAAAGGCATGAAAAGCCAAGACACCAGCTGAAATCAATCAGTAATAAGAAAGCAATCCTGCCTCTTGTCAGTGCAAATTAATATCAGCTGGTTCATTCCCAACTGAATAATCACCAAGGTGTCACACAAGAAAAACCTGGAATTAGCAGGTACAATTGTTTCAAAGAAAACAATAAGTAATGCATTAAACCGCCATGGCATGTGTGCATGCTCACCACGCAAGACTCCAACGCTCTAATGTAAACTTTTTACTACTGCTTTATTTGCCTTTTTCATTTGGAGTTACATGCATAAATATCATGAACGCTGATATATAATATTTGTTGGATTTGGCTTTCGTGCTGGCTAGTTACTAGCCTTTGATAAAAGAAATATCTATGGTTGCATCATTGGTTCTAAGAATGAAAAAAAGCTGCCAAAAATAATTTTTTCATTGCAGAGTAAAAGCAAAATAAAAAATTTTCTTCTAAACACTGGATTTTTTTTAAGCATTTGATCATCAGGAAATATTATTTTAGCTCAGACTGATAATGTTCTGCCTGCATACACACATATTAACTGTCACTTATTTGGATGCACATTTACAACATTCATTAAACCTAAGCATCTCAAAGCTATTAACCTCATCATTACATGCAACAAATAACACTGATCGCTAAAAATAGGCTAAAATAAGCAATAATTTGTATATAAAATGATTGAGTTATTGATATACTGTTATAACAATCCCTCTTTCTTGTTATATTATGGGTTTATATCAGTGTTAATGCACACCAGTCAATGAGTCATACTTTTTAAGACAAACCATATGATTACAATCAATATAGCAACAAAAATGACAAAACAAAATCGGATATCACCCTTGACAAATCGGTATATTTTTTTTTACGGAAAACTAGAGCAGGGAAAAAGTAGAACGATGCTAAAAATAATTTCATTATTGGTTTATGACTTTTGGCTAACTCAAGATGCCTGTTGCTAGGAAACAAACATGCGTTCTGGATTGGGCCAGGGTGCCTCAACTGTAATGGTGTCCATTTTTAAATATGCCAAACAGAAAGATGCTTGTCAGACATGGAATTTTTTTTAACAGATCTTAAAAATATCTATTTTTTTTTCTTTGGCAAAACAAATTGATGCAATAAATAAGTAGAAAATCACATTTGCACATATTATGATGTAATATAATAAAAAAAAAATCTCAACTTCTTGTATTTTAATGAAAACATATTAGCAGGTGAAAGCTTCATCAATGTATCATTTTGTTCTTTTTGTTTAATTAAATCCAAATGATATGCATGGAAGCATTTTATTCAGTTATAATAATTATACTTTACTCATTCAACTTCGTGAACATGACGAATAAATGCTTAATAGCTGTGAAAATAAATACTTCACAGCCTTGGAAATAATTTATGTGTATAATACCTACTGCGTTATACAAATGGACTCTATGTAGCATAAGTGACCAGAGGTGAGAATTTTAAGAGCTTATAAATGTTGAAAAAGTTAATAATACTACATTTCCCAATTCCATCATCTGTTGTCATGTGCCACATTTTTGTGCTTTTATAATATCTTCCCCCTTGTCTCATCGTTGGTCCTTGTGTTTTTCCCTTCACAGCTGTTCCCACTTCTGTGTTCAATAGTTGTGTATATACCTGTATTCTTACTTCATGCTCTCGAAGTAACTCATTGAGTCTCTGTCATTTTACCAAGCCTGTTTGTTCTTTGATTTATGTCTCTTGTCCTAGTTTTGTTTTCTTATTCTTGCCTCACAGTTTATTGTTGTTTGCTTATCACCTGACCCACGCCTGGGTTGCATTCTTGCTTTAGGATCTCAATATTGCATGTGTATATATCTATTAATAAAACATTCCTACTCATCTCTTACATTACATGACGATAATAATAACTACTATACTACAATGTAATAGCTGAAAATCTCTAATGAAAATCTCTAATGAAATCATATTCCAAAATCCAGCACTAAAGCCACTAGGTGCTATTTTGAGCTATTTCTGTGTGAACAATCAATCTATAATATTATAAATGCACCTTGTACGTACACATTGGTTGATTACATTTAGTTATTTTGGAAACACCTAGTCTTTTATAATTTTTTAAGGGGCACATGCATGCTCCATTTATATGTAACAAACTAGGTAAAAAGAAAAAAAAAACGCTCAAGAATTAGAAAGTGAATGACTGGAAGAAAATTTTTTGGACAGATGAGTCAAAATATGACATTATTGGAACAGAAGAACTTATGTAAGATGAAGAACAGTAGAGATGTTAGCAGACTGCCTCACACCTGAAGGAGGTGGAAGCTTAATGGTTTAGGGTTTATTGGAGTAGGGACGTTTGGAGACTTATTCTGGGTGAAAGAAACAATGAACCAACATGGCTACCATTCCAAACTTACTGTAAACGCCATGCAATTCTGTTCCAGACTGTGGCTAATTTGACCCACCATACAACAAGACAATGACCTGAAGCATACGTCCAAGCTCTGTAGTTATTATTTAGAGAGCAAACAATAAGCTGAAGTGTTATCTATCATGGAAAGTAAATGCTATTGCACTAATCGTGGATTAACTAGATTGCAAAGTAAGAAAGAAATACTAGTGAGGAGCATCTTCAGCAAGTTTTACAGGAGGCATGGCAAAGTATTTAATCTGAATGTTTGATGAAACGAATTGTCCAGAGTGTGTAAAGCTCTTATTTATGCTAATGGAGGATTGATCTTGCATTGACTTGTTTTTATCTTTGCTTAGCTCTTTTGTTTTTGATGTTCTTCTAACTTTTGTGTTTTTGACCTTGTCTTTCATCCATGTGTTTCTTAAATATCAGATTTAATTGTCTGTCACTTTTTTTCGTAATAACCCGGCTTGTTAGAGATTTGTAAAACTATACCTTATTTATACATCATATAGATCCTTCCTTCACTGAATCATGCATTACACCTACAGTGGTCTTTAAGTCTTTGTGACACTGTATGATTCCACTGTAGATGCAGGCCTGTAAGGAAAGAGTTGGTGCATGCAGCTTATTATGTCTAATCCTTTTTACAATATTTTATATGGTTTCACATAAAATAAAATAAATTATTAGATGCTAAGTACATTTCTGTATTACAAAATGCATGTTTGGTCAGGTTTTAAATAAAAGAGAAAATAAAAAAACAAAAGCCACATGCAGTTTGATCTATGCGGTAAATTTACTTTTTAACCTATTTTCAGCTTTTTTGAAACTGACTGTTTAAGGAATATCAGCCCTCGTGGCATTTCGTGATATAGTCACGAAATGTAATCTACTGATTCGTGTTTATAAACACGGATTTTCCTCTTTGTTCGTGTCACTGAGCATGACTTTCTATGTAATGTATTGCAATGGGAAGTATTTTTGGTGCTTTTCCCCAAAGTCTTCTTTCTACCACTGGATACTACAGATGCTGTATTGTTTATTTTTTTTCGTTTGTTATTGATTTTTTGATCTTCAAGCACTATTACTCAACATTTAAGCAGAAGATTCTATCCTTGTTTTTATTGCTTTATATTATGTAAGCTACTCACTATTATAAACCATTGTCAGTGGTTCACAGTGGTTCACGTCAAAATACAGGGAATATATTCTCCAGGTTAATTAAGGAGACTGCATCAATTAGAGACACACACATTTATTACAGTATAACCCTTACCCTAACTGTATATTTTCTGCCTTATTCTCTGTGAAAATGGAAAAATAATTCTTTCAGCATTATGATCCTCTACTGGAGGCAAAAATATATTATTATATATATTATATTTATAATAGATCAATAGATTAAAGTTTGTGACTATATCATGAAATGCCTCGAGTCTTCTTATAAGCCCTCTATAGCTGAAGCAGTGTTCATTCACTATGTATCTGGCTGCCTCTCTCTGTGTCTGTCTCCCTAATGTGGTTCAAATTAATTCGGAAGCAGTCCACGGCATGAAGAATCCAGTTCCACACTTGATGGGTTTCACCTCACATATCGACTGCACTAGTCTTCCAAAAGATATGTTCAGATTCTGTGTAGGAACATGTAGCTTCTTTTCCTCTCAGCCAGGGATGGGTTGATGGAAACTTATCTCACCCCAGTACTCATTAATTTTTAAATACCATGTGGTAGGTTCACACTGATATTAGTCAATATTGTAAATGTATAGCTGTCCTGAAATTGTCCTGTGAGATACTGTATATTTTCACGTTTTAATCCGAGATGTTTTCATTTATTTATTTATAGTTAGCTTACTAAAGCAGCGGTCTGGACCTCAATATCAGCTACTTGCGGGTCAAGTTGCAGGAAGTAGACAGATCGACAAAATATTCTAACTTTATTTTTTCAGTGTTACATCTGTTACCTAGAATGGCAAGATAAGGGGTTGTTCACTTTGAAACACTGTTCACTGTGTAACACAAATAAAATAAAATTAATCTTTTTTTGTTTTATTTATTTACATGTAATTTTGTCAAGGCTGCAGGGGACCACAGCAAGGGGGCTGGAGAGCCGCTGCAGCTCCAGAGCCACAGGTTGCCGACCCCCGGGTTAATCAGAGACTGCTGTGCTACATTCAAATGACTTTACCCAGAAATTAAATTGCGCAGCTGATCTCCTGAAGGCAACAAGCTTAGAGGATTTTATATTAATATTGATGACCTACACTAATCCATTTCATTTTGGAAGATTAGGATAAATGACTTATGTAAAATTGTAGTCAGATGAGTTTTTTTTTTTAATTATCGCAGTTTTATTAAAAAGAGAGATGATTGATAAAACATTACAGAATGGAACTAACAAATGAAGGCTACAATATACTGTACTGTATATAAATGAATAGCGTTCAGGTCTCAAAGTATTTATCCTTTGCTGTTCTGTAAACTCACTTAGTTCTCAGATTGTGGCAACTAACAGACACATTCCTGTGCAAAATATTAAACTGAACCTTGCTTCTGCATAGGTCACTTTTACAGTTTTATCAGATCTACTCTAGACCATCAATCTTCCTGTGGAAGAAAAAAGCCTCTCTTTTTTAAAGACAAGCTGCTGGAGGAAGTCTGCAGGAATACGATGAGGATTAAATTTGGCTCTAACAGATCTTGCCGTGAGTCAGCACTTCACATTCATCCCTATAGACCTATATAGACTCAATCTTGTTATTCTTGATTAAACAGTGGTGATAATTTATATTTCTTCTGCCAATCCTTCATGATAATGATTAACCATGTGTTGTCTTTATTAACTATTTTTCCTTATTTTATATATTTTCTATATATCTGATAAAAGTTTATGGCTAGGATAGCCATTCATCTTCTGTCTTTCATGTCTGTTAGCATTATAACTATCAAGTAGTTTGGTCGAAAACTGCAATTAAGTTTGTCCAAGATGTGAAACTGTATTAATGTGTAGCTTTTTTCACTTCACTTCACTTCAATTCAATTCAATTCAATTCAATTCAATTCAATTCAATTCAATTCAATTCATTTCCATTCAATTCAAATCAATTCAATTCAATTCAATTCAATAAAGAACTTTTCAATTCAAATCAATTAATTATAATTTGTACACAGATAAAGCGGTTTGTTCCTTGTAATTGTAATTTTGACTAGGAACTGCAATACTGGATGTATTAGCTGCATGGATATGATAAATAATTTACACATTTAATTACAGCCAGCAGCTGTTGAAGAGCAACAATAAAGAATATAAAATATGTGCTTGGTCATATTTAAAAGAAAAATTACATTTTGGATGCATTAAAACATTGTCTCATTAAACCTTTTTCTTTAGTTCATGTTCACTGCTTATACTAACCCAAGTTACTAATTACTATATTAAACTAAAGTGACTGTCATTAATTTTTGTACTAAATCAAACTGTCATAAATCAAATTGTAGGCACCATGAATAAGAATGAATAATTACATTTATACAATTTATTTTATTATTTCTGTTGGTAAATTCTGAGCAATTTTAACAATGAACATAGTCCTGAAGCAGCTTTAAAGAAATAAATTGATTACAAACATACATTTAAATGTTTTAATTTATGAATCAGTCCTATAAATGATTTTTTTCTAGTGAGCAAAACACTGGCAACACTGGCAAGGAAACACTCCCAGAGAATGCTTGAGGAATGCTTGAGGGGAACCAGACTCAAAAAGGGAAGCCATTCTTATCTGAGTGACACCGAATGTCCAATAAGTATAGTTGCATCATTGTTGAGGTTTTCAATTGTTCACTGATGGGGATTCAAATGAAAAATGGTTCATGCATACTATATAGGATGTATTATAAAGTAGTATTAAATGACAGCCACATAGTATGAAATGAACAATGAGCAGTAGAATGTGTTACATAACCGTTATAGCACACCATTGCCCTGAGGATCGACGTGCAAATAGGGCAAGAGTGTTCATTTTGGTTTTGTTCGGGGCTCAAAATACATGATCAAATCACACTCTATTAATGTAGCTCAAATTTACCCATGTGGAAATTATGTACACATTTTCAGTTAATTCATTTAAGAAAAAGAACTTTTTTGTTTTTTAGTGTTCTACTCATTTAGACACTATTCAAGATTTCTGTTAGTAAGATATTTGTTGACTAAATTAAATAGTTACCCTAATTAACTCTATACGTGAGATAATCAGGTCTCCCTCAATTCTTAATTCATTTTTATTTGTATAGCGCTTTTGACATTGAACATGGTCTCAAAGCAGTTATACACAGATAATGTGGTGATAAAAATGAATAAGATGTTCTTGATAGGGGGGAGTGGTGGCTCCAGCGGTTAAGGCGCTGGGTTGCCGATCGGAAGGTCTGGGGTTCAAGCCCCGGTATCGCCAAGCTGCCACTCTTGGGCCCTTGAGCAAGGCCCTTAACCCTCTATGCTCCGGGGGTCCCTTACGAGGGCAATATCAAGGTCCGTGACGTCGGAGTGACATTCCCGTGGGCTCACCACCTGCAGGAGGGACCGTAAGGGACGGTGCTGTGAGGATTGGGGAGCAGTCGAAGGCGGGGGCCTGCTTAGACTGCTGCCCCCGTGACCCGAATTACGGATAAGCGGGAGAGAATGAATGAATGAATGAATGAATGAATGAATGAATGAATGAATGAATGAATGTTTTTTATAAGTGTAAGTTTGTCCCTGATGAGCAAGCCGTTGGCGACTGTGGCAAGGAAAAACCATCCCCATAAGAAACCATTCCCAGCTGCGCAGAGTGGTGGAGAGAGAGACTAGGACAGGAAGAGAAGGATATGGATTAATATGTGTCCTTAACTAAAAGGGAGAACCAGAAGGTAACACAGACATGAGGGATCTCTGGGATAAAAGACGACCCACCACACCACCATCAACAAACCTAAGTGAACGTGTGAGAGACACACATACAGTAGAGATGCATGGAGAACGTTTAAGTGGTCTCAGAAGTTAAAGTACTAATAGTAATCCCTGCTCATATATGACACAAAATGGATATAGAATTTATAGCCTGAAAATAATTCAAGTAAACAACACTTTTTCAGCATGAGGTAGAATCCAGGTTTGGAGAATCTCTCAATCACTTACAGGTTGCCGGTGCCATATTCTGACTCTAACACTGAAGAAAAGTCTTAAATTTGTCTATGAAGAGAAAACTCTTCCACTCTTAGAGCACAACCATTTATCAAATTAAGCCATTTGTTTTAATTGGTTCTACTGACTCCAAGTTGACAGTCACTCTATCCTAATGGACATGGTAAATATTTCCCACAGTGAGCATCATGAATTACGAGTAGAATCTTCTCTTGACCCAGACAAAGAAGACAAGATAATTTGTCACCTGTAGTTCATGTATAGTTAGTTAACTCATATTTGGAGCTGAATAACAACAGATCCGTTTAATTCACTACATTGTGGTGCTGGTTCCAGAGCATGTGCATAATTTCCAGATCATTTTGCTGTGTTAAAATTGTAAAGTCAGTCTATGGTGGTAAAACTGATTCAGTTTAAGCAAAATAATTATTGTTTAATTGATTGAATGTAACCAAGACTGAATAATGACAACAGCTATAGAAACCTTCCTGGTCCATACTTATATCCCATTTCTGCTTGGTTTATTTGTCACCTGATAATCACTCCTAAAGATTATATTGGACGGTTTCTCATCAACGCCTGGGTGGTTTCATGAAATTCCGGAGTAAGAACGGGAGCTTTGAGGATGGATTTGGACTGTAGTTCATGTTAACAGTCTGCTACATTGACTCAGGACTACTTTTCGCTTCTGATCATCATCACTGCAACCCGCAACATCGTATATCTGCTATAAATGGACATTTGGTGCCCAGATGAGGATGGGTTCCCTCTTGAGTCTGGATCCTCTCAAAGTTTCTTCCTTATGCCATCTCGGGGAGTTTTTCCTTGCCACAGTCTCCACCGGCTCGTTCATCAGGGACAAACTTACTTATAAAGAAACATAAACTTTCTTTTGGCTTCTCCCGTTAGGGGTCGCCACAGCGGATCCTCCGCACGTTTGATTTGGCACGTTTTTACGTTGGCTGCCCTTCCTAACGAAACCCTCCCCAATTTATCCAGGCTTGGGACCGGCACTGAGAGTGGCTGGGGATGGTTCCCTGACCGGGGATCGAACCCGGGTCGCAGCGGTGAGAGCGCTGCATCTTAACCACTAGACCACCAGGGGACCAACTTACTTATAAAGAACATATTCACTTTTAATCACCACATTATCTGTGTAAAGCTGCTTTGAGACAATTTTCATTGCTAAAAGCGCTATACAAATAAAAATGAATTGAATTGAATTGAATTATCATGAGATTACTGCGGCTGGTACAAGTGGTTGTGGATGTTACTTGGACAGCCTTAGAACAGTTTACATTTTACATCATTAATATCACCAACAGTTCATTTTGATACAGCAGAATTGAGTTTAAACCCATCTTTATATATATTACAATTAGAGAAAGAGAAACTCTTTATAATTTAAAGAAGATTTATGACCAAACTCTTGATGTCACCCATATGAGGATGGGTTTCCCTTTGAGTCTGGTTCCTCTCAAGGTTTCTTCCTCATATCATCTAAGGGAGTTTTTCCTTGCCACTGTCGCCACGGCTGCTCATCAGGGACAAACGCACACCATTCACCTTCACTGTTGTTTTCTGTAAAGCTGCTTTGAGACAATGTCTGTTGTGAAAAGCGCTATACAAATAAACTTGACTTGACTTGACTTGACTTGACTAATTGCAACAATACATGTCACCCAGATGAAGAACCGTTTCTTTTGAGTCTGGTTCCTCTCGGGTTTTCTTCCTTATGTTGGCTCAGAGAATTTTTCCTTGTTATCATTACCTTTGGCTTAATCATTAGGAAAACAATTATACATTTCCACATGTATAATTTCAGTTAATGAATTTTCATTAATACATGACTGGGAACAGGAATTTGTTTAACCATGACTTATAAATAGGATAAATAGGAGGTATCACATAGGCCAAATTCTTTCAGTCATTCGTGACAATGAATCCATTTACATCGCTTAAAATCTCTTCTTTCTTGTAAGCTTATGCATCAGAGAGGTTTCTGTTCTGACATCGTACAGAAGTTGGATCGAATTGAGTTTGACAAGGTCAGACATTGCAGCATAATTGTAGACTCATCTACAAGGTAGTAGTGTCAAAGTGGTGTTCCAGAGGGCAAATTAAGATCCGGCCAAATCAGGTCACTGAGAGCTAAAGTCACTTTGTCATGTTCACAACAATGCTTAAATCAATAAGCATGCTTTAATGCTCAAAAGCCTCAAGCAACAACTGTTGTGTATGCTAGATTATTTTCTGCTACAGCAAATATTTTGCAACATCCCTACATCACAATTCAAGTACACAACTTTGGCTGGCTCACTCTGAACTTGTTATTTAAGGTTGTCAGGAAAGGACCTACCTATTAAACAAATATGCCATTTGCCCTATTATTAGCAATGAAGTAATAAATTGGCTCTTTAGAAATTCAGAAATGTACAAATCAGGCACTCTATTTAATGAGCTTGTCACAACTTTTCCCTTAGGTGCTACGTTCACTTTTGCAAATAGTGACACGCAGAGCATAATTTTTCTTGCAAAACAGGTGGGCAGAAAGATATGGCTTTTCCCTAAAGACCTTAGTGACAGACATAAAGCGTTTCTGGTCTTCCATTACACCCAAACACACTCAGCTGCCTGTCATTTGGATGGCTTTAATGTACAGGTGTAACAGCACAAGACAAAAGAGTGTAATCACTTTAGCTAATAGTTAAATTAATCATAGCTGAATTCAATCACAAAAGTAACATGAAATGAATTACAGCTACTAATTACAGATTTAATTCAATCCACTTTTATTTGGATAGAATTTTTAACAATGGACATTGACTCAAAGTTGCTTTGCAGAGTTCTAGAAATTAAAGATATAAATTTTATATGCATAAATGTATCAATTTCTTTGAAGTAATGTATGCAGTTTCAACCTATAGTCTACTGAAATGATTAACTGACCCGGATATATAAGTAAGCAAAGGCTTAAATCCTTCTTTTTTACCCAAATCTCAAAAGCCTCAGATTCCTGTACTTGCCTGAAGGCAGTGAAACCTGATGCGCTCTGTTGGTGTTGTAATTCAACTAAAGGTTCATTATTCATTTTGTGCTTTTCTGAATTCAGTCATGGAATAAATAACAGAGTTATGGTTTTGTTTATGTGAGGATGTTGGAATGTGGGGACATGTGATGTGGAGTCTGTTTTGATGAGAATAAAATGTTTCAGATTTTGGTTTTGTACACTCCTTAACTGCTCATCTTCCTGAGAATACTACTGCAACAGTGAAGCATGGTGGTTGTATCATCATGTTGGGAGTTGGTCCATGGCCACTTGCTTGGTTTACTAAGTAATGCTCCTTTATCTGTTCAGTGACTTGTAAGTGAATAGGCTTCTCGAGGCAGATTTACTTATAAAGGTTTAGGTACTAAAACCAAAGGACAGAGACAGTGACTTTGGAGAAGAGCAAAATGTCCCTAACATCATGTTCTCACAGTGTACTACTACCTTTTTTGAAATTTATTATTTTTTTTTTTAACAAAAACAGATCATCTTCACACTGTGACCAGCTCCTATATTCCAAAAACAGCTGCTAGCCATCAACTCACACTGCAGGGGCTGACAAAATAAAACCTATTTTGTCCAAGCCATGTGTTGATATTCTAGTCAAACAGAGCAATATCTCCCCCTGGTGTCAGACAGAGGAAATCGTAGTAATAGAATACTGGTGCAAAAAACCCCTCAAATTTGCCCTCAAAAATGTACATGGCCTTTCACGCTTCACTAAACTGAATAGAATGAAAAAATATATTCAGTCAGTGTGTAAGCATAAATCCAATAAAAAAGCAATCAGATGTATTGTACATATGTATACAATGTGCATAAATCCTGTAGGAAGCAATCCAATGGTCATTAAAGGGGAAAGCTACAAACTACAAGCTACGACACCACCCCAAAAACGCTATTTTATGTATACAGTATTGTACTGTATAAACATTTTATTTCATTTTATAATTAATAATTATATTTTTATTAATAAATGTCATTATTTCAACATAAAACTAAAAACAATTCCCTATAAGTTTTGTGGTCTATCGTGCTATCCGTGAGAGACCGGGAAAATCAGCCAAACAAATTTATCTGGCAAATGCAATTCCGCAATAAACCGGTACATGATTCGGATTACTGTATTACAAACGGTTTAAAACAGTTCCTGCTAATTATCTGACTAATACCATACCTATAATGACACATAGTGAGTTATTAGTAGCTGATGGAAGCATGGTGATGTATTATAGTTATGACTGTATTAATTACTAATGTAGCTAAAATAAGCACTTATTTTTCATGAAAAAACACTATATGCAATAAACATTTGGAAACACCAAGTCTTTTATTGTTTTGAAAAGGCGCATTCATGTCGCAACAAACTCGGCAATTTAACGGTTTGCAGATACGTTTCTCCAAACATTCAGCTTAAATTCTTTGCAATGCCTCTTGTAAAACTTGTCGTTTCTCACTAAACCCATAACTGATAATAATCTTGATGAAATAACTAACAACATAAACCTTATCCTCACTAGCACATTAGACACCGTTGCCCCCATCCGGTTAAAAAAGGTTAGAGAACAAGCACCTGCACCTTGGTATAATAGTCATATGCATGCCCTCAAGAGAACAACACGTAATCTGGAGAGAAAATGGAGGAAAACTAAATTGGAGGTATTTAGAATTGCGTATAAAGACAGTATGCTCAGCTACAGACAGGCGCTAAAAGCTGCTAGAGCTGAACACCTGAGCAAACTCATAGAAAACAACAAAAACAATCCCAGGTTCCTTTTCAGTACTGTAGCTAAACTAACTACAAATCAGGGCTCTGAAAATTGTGTTTCATCACAGTTTAGTAGTGAGGACTTTATGAATTTCTTCACTGAAAAAATAGATAACATTAGAAAAACAATTGTGGCAGTTCGACCTCTGACACCATCTCCTGAGACAGTGTTACCTTCAACTCCACAACTCCACTGTTTTACATGTATAGGACAGGAAGAGCTGTATAATGTTATTGCCAAAGCTAAATCGACAACATGTCAGTTAGATCCAATTCCTACTAAATTACTGAAGGAAGTGTTATATACAACTGGTGAACCTCTTCTGAATATTAACTCTTCACTATCGTTAGGACATGTCCCTAAATCCCTCGAGTTAGCAGTTATTAAGCCCCTCATTAAAAAACCTAATCTGGATCCAAACACGCTATCGAATTACAGACCAATTTCAAATCTCCCATTTATGTCTAAGATTTCAGAAAAGATTGTCGCTGCCCAGTTATGTTCCTACCTGCAAGAGAACAATATCTTTGAAGAATTTCAGTCAGGTTTTAGGCCCCATCATAGCACAGAAACTGCTCTAGTTAAAATCACTAATGACCTGTTTTTAGCTTCAGACCAAGGCTTCATCTCGCTGTTGGTTCCACTAGATCTTAGTGCTGCATTCGACACTATAGACCATGATCTCCTTCTAGATCGCTTACAAAATTACATCGGCATTCAGGGACAGGCATTAAGCTGGTTTAAATCCTACCTGTCCGATCGTTACCATTTCGTAGATTTAAATGGAGAGCTATCCAGGCTAATGCAAGTAAATTATGGTGTGCAACAAGGTTCAGTTCTAGGAACCCTGCTCTTCACAATATACATGCTTCCGTTAGGAAATATTATTAGAAGGCATGGAATTAGCTTCCATTGTTATGCTGATGATACTCAGCTATATATCTCATCTAAACCAAGCGATACAGCTCAATTAACTCGGATAACTGAGTGTGTTAAGGAAATAAGAGATTGGATGACCCATAACTTTCTACTTTTAAATTCTGATAAGACTGAGATTTTGCTCATCGGCCCAAAAACTAGTATACAGAAGCTCCAGCATCTCAACTTGCATTTAGACGGATGTTCTGTAACCACTAGTTCAACGGTAAAAGACCTGGGAGTTATTTTAGACAGCAACTTGTCTTTCAAATATCATATCAACCAAGTTACAAAAACAGCCTTTTTTCACCTTAGAAATATTTCTAAGTTAAGAAACATGTTGTCTATATCCGATGCAGAGAAGCTCGTCCATGCGTTTATGACCTCCAGAATAGACTACTGTAATGCATTACTAGGTGGATGTCCTGCATCATTAATAAACAAGCTTCAGTTAGTCCAGAATGCAGCAGCCAGAGTTCTTACAAGGTCAAGAAAATATGATCACATAACCCCAATCCTATCGTCTCTACATTGGCTTCCTGTTAAGTTTCGAATAGACTACAAACTATTACTTCTCACTTATAAAGCACTAAATGGTTTGGCTCCCATGTATCTATCCAGTCTTTTAACACGCTACAATCCGCCACGCTCCCTGAGATCTCAAAACTCTGGGCTTCTAGTAGTTCCTAGAATAGCAAAGTCCACTAAAGGTGGTAGAGCATTTTCACATTTAGCTCCTAAACTCTGGAATAGTCTTCCTGACAGTGTTAGGGGCTCAGACACACTCTCCCAGTTTAAGTGTAGATTAAAAACATATCTTTTTAGCAAAGCCTACACATAACACACATCACATATCATAACCTTGTGCTCCAGAACATCTGATCACTTGCACATTATCAATTCGGGCTGTTAATATCATGAACAGCAGCTACACTAATTCCTCTCCACTGCTTCTCTTTCTCTCCCCATCCCGAGACATCCTGAGGTTTGGCCAGCTCCAGTCACCTCCCACCTCGTGATGATTACGGACCTTTGAAGAAGTAGATGCCGAACTCGCAAACATCCCGAACCATCTAAAGACGTACCAGTGCCATTTAGATCCCGCTACATGTGTGGAGTTTTGACATTGGACCTCCTGGAGTGTTTAAAGGCTCTGGCATGGAGAAGCTGATGCTGGATCTGTGATGATCACAAATGCTGAGCTTATAAAACTAGGAGCTACTAACCAAATGAGGATGGGTTTCCCTTTTGAGTCTGGTTCCTCTCAAGGTTTCTTCCTCATAACATCTAAGGGAGTTTTTCCTTGCCACAGTCTGCTCATCAGGGACAAATTCACACCATTCACCTTAACTGTTGATTTGTGTAAAGCTGCTTTGAGACAATGTCTGTTGTGAAAAGCGCTATACAAATAAACTTGACTTGACTTGACTTGACTATAGGCCTAGATAGTAAAAAAAAAAAACACACAAATTAGTATTTTGTGAAACTGTGGTTTGTTTTAAAAGATCAGTTATGTCTCCACAGTACACCTTTTAACCCAAATATTACCCTGCATCATCATTTATAGGGGATCAGAAAGGTAATCTACTATCCACTATGATGTTAGACAGAGAGCACTCTTGAGTTCACACAGATTAATTTACAGACAGACTATTTCTGTTCGCTGTAAACACAAAGATTATGTGACAGTCATGAGACAGATTCTTTTCACAGAGTGTGAGGTCTAAAGTGCCTGTGTCCTTCTGTTTTATGAAACGTAATATAGTCTTCAGCATGGCTCACATGCTGACTCTCATCACTCACAGCAGGCTTTGTTTTAACAAATTGCTAGTCTGAGAGTTTGGTCTCTTACTCTGTTTAGAAGTGTTTATGAATCAAATAGTAGAATTTATGAAAACAAGGTGCTTAAAGTGAACAATGTGTGGACAGTTTGCTTTCAGGACATTTATCAAATATAGCCTCTTTAAAGCTTTCTTAAAGCTCATTAGACATGTTAGAGCATATTGTTTTTGGAGAGAAGTGGCTTTTTTTTTCTAGCCACCCTTCCTTTAAAGTCATGTAAAAAAAAAAATTACTGATTATGCTCTCATGAGCATAAACATTTATGTTCAAACGGAGGCCAATAGCTAAAATGATGTAGTATTGATTAATCAATATCTGTTAAATTTGTATGGAGATGGCCTTATAACCCTCTTAAGACTGATAATTATCAACAATTGCCTGACGTTTTTTTTTATCATAAGTTTTCACACACCTGAGTTTGTCTAAATAAAAAAGGTAGTGGCATCCTATTGAATAAATACCTTGCATGCATGTTTAGTAACACGCTAATAGTGTCCTTAATAATTAATGGTCATAGGGCGTAATTATTTTTCCCAATACAATTTAGAATGCTGATTTCGTTCCCTTTCGGGAAATCGAGCTGCGTCACAACGCTTTGGGAACGCCTCCGCGTTGCTCACGCTCTGAATGCATTGTTTGCTTGGGAGTGGAGCATGCTCAGTCTGCTCTCGAGGGAGTCGATTACTTTCATTGTAGCCGCGTGGCAAATGCGATCTTTGAGGAGAGTACTCTCCCTCCAGGCTCGGGCCCCGCTCTTGTCGAGGCAAAGCGGAGCCAGAGGTCGTGGGGCTCGCAGGCGGATCTAGCAGAAGGCATGGAGATGGGTGAGTCCCTTTCTCCAGCCTCACTTGCCGGGTCAAGCGCTTGTTCCCTGGGGGAAGCACGCCCTTCAGCGGTTTCTTCCCCCGGCGCGAGCAGCGCGGCGCTCCACATTTCTTCCTCCAAGGAGGGAGAGATTTTGGAGGCTAGCAAGCCTACAGACTCCCAGCCTGTGCTGTATGAGAAGCTCCTGGAGTTAGCTTGGCCGGACGAGAAGCGGAAGCAGTGCACACCCAGTAAGCTGGATGAGGGCTTCCTGCATCACAGCCTCCACGCCGGGGCCTGCCTTTTTTCACGGATCTGCACACCAAGGTGTCCAGGTTTGGGGAGAGCGCATATGAGGCCCGCCTCTTTTCCCATCGCAGCCTCCACGCCGGGGCCTGCCTTTTTTCCCAGATCTGCACACCGAGGTGTTCAGGTCCGGGGAGAGCGCATATGCGGCCCGCCTCTTTTCCCGTACCTCACTGTATGCAAATATTGTTGGGTTTAAGGTGTGCGGCTATGGGGTGATGCCACAGGTTGAAGAGATTCTAGCTAGCTATCTTTAACTTGGCGTAGCATCGTCCCTTAAGGCCCCGGTATTGCTTACTAAACTGTTGCGAGCCACTTCCGTCCTAGAAGGCAAGGCTTACGTGGCAGCGGGTCAGGCTGCGGGTTGCCTCCACATGATGAGTGTTTTGCAGGTATACCAAGCTGACCTGTAGCGGGAGGAGTATAAGGGATTCAGCTCTGGGACTGACGATGTTAAGGAGCTACGTCGCGCTGCCAACCTAGCTCTTAGAGCCACCAAGGAATGGCTAAGGCTGTAGGTCAATCCATGTCAGCCCTAGTAGCCACAGAAAGGCATCTTATTCCCGACAGGGACAGGGCTTTCCTGCTGAATGCCCCGATGGCTCCTCCAGGCATGTTTGGCGACGCCGTAGGGGCGATCATCCACAAGTTTCAGGAGACTAAATAGTAATCGCCGGCGTTTCAGCGGTTCCTTCCCTGTCACTCCCACAGAACCACTCGGCGGGTGCAGCCCCAGCCCGGCATTGCTGGGCGAAGACCAAAAGCAGAGCATTGCCACCTGGACCCAAGGGCCCCCGACGACGCTCTAGGCCCAAGCCCAAGGAGCCGGCCGACCTGAGGCTCGTTCTGAGCACAGTGGGCTGTGAGGTGCAGGCCCTGACTTTCAGAGAGCCTTAATCTTAGGAGTGCGGTGTACACCTCAGTGCCACCAGGAGGCCAGGCTGCTAGCCCTGCCATAAGATGTGCTTCAGGGCACAGCCACCTCCAGCAGGTGTATCCCTCCGCCTCCACCCGGCCTCGTAGCGGATAGAGGAGACCCGCCACCTCTCAGGAGGCCTTAATAGCGTCAACGGGGTGTGTCCCACTCCGGTGGGACTCGATCAGGCTCTGGTCCTGGAACAGGAAGTGCGTACTCTCCTAATGAAGGGGCCATCAAGGTGGTTCCTTCCTTAGTCAGAGAGTCCAGCTTTTACAGCCAGTACTTCATAGTTCTGAAGAAGGATGGGGGGTTGCGTCCGACCCTAGATCTGCGCTCCTTGAACTGTTTACTCGTGAGGCTCGGGTTCAGGATGCTCACTCTCAGGCAGGTCGTGTCTCAGATCAAGTCCAAAGACATTGAGGATGTCATGATAGATCTAAAGGACACATACTTCCACATAGCCATCCTTCCCGCTCACAGGAGGTTCCTGAGGTTTGCTTTCGGAGGCGAAGCTTACCAATTTCGGGTCTTCCCGTTCGGCCTAGCGCTCTCACCCCACACCTTCACAAAGTGCATAGATGCGGCCTTGGCGCTGCTAAGGCTTCGGAGTATCCGCATTCTGAACTTTATCGATTATTGCTTGATATTAGCTCGATCAGAGCTTCGGGCAGTCCGGCATCTACAGTGAGGAAAATAAGTATTTGAACACCCTGCTATTTTGCAAGTTCTCCCACTTAGAAATCATGGAGGGGTCTGAAATTGTCATCGTAGGTGCATGTCCACTGTGAGAGACAATCTAAAAAAAAAAAATCCAGAAATCACAATATATGATTTTTAAACTATTTATTTGTATGATACAGCTGCAAATAAGTATTTAAACACCTGTCTATCAGCTAGAATTCTGACCCTCAAAGACCTGTTAGTCTGCCTTTAAAATGTCCACCTCCACTACATTCATTATCCTAAATTAGATGCACCTGTTTGAGGTCGTCAGCTGCATAAAGACACCTGTCCACCCCATACAATCAGTAAAAATCCAACTACTAACATGGCCAAAACCAAAGAGCTGTCTAAAGACACTAGAGACAAAATTGTACACCTCCACAAGGCTGGAAAGGGCTACGGGGAAATTGCCACGCAGCTTGGTGAAAAAAGGTCCACTGTTGGAGCAATCATTAGAAAATGGAAGAAGCTAAACATGACTGTCAATCTTCCTGGGACTGGGGCTCCAAGTCAAGTCAAGTCAAGTCAAGTTTATTTGTATAGCGCTTTTCACAACAGACATTGTCTCAAAGCAGCTTAACAGAAAACAACAGTGAAGGTGAATGGTGTGCGTTTGTCCCTGATGAGCAGCCGTGGCGACAGTGGCAAGGAAAAACTCCCTTAGATGATATGAGGAAGAAACCTTGAGAGGAACCAGACTCAAAGGGGAACCCATCCTCATATGGGTGACATCAAAAGTTTGGTCATAAATCTTTCAACAATACAGAACAATTTGTGATCATCATAGATCCAGCATCAGCTTCTCCATGCCAGGGCCTTTAAACACTCGGCATCTACTTCTCCATGATCATCCATAGGTCCATAATCTTCACGAGGTGGGACGTGACTGGAGCTGGCCAAACCTCAGGAAGCCTCGGGATGGGGAGAGAAAGAGAAGCAGTGGAGAGGAATTAGCGTAGCTGCTGTTCATGATATTAACAGCACAAGTTGATAATGTGCATGTGATCAGATGTTCTGGAGCACAAGGTTGTGATGTGATGTGTGTGATGTGTGTTATGTGTAGGCTTTGCTAAAAAGATATGTTTTTAATCTGCACTTAAACTGGGAGAGTGTATCTGAACCCCGAACACTGTCAGGAAGATTATTCCAGAGTTTAGGAGCTAAATGTGAAAATGCTCTACCGCCTTTAGTGGACTTTGCTATTCTAGGAACTACTAGAAGCCCAGAGTTTTGAGATCTCAGGGAGCGTGACGGATTGTAGCGTGTTAAGAGACTGGATAGATACATGGGAGCCAAACCATTTAGTGCTTTATAAGTGAGTAGCAGTAGTTTGTAGTCTATTCGAAACTTAATAGGAAGCCAATGTAGGGACGATAAGATTGGGGTTATATGATCGTATTTTCTTGACCTAGTAAGAACTCTTGCTGCGGCATTCTGAACTAACTGAAGCTTGTTTATTAATGATGCAGGACATCCACCTAGTAATGCATTACAGTAGTCTATTCTAGAGGTCATAAACGCATGGACGAGCTTCTCTGCATCAGATATAGATAACATATTTCTTAGCTTAGAAATATTTCTAAGGTGAAAGAAGGCTGTTTTTGTAACTTGATTGATGTGATTTTTAAAAGATAAGTTGCTGTCTAAAATAACTCCCAGGTCTTTTACCGTTGAACTAGTAGTTACAGAACAACCGTCTAAATGCAGGCTGAGATGCTGGAGCTTCTGTGTACTATTTTTTGGGCCGATGAGCAAAATCTCCGTTTTATCAGAATTTAATAGCAGAAAGTTATGGGTCATCCAATCTCTTATTTCTTCAACACACTCAGTTATGCGAGCTAATTGAGCTGTATCGCCTGGTTTGGATGAAATATATAGCTGGGTATCATCAGCATAACAATGGAAGCTAATTCCATGCCTTCTAATAATATTTCCTAATGGAAGCATGTATATTGTAAAAAGCAGGGGTCCCAGAACTGACCCTTGTGGCACGCCATAATTTACTAGCATTATCCTGGATAGCTCTCCATTTAAATCTACGAAATGGTAACGATTGGACAGGTAGGATTTAAACCAGCTTAATGCCTGTCCCTGAATACCGATGTAATTCTGTAAGCGATCGAGGAGAAGATCATGATCTATAGTGTCGAACGCAGCACTAAGATCTAGTAAAACTAATAGGGAGATGTAGCCTTGGTCTGAAGCTAAAAACAGGTCGTTAGTGATTTTAACTAGAGCAGTTTCTGTGCTATGATGGGGCCTAAAACCTGACTGAAACTCTTCAAAGATATTGTTCTCCTGCAAGTGGTTACATAGCTGGGCAGCGACAATCTTTTCTAAAATCTTAGACATAAATGGGAGATTTGAAATTGGTCTGTAATTCGATAGCGTGTTTGGATCCAGATTAGGTTTTTTAATGAGGGGCTTAATAACTGCTAACTTGAGGGATTTAGGGACATGACCTAACGATAGTGAGGAGTTAATAATATTTAAAAGAGGCTCACCAGCTGTATATAACACTTCCTTCAGTAGTTTAGTGGGAATTGGATCTAACTGACATGTTGTTGATTTAGCTTTCATAATAGCATCATACAGCTCTTCCTGTCCTATACATGTAAAACAGTGTAGTTGTGGGGTTGTAAGTACGATTGTGTCGGGAGATGCTGTCAGAGGTTGAACTGCCACAATTGTTTTTCGAATGTTATCTATTTTTTCAGTGAAGAAATTCATAAAGTCTTCACTACTAAACTGTGATGGAACACATTTTTCAGATCCCTGATTTGTTGTTAATTTAGCGACTGTACTGAAAAGGAACCTGGGGTTGTTTTTGTTATTTTCTATGAGTTTGCTCAGGTGTTTAGCTCTAGCAGCTTTTAGCGCCTGTCTGTAGCTAAGCATACTGTCTTTATACGCAATTCTAAATACCTCCAATTTAGTTTTCCTCCATTTTCTCTCCAGATTACGTGTTGTTCTCTTTAGGGCATGCGTATGACTATTATACCAAGGTGCAGGTGCTTGTTCTCGAACCTTTTTTAACCGGATGGGGGCAACAGTGTCTAAAGTGCTAGTGAGGATAAGGTCTATGTTGTTTGCCATCTCATCAAGATGATCAGCAGTTATGGGTTTAATATGAAACTGAGATAAATCAGGCAGGTTATTTATGAATCTGTCCTTAGTGGTTGGAATAATAGTCCTACCAAGTCGATACCGTGGTGAAACACGGTTAATCTGCTCTACCGGTAGTGTGTACAGTAGGAGATAATGGTCTGTGATGTCATCATTCTGAGGTAAAATATTTATATCAGTGACGTCTGCTCCGTGGGATATTATTAAGTCTAGTGTGTGGTTAAAACGGTGGGTTGGTCTGGTGACGTTTTGTTTAACTCCAAAAGAGTTTAGTAAATCGACAAATGATAATCCTAGGGCATCGTTTTCATCATCTACATGAATATTAAAATCTCCTACAAGCAGCACTTTATCAAAGCTGATCAGGAGGTCTGAGAGAAAACAAGCAAACTCATGAAGAAAATCAGCGTAGGGTCCTGGGGGTCTGTACACGGTGACCAGAGCGAGTTTTCTATGCATCTCTTAAAGTGCAATTTTAAGAACGAGCACTTCAAATGATTTAAAGCTGAATCCTAATCTCTGACTAACATTAAGAGAAGCACTATAAATGGTTCCTACACCCCCCCCACGACCAGTCTGACGGGGCTCATGCTTATAAACATATCCTGACGGTGTCGACTCGTTTAGACCCATATAATCACCTGGTTTAATCCAGGTCTCAGTGAGACAGAGTGCATCGAGATTATTATCTGTGATCATCTCATTTACAATCAGTGCTTTGGGTGCAAGTGATCTAATGTTTAAAAGACCGAACTTTAGAACTTTGTTGTGTTTGTTTATCTGGCATTTTTCATTTTTAACTGCAATAAGATTATTTCTGGATCTTGTGTATGTAATTCTTGGTTTTACTACACGAGGAATAGATACGGTTTCTATAAACTGGGCTGTGTGTGAACTTGTAACTATTTGGTCTGTAGTATGCGTGTTCTTATAGTTGAAGATTTCTTGATGTCTTACCAGTCAGATGGTGTGTAGTATCCTAGAGATGTTATCTGATAGCACTGCTGCTCCAACTCTGCTGGGGTGCAGGCCATCAGGGCGGAAGAACCTAGGACGCTCCCAGAAACAGTTCCAGTTATTAACAAAGAGAAGTTTATGTTCTCGACACCATGACTGTAACCATTCATTTAGAGCTAAAAGTCTACTAAACTTCTCAGCCCCTCGCTGGTAAGTGGGAAGAGGTCCTGACACAATGATCCTCGTTGTGGGTGATGTGCTGCGTACCGATTGAAGCTCCATGCAAGATCTCACCTCGTGGGGTCTCAATGATCCTAAGGAAGGTGAGAAATCAGCCCAGAACTACACGGGAGGAGCTGGTCAATGACCTGAAAAGAGCTGGGACCACCGTTTCCAAGGTTACTGTTGGTAATACACTAAGACGTCATGGTTTGAAATCATGCATGGCACGGAAGGTTCCCCTGCTTAAACCAGCACATGTCCAGGCACGTCTTAAGTTTGCCAATGACCATTTGGATGATCCAGAGGAGTCATGGGAGAAAGTCATGTGGTCAGGTGAGACCAAAATAGAACTTTTGGGTCATAATTCCACTAAACGTGTTTGGAGGAAGAAGAATGATGAGTACCATCCCAAGAACACCATCCCTACTGTGAACCATGGGGGTGGTACCATCATGCTTTGGGGGTGTTTTTCTGCACATGGGACAGGGCGACTGCACTGTATTAAGGAGAGGATGACCGGGGCCATGTATTGCGAGATTTTGGGGAACAACCTCCTTCCCTCAGTTAGAGCATTGAAGATGGGTCGAGGCTGGGTCTTCCAACATGACAATGACCCGAAGCACACAGCCAGGATAACCAAGGAGTGGCTCTATAAGAAGCATATCAAGGTTCTGGCGTGGCCTAGCCAGTCTCAAGACCTAAACCCAATAGAGAATCTTTGGAGGGAGCTCAAACTCCGTGTTTCTCAGCGACAGGCCAGAAACCTGACTGATCTAGAGAAGATCTGTGTGGAGGAGTGGGCCAAAATCCCTCCTGCAGTGTGTGCAAACCTGGTGAAAAACTACAGGAAACATTTGACCTCTGTAATTGCAAACAAAGGCTACTGTACCAAATATTAACATTGACTTTCTCAGGTGTTCAAATACTTATTTGCAGCTGTATCATACAAATAAATAGTTTAAAAATCATATATTGTGATGTCTGGATTTTTTTTTTTTTTATATGTCTCTCACAGTGGACAATTTCAGACCCCTCCATGATTTCTAAGTGGGAGAACTTGCAAAATAGCAGGGTGTTCAAATACTTATTTTCCTCACTGTAGATGTCGTTCTCACCTACATGAAGGAGCTGGGGTTAAGGCTAAACGCCAGGAAGAGTGTGCTTTCTCCAGTACAGAGAACCACCTTATTGGGTGTAGTGTGGGACTCGACCATAATGTGGGCACAATTGTCTCCCGCTTGGATTGAAGCTATCCTCACAGGAGAATCAGGAAAGTAAGAGAAGGCCAGTCACTCACTGTGAAGCAGTTCCAGAGGCTGCTGGATCTCATGGTGGCAGCGTCTAATGTGATTCCACTTGGCCTCCTCCACGAGACCACTCCAGTGGGGGCTCAGAGGCAGATTAAAAACTTATCTTTTTAGCAAAGCCTACACATAACACACATCACATATCATAACAGATGATCAAGAACATCTGATCACATGCACATCATCAACTTGTGCTGTTAATATCATGAACAGCAGCTATGCTAATTCCTCTCCACTGCTTCTCTTTCTTTACCCATCCCAATGCATCCTGAGGTTGCTCCAGCCCCAGTCACGTTCCACCTTATGAAGATTGGGGACCTTTAAAGAAGTAGATGCCGACCCCACAAACATCCCGAACCATCTAGAGACGTACCAGTGCCAATTGGATCAAACTTCATGTGAAGTTTGAACACTGGACCTCCGTGAGTGTTTACAGGCTCTGGCATGGAGAAGCTGGTGTTGGATCTATGATAATCGCAAATGTTGAGCTATTTTACGAGTTGCTCAGTAGCTTATATAACCACAAATGACTGTAAAAGACTGAAGAAAAAACATTACTCATATTCTTACATCACAGTGCTCATGTTATAAAACCCCAGGAAATTGAGGCTCCACCCCGAGGTGGTGGAGCAGATATGGCGGAGGTTTTAGAGAGCCCAGGTGGACCTGTTTGCGACTCAGGAGACTTCGCACTATCCCCTCTGGTTTTCTCTCTCGTGGTACATACGTGGCCGAGGCTATGCCTTTACGCCTTTCCTCCGCTCGGGCTGCTCCCCCTGGTGGTACCTTGATGGCTGGGCAGACCATGGTTCACAGACCTGGTGTCCCTCCTCGAGAGACCTCCTTGGGAAATTACTCCCAGGGGGGATCACCTCTCCCATGGATGGGGAACCCTGGTTCACCCCAGCCCAGAGTTATGGAGGCTTTGGCTGTGGCCACCTCTCTCTACTGAGGTAGTGGAAACCATCCTCCATTCCAGAGTCCCTCTACGAGGAGGTTGTATGACGCTTAATGGTACATGTTCGCTGCATGGTGCGAGCACCCTCAATTAGACCATTTAACTGCCTGGTTGGTTCAGTGCTGGAGTTCCTGCAGGAACAGTTTGCCACAGGGTTGGCTCCTGCAACCCTGAAGGGTTACGTGCCCACTATCACGGTTTATTGTACCTCGCCTGAGGGGCAGTCGCTGTGTAAACACCCCTTGGTGACACGTTTCCTGCATGGCACCCGGAGGCTGAGACCCAGGACGCAATCCAGAGTGCCTGTGTGGGACTTGGCCATTGTGCTAGCGGCTATGTCGGAGCCCCCTTTCGACCCCTTGGCTGGGGTGGCCCTTAGGTACCTGTCTATTAAGACTGCTTTCGTTCTGCCTATATCCTCCCTGAAGAGGGTCGGGGACCTACAGGCTCTTTCCATGGCCATGTCTCTCCTGGAGTTTACCCCTTGCATGGCCAGTGCCTTTCTTTACCCTAAACCAGGGTACATACCTTAGGTGCCTGCGGTTCCCCCACGACCTGTCATGCTGCAGGCATTCTACACTCCTACCTTGCTAGCCCCTGACCAATAGAATCAAAACCGACTGTGTCCAGTGCAAGCACTGGACATGTATGTCCACAGGAGGTGTCCATGGAGGAAGTCAGAGCAGCTGTTTGTCTGCTATTGCCTCTATCGCTATTGCCCCGCCGGTGAAGTTGCCTTGCCTATGGCCAGAATTCACACGTAATTAAGAGCATGAGCAACGCTGAGGGTGTTCCCAAAGCGTTGTGACGCAGTGTCTCGTTCCCGAACTAAGGTTACATACATAACCTAGAGACTGAAAAAGAGACTACATATTGAAATCTGTTGTTTTCTGTCACCTGGGAATATTAATTTGGTCAGGAATAAACAATTGTTATTTAGCCCTGATAAATTAAATCAATGAACTGAAGAAGGACCTCCTTCTTTATCTGCAATTATTCGAACATTTGTTGCGCACTAACACACATTTCGCTTCAGTTATATATTGAGTTCACTCTAATTACTGTTTCTTTCACTGATTTTGCAAATCTCTTTTTTTCTACCTCCGAAAAAACATGTCGAAAGATTGATTACGTACTTCAAATTGTCTATAGGTGTGATTGCGTGGGTTTGTATGTTTTCTAAAAGGATTCTAAAGTGAATCCTTGACTCTCTGGAGGCACTAATAGAGACAAGGTGATGAATAAAGTGCACTTAATTCCTGCCAGTTATTTATTCTTTACAAAGCGAACTGAAATGGCTCAGTAGCACCGGGGCCAACAGTTAATTAGTCCAAAGTAATAAACTGAATGTTTTAAACATGTACTAACTTTATGTACTAGATTGATATTAATTATTGTCATTTTCAATACACTGTATATTATCAGTGTACAGTATAGGGCAATACAGTGACATGCTTTACACTTTGTGTATATTTCCTAAAAGTATAAATATATTGCATATACTCAAAGGTGTCTATTTGCAAAATTATTTGACAACAGAAGTCTACTTTAGCTTAAGTAAAATGTAGGAAAAAATTAGGTTTATATAATTTGGTATGTAATCTTTTTAACTTGAAACTAAATTTGATATGTTTTACATAATACTTTCTTTCGCTTCTCCCATTAGGGGTCGCCACAGCGGATCATCCGCATGTTTTGATTTGGCACGTTTTTATGCTGGATGCCCTTCCTAACGCAACCCTCCCCATTTATCGGCTTGGGACCAGCACTAAGAGTGGCTAGGGTTTTGGTTTCCTGACCGGGGATCGAACCCGGGCCACAGCGTTAAAAGCGCTGAATCCTAACCACTAGACCACCAGGGACTCTGATATGTTTTACATAACAAAATGGCATATTTTACAGTGAATGTTTTACTTGTTAACTGTGTTGCACTTTACATACTGTGGAACATCAGAGATTTGTATTCATGTAAAAAGGATGTATTTTTTTCATCACTTATTTTGCTTTTCCTCCATTTGATTTGATTTGAGTTTCCTCATCACAGCTCTGGTTACTGCCTTTGTGGAGTTTTGTGTGTTCTACCTATAGTTTTGCTCTTGGGTCACACCCAGTGCTTCCATAAAAGTCTCTGGAGCAGTTACTAATTGATGTCTTAATGATGTGCAGATATGTATGCTTCACTGATCAATGCAGTGCAAAAAAATTACAGTGTATATACACTGATTAGCCATAACTCCTAAACCACTGACAGGAAAAACTGAATAAATTATATCATGGCATAACAACAGTCACAGAGTGGCATATATAATGTGGCAAGTGAAGGGTGTCCAGTACCTAGCAAATCTGGTTCAAAGGATGAATTGACTGGTGAATTGATGACAGGGCCATGGATGCTCAAGGCTCACGGATGTGTGTGGGAAGTGACAGCTAGCCTCTCTGTTCTGATTCCACAGAAGAGCTATTGTACAACAAATTGCTGAAAAAAAATGTAGTTCTGTCTATGAGAGAAAGGTCTCAGAACCGTGAATCATAGCTTGTTGTTCATATGGTTGTTAAGCTACAGAGTGCCCATGCTGATTCCAGTCCACTGCAAAAAACATCTACAGTTGGAACATGGAGCAATGGAAAGAGGTGGCCTGCTCTGCTCAAAGACTTGGGTGGCATAAGGAAGCTCTTCAAAATATTGAGTGGTTTTAATGTTATGGCAGATTTGCATATACTTTTAGTTGTTGTTTTTATTTCCCTACTGTCCTCATATTTTCACAGGCAGATGGTGCATCTTGATTCCCCCTACCTGAAATTGAACTCTTGGCTAAGTGAGCTATGAATAGCATAAGCTTGCATAGAAATCCACGTTTTTCTTCTAAACAACACAAATATCCACACAGCATTTTCAAAGGGACAAAGAGAAATTCAAAATAAAAGCATTTATTACAAAATTACAGAAATATAAATGTTGATACACATTTTACCTGCTTATGCTGAAATGGCACATCTGAGATTTGGGAATGGGTATTCAATGGCTGATGAAATGAGGAATCCGTGGTACTGCAGATGAATGAATCTGTGCCTCTGAATCAACAGCCTACTTTATGAAAAAAAATAAAAATTTTCATAAAAACATTTTCTTCCCTTGCAATCCATTCAGCGCACAAAAAAAAAAAAAAAAAGTATAAATATATTTTTATATATATAGTTATTGATGGCAATGTGCAAAGCAAAAAATAAAATAAAAATTCACTGATTTCTAGCTCTATACTGTTTGGTGTTAAATCAGTAGACATAGTTTTAAGTGTTAAGGATTGCACAGCTCAATGCTTCAAATATGCTAATAATCGCACAAGCATACTTGTAAACTCCTAGAATGGCTGAGGCAGCGTTTTTTTAAAGTCAGCATAAAAACATCTGGTTCCTATATTCACTCAAAGGCCTATTTTCATTTCAGTTCCAAGCACATATCTAGATAGAGCCAAATTTTGTATCTAGACATGATCATGTCTCTTATGTTTCAAATAAATTCCAGAAATAGTTCCAACAACTATCTTTAAAAAAACAAACAAAAAAAAAAACATATGCATACATAATTTTATTCCAAAAACAGTATTTTCATAAACACTTTCATGGTTCAAAATTGCAGAACTGAAAAGATCTCCACCTAGATTTTGTAGCTGCTACTCAGTTTGCACCAATTATTTAAATAGATTTGAAAATGCTCACCAGCCTGAGACTGACTGACTGACTGACACACACACACACACACACACACACACACACACACACACACACACACACACACACACACACACACACACACACACACACACACACACACACACACACACACACGACTGAGTAAAAGTGTTTTGATGCAGCATATGAATCACCAGTATAAAAATAATACAAACTGGTACCTGACATATAAAAACAAAATACAATTAGCAAAAAAAAATAAAATAAACAAAACAAAAACAGGATTTTCAAGTTTATCCATAATCCAGGTTTCATCCTCAGGGGGAAAAAGATATCAATAACCAGTCCTCAATGTAATTGCAGATGATGGGTGGAAAAGGAGCCCATTTATTCGAATGGCACAAACATGGTTATAAATGGTGTTTGAGGACCTCAAATAATTGACATAGATCAATGAATAAAACTCCATATTACTGAGCCAGGCCGCTCCCACAATTTCAGTGGTAACGCAAAGGCTAGCTCAATGACGGCTGCTCGAGTGTCTGTAGTGCTGCTAACTGAGGTAATGAGCCATGATATGCAATGTGTGTTCATGATATGTAGTGGTTTTTGAGTTTGTTACAGACACTTCATACATGCCCCCCCCCATCACACACCCACACAAAAAAGAAACAACAGACGTCCCTGACCGCTGTATTGACCAGTCAAATGATTTGTTCAATAAAACACACCACAGTCCATTAACTATGTTAAACTAGAACAGAGAACATTTCCAAAAATGGGTGTTCAAAGCACACAGTCCAATGCCTCTCAGTTCTTTCATGTGCATAAATAACCTGAAGAAACTGAAACATCTGTCCAATCTGTCAACCAGCATCCAGTCATTCTGTGGTGAGGTAGGTTGTCCAGAGCGGTCGATCACTGTTCATGAGCTAAAAGGTTTAAAATCATAATAATCATAAAAAAAAAAAAAAAAAAATGCAGCCAATAGGATGAGGCCAGATGTTCACGGTGAAGGCGCTGCATGAAGCCAGTCCTGTAAAGTTGTTGGAGGCTATCTGAGTCCCACCCTTGAAGTCATCCACTCCAAGCCCTGGCAAAGCCTGAAAGAGAATTCAAGAACATTAGGCAGAGTTGGCACTGGTTTTGATCAGTTGAAATAAAAACATTTTAAAAAATTTTCATTAAAATTTTATTAGAAACATATTCGCAAGAGAAAGTATTCCATCCCCCAGATAGCAGGACGGCTACAACAAAATGTCTAATCGATCAGTTGTAGCATCATTGTCCAATCATGGGTGCACCACAGTCACACCACTCTGATTTGAGTGCATTAAGTGGCTGTGTGGTGCAGCATGAGCAACAGTTTAAAAACATATCGCTGGCTTCGGGTGCTTTAAAGAAAGCAAGTATAAATCTTTCTTTTCCGTTTCTATGTATGGCAGTTTGTCAGGCGATTGCTGATTGGTTGGTCAAGTGTCAAGATTCAAGTAGAAAAAAAAATACTTCAAGCCACCTACATAACTGTCAATCATTCCAGATTCCTATATTGACTGGTTCATCTGGCGTTTTTATTGGAGAAAAGGTTTAGCAAAATCTTGAGAGACCCTTTACAGCCGGTGTTCATTAACATGTTTAATGGTTCTCAAATGTGAATGTGTCATTGTACTGTACTAATGGGTCAGCACTTATTACAATAATATATACTATTCAGCTACAAGTATGTGGTCACCTTACAATTACACGTATGGCATTTGTCAGACAACTCGTCTCATGCAACTTATTACTTATTATTATAATCTCATTTATGCAACAATTGTAGTTGAAGGTTGAAGTTCTTGCTCAAGGAGCCCCCAGTGGAAGCTTGGCCTTGCTGCAATTTGCAATCGCGACCTCCCGTCCTAACCACAGAGCTACCACTCCACCACATTCTTCTGAGGTGTCTTTCAGACAAGCAACAATTAAACAGAATTCCATTTGCTGAACCAAGAGGCCCAAATCTGTTTCAGCAGGATAATGCTCCTGTTCATAAAGCAAAGAAATCTGATCAACCCCACTGAACCCTTAGCATAAAGGGAACGATGAGGCTTCCTCAGCAAACAACAGCACCTGATCTCACTACGGGTTTTATAGCACATTCTAAAATCTAGTAAAACATCTTTCTTAAAAAAGGTCGGAAAAAAAAAAATCATATGAACAGTGTACATGATTGTGTGACCCTCACCCTTCTCCTGTAAGAGCACAGCAGGACTGAATGTGCCACGGATGATCTTTGATTGAGCTGAGGGTCAGGTATTTTGAGATCTCGGCTGCGGACATGCAGCCCTTCATATCCTGCTTATTCGCAAAAATCAACACTGCGGCTTTACGTAAATCCTAAAAATAAAAAAAAGATTGAGGTGAGCAAGTGATGTTCTGAATGATTACAGACTGCATGCATAAAACAATTTTTCCGGTTAATTCGATGCGCTTGACCACTCACATTTTGGATCAAGACTGCAACAACGATGTGAATGATGCACTCAGTTTTGAGTTTTAGTTATTTGAAATGTAAAATATTATCTGTGCTAGTGTATAAATGAAAAAACGTTTAAGCCCACGTGTAGGTGTTACCTCATGTGCTAGCATTCTGTACAGCTCCTCTTTGGAGATCGCAAGCCTTTCTCTGTCCGTACTGTCCACAACCAGGATGATGAACTGAGAACAGGACAGACATAAAAGGTCACAATTAGCTTAGTGAATAAAGTCAGTCGCAATGAGGTGGGCTTCGTGTACAAGTGGGAAAAAAAAATAAAAGCGCACTATAAGAGCTTTTCTGCATGTCCTTGCCTGCTGGCACATGTACTTAAGAATGTGTGTGTGTGCTTGTTGCACAGAGTGCAGTGTTTTAGAGCAGCATTCAGTAGCAACCCCCACCACATCGACCTCTCACACACAAAATGCTTCGGTTGAATGCCTGGGACATGCTTTCACTTAGTCCCCTTTGTCAGATACTCAGCTTTGACCTCAGGGTCTGTACACACACACACATACATGCACACATATACCAGTTGGACATAGTTCACTGCATTCATCAGTGTGATGGTACACAATGATACACTCACAGTCCATTGGTCAGGAGCTTCCTAAACAACAAGGCTCAAAACCTAATGTTTGCAAGTCCATCTGATTTTTGGATTATTATAGTGTTTTGGTATTGTTTATTATACATATTAAATAATGATCCTGTATATATAATTGTTGCCAATAAAGTACAGTAATCTAAAAAAAAGCATTTTTGGGGTGGCGTTCGTTTATCGCGGTTTTTCGTTTATCGCGGGCGGTTTTGGAACTGTAATCATCCTCCTAATCATACAAAATAATTAATATTAATAACATAGCTCAAGAATGTAGTGTACAGAAATGGAATATATTTAGAATATTGTTGGAGAATCATTCTGAAAAATCACCTCAGTGTTGGAGTAGTAAGTGTTCCAAGAGGTTCTTAAGCTCTCCTGGCCACCGATGTCCCACATTAGGAAGTGCGTGTTCTTCACGACGATCTCTTCAACGTTACTGCCAATTGTTGGAGACGTGTGGACGACCTCTTTCATCAGGCTGCACAAAAAAAAAAAAAAAAACAGAAGCACTGCCTTACATGTCCCATTCTTGAGAATCGTTACATTAAAAAGATTTTTGAAGCGAGGGCTACTTACAACTGGTAAAGAATGGTCGTCTTTCCGGCATTGTCAAGACCCACGATGATCACCTTGTGTTCTGCAGACCAAAGAAAAAAAAACTAGGGTGAGAAGATGAACTAAGCCCATGTGCACTTTACAGGGAGAGCCACCAATTTGTGGTCCGCAGTAAATAAAGTGACCGCTAGCAAAAGCAAAGTGAGCATGTTGAGCATGAAGGCAATTTTGAGTTTAGCTTTATACATGATAGAAGCACATTGGAGTGAGTTTGTGGCACGTTCACTCCTGAATGACTCGGAAAACATTGGTCACGTTTTTTTGCTTCCCCATAATGGCTCCTACATGCAGCTAGTCGGTGACACCTGCTGAAGTGCTTCATTCCCATAGCACCCTTCTGTTTATGTGTAATATAGGGCTGCAACAACTAATTGATTAAATCGATAATAATCGATAATGAAAATCGTTGGCAACGAATGCAGTTATCGATTAGTTGGACTGCTCACGTTACGGCTCAGTGTGATGGCAAGAGAACACAGACGCCGTCATGGATGAAAGCGAAAAGTCAGCACAGTAAGCAACAACTGTATAATCCTCATCATTTGAACATGGCGTAGTGTAATGTAGTGCTATTGTGTAAACTGTTTGTAACTTCGGGACAGTCGCACTGGATCTGTTCTGTTGTGACTCGCGAGCATCAGGTCACGCAATCAGCTCGCGAGCGACAATAACCGCAGCGGTAAACTATTAGATTTTTTTTGACTGCTGTGGTTTTCAGAGAATGATAACATTTGTACACGGATGTTCATTTTTTTTTCTTTATTTTTAAACCTGTTTGCTTGCTGCATTTCTCTGTTCTGTTTCCTTTTTATAGAATGTCTACCACATCAGTTACTTCTGTTTTTAAACGTGAGTTACTGCGGATTAACCACATTCAAATGCTTGTTTTCAATGTTTGAATGATTTAATTTATGCAGATATCGTTTATATATATCAGTTAATATACTAAATTAATGATATTTCAGATGCTTATCTTCACAACTAAACAAAACGTCTTATTTTAAGTGTATACATATATATATATACATATATATATATATATATATATATATATATATATATATATACACATATATATATATACATATACATATACACATATATATATATATATATATATATATATATATATATATATATATATATATATATATATATATATATATACATACACATATACAGTGAGGAAAATAAGTATTTGAACACCCTGCTATTTTGCAAGTTCTCCCATTTAGAAATCATGGAGGGGTCTGAAATTGTCACCGTAGCTGCATGTCCACTGTGAGAAACATAATCTAAAAAAAAAATCCAGAAATCACAATATATGATTTTTAAACTATTTATTTGTATGATACAGCTGCAAATAAGTATTTGAACACCTGTCTATCAGCTAGAATTCTGACCCTCAAAGACCTGTTAGTCTACCTTTAAAATGTCCACCTCCACTACATTTATTATCCTAAATTAAATGCACCTGTTTGAGGTCGTTAGCTGCATAAAGACACCTGTCCACCCCATACAATCAGTAAGAATCCAACTACTAACATGGCCAAGACCAAAGAGCTGTCCAAAGACACTAGAGACAAAATTGTACACCTCCACAAGGCTGGAAAGTGCTACAGGGAAATTGCCAAGCAGCTTGGTGAAAAAAGGTCCACTGTTGGAGCAATCATTAGAAAATGGAAGAAGCTAAACATGACTGTCAATCTCCCTCAGACTGGGGCTCCATGCAAGATCTCACCTCGTGGGGTCTCAATGATCCTAAAGAAGGTGAGAAATCAGCCCAGAACTATATGGGAGGAGCTGGTCAGTGATCTGAAAAGAGCTGGGACCACCGTTTCTAAGGTTACTGTTGGTAATACACTAAGACATCATGGTTTGAAATCATGCATGGCACGGAAGGTTCCCCTGCTTAAACCAGCACATGTCCAGGCACGTCTTAAGTTTGCCAATGACCATTTGGATGATCCAGAGGAGTCATGGGAGAAAGTCATTTGGTCCGATGAGACCAAAATAGAATTTTTGGGTCATAATTTCACTAAACATGTTTGGAGGAAGAAGAATGATGAGTACCATCCCAAGAACACCATCCCTACTGTGAAGCATGGGGGTGGTAGCATCATGCTTTGGCTGTGTTTTTCTGAACATGGGACAGGGCGACTGCACTGTATTAAGGAGAGGATGACCGGGGCCATGTATTGCGAGATTTTGGGGAACAACCTCCTTCCCTCAGTTAGAGCATTGAAGATGGGTTGAGGCTGGGTCTTCCAACATGACAATGACCTGAAGCACACAGCCAAGATAACCAAGGAGTGGCTCTGTAAGAAGCATATCAAGGTTCTGGCGTGGCCTAGCCAGTCTCCAGACCTAAACCCAATAGTGAATCTTTAGAGGGAGCTCAAACTCTGTGTTTCTCAGCGACAGGCCAGAAACCTGACTGATCTAGAGAAGATCTGTGTGGAGGAATGGGCCAAAATCTCTCCTGCAGTGTGTGCAAACCTGGTGAAAAACTACAGGAAACATTTGACATCTGTAATTGCAAACAAATGCTACTGTACCAAATATTAACATTGACTTTCTCAGGTGTTCAAATACTTATTTGCAGCTGTATCATACAAATAAATAGTTAAAAAATCATAGATTGTGATTTCTGGATTTTTTTTTTTAGATTATGTCTCTCACAGTGGACATGCACCTACGATGACAATTTCAGACCCCTCCATGATTTCTAAGTGGGAGAACTTGCAAAGTAGCAGGGTGTTCAAATACTTATTTTCCTCACTGTATATATATACATACACATATATATACAAACACACACCATCCCGATTTATTTGTTTGCACGTCTGCTTCAGATCATCAAACTAATTTAAATATTAGTAAAAGAGAACACAAGTGAACACAACATGCAGTTTTTAAATGAAGGTTTTTATTATTAAGGGAAAACAAATTCCAAAACTACATGGCCCTGTGTGAAAAAGTGTTTGCCCCCTGTTAAAACTTATCACACCTGAGTTCAATTTCCTCTAGCCACGCCCAGGCCTGATTACTGCCACACCTGTTCACAATTAAGAACTCTTAACCCCTTAGTCATCAGCGCTGTGCCAGTGCAACGATTATAAAATTGTTCTCAGGTGTTGATGTTTAGCAATAGATTAAATAAAAAGGGAGAAGAGTAACCATGACTATCGATACATCATTCTAAAGGTCTAAGCCTCAAGCAGCGATTTCAGACCACTGTTCCTCAATGGAAAACGTTTAACGTATATATAATGCAGTACTTACACATTTATTGTAATAACATGTCACAAACGCATCCACTGCTGCAATTTCCAGTGTATTAGGAAAGATACCACTGAACAACATGTCTTAAAGCATTTCTGCACCAACAAAACAATAGTATTGTGATTTAAATGGTTATTCTTTTGTTTCACAGACCTTCGGCTGGTGTTTTGTCCGAAATACTTTTGCATAAAAAAATACAAATAAAAAAAAAAAAGATCTTGCTGGTAAAAAGACAAATATGGCTGTTAGAATATAGCGTTACAAAACAATCTCAGGCTTGAGTCTACAATCCATAGGCAGGTGTTTAGGTGACGTTTATTATGCACCATGCATCATTTTATAACCTTTTATTTTCAGCCAGTAATATTATGGAAACAAAATGATTGATGGAAATTGTAGCCAATAAGTGCAGGATTCTAACTATATACAGTACAGACCAAAAGTTTGGACACACCTTCTCATTTAAAGAGTTTTCTTTATTTTCATGACTATGAATATTGTAGAGTCACACTGAAGGCATCAAGGGCTATTTGACCAAGAAGGAGAGTGATGGGGTGCTGCGCCAGATGACCTGGCCTCCACAGTCACCGGACCTGAACCCAATCGAGATGGTTCAGGGGTGAGCTGGACAGCAGAGTGAAGGCAAAAGGGCCAACAAGTGCTAAGCATCTCTCGGGGAACTCCTTCAAGACTGTTGGAAGACCATTTCAGGTGACTACCTCTTGAAGCTCATCAAGAGAATGCCAAGAGTGTGCAAAGCAGTAATCAAAGCAAAAGGTGGCTACTTTGAAGAACCTACAATATGACATTTTTCAGTTGTTTTATACTTTTTTGTTAGGTATATAATTCCATATATAATTCCACATGTTAATTCATAGTTTTAATGCCTTCAGTGTGAATCTACAATTTTCATATAGTCATGAAAATAAAGAAAACTCTTTGAATGAGAAGGTGTGTCCAAACTTTTGGTCTGTACTGTATGGAAGGATTTTATTCACCATGTGGTGAAGTCTTAGTTTTATTACTCTTTGCAAACTCTTACTGGTTACACGTGCTCGTGCTAACTGGACCTTGTTTACAAAAAAAAATAAACAAAGAAAAAAATGTAGTCAAAAAGTTGTTTTATCAGAAAATTGCACAAAGCAGCGACGTGGAAAATATTTTTGGGGGCGGAGTAACAGAGACTTGGAGATGTGCATGGAGATGCTAGTTTGAATCTATATGTTACAATAAATATCTCAGTTTACAGTTTTATACAATTTTATAGGTTTTTATTGCCCGTTTGTTTTTATAAGACAAATGCTTAAAAAGTAGGTGTGTGTGTGTGTGTGTTGTTGGGATTGGAATAGTCACACATCAATATGAATGACCATTACTTTAAAACAAGAGCTTGTCTGGCTACCCGGCCATCTATATGAATGCCAAATTAATATCAAAAGCCAAACATGTATAACAAAAGCCTTTAATGGTCAGCAATTCATTAATATGCAGACTGTATGAATAGAGTATGAATGGCCACCTGAGTTTAGCAGGTGACTCTCAAACAGGGGGAGGGAGAAAAGGATCAGACAAGTCTCAAATAAATGTTTGTTGGAATCTCATTTGTCATGAAAATCTTCAGAAAATATAAAATATAAACTCATGAGACATGTGGCTATCAACCCAGTACTTTTCTGGATTGCTCCAGGACTGATTTAATGTATTTATATATAAAATTAAAATAAATGTTCAAAGCAGGAAAAGTATATCCATGGCACGTCATCATCTATAACAATATCTTTTGGAGCAATATCAACTTTGATAATTGACAGTAAAGCTCAAAGTGTCTTCTTTTTAAAGATATTTAAATTGTGTATGTAGCCTATTTTTATCAGGAACTGTTAACATTTAAATGTTAAGTAGGGCATTTTCATCTGTGAGTCCCAAAATCTGTGGCGAAGGCTAACAAGTTAAATAGGACCTGCCTGACCAAGTGTAGACCAAAAGATCCTCAAAATCTAGACATCATGCTGAGAGCCAAAGAAATTCAGAAAGAAATGAGAAAGAAAGTAATTGAGATCCATCAGTCTGGAAAAGGTTATAAAGACATTTCTAAAGCTTTGGGACTCCAGCGAACCACAGTGAGAGCCGTTATTCATGTGGCAAAAACATGGAACAGTGGAGAACCTTCCCAGAAGTGGCCAGCCGACCAAAATTACCCAGAGAGCACAGCGACGACTCATCCAAGAGGTCACAAAAGACCCCACAACAAACATCCAAAGAACTGCAGGCCTCATTTGCCTCAGTTAAGGTCAGTGTTCATGACTCCACCATAAGAAAGAGACTGGGCAAGAAGGGTCTGCATGGCAGCGTTCCAAGGTAAAAAAAAACACTGCTGAGCAAAAAGAACATAAAGGATCTTCTCAGTTTCTCACCAGAAAACATCTTGATGATCCCCAAGACTTTTGGAAAAATACTCTGTGGACTGACGAGACAAAATTTCAACCTTTTGGAGGGTGGGTGTAACATTACGTCTGGCGTAAAAATAACACCACATTTCAGAAAAAGAACATTATACCGAAATTTATGGTGGTTGTAATTTTTGGTGGTTTATGGTGGTTGTAGTGTGATGGTCTGGGGCTGTTTTGCTGCTTCAGGACCTGGAGGACTTGCTGTGATAAATGGAACCATGAACTCAGCGGTTTACCAAAAAATCTTGAAGGAGAATATCAGGCCATCTGTTTGTGACCTCAAGCTGAACTTGGGTTCTGATCCAAAACACACCAGCAAGTCCACCACTTTGGAGTGGCCTAGTCAAAGTCCTGACCTGAATCCTATTGAGATGCTGTGGCATGACCTTAAAAAAACGGTTCATGCTCGAAAACCCTCCAATGTGGCTGAATTACAACAATTCTGCATAGATGATTGGACCAAAATTCCTCCACAGCGCTGTAACAGACTCAGTGCAAGTTATCGCAAACGTTTGATTGCAGTTGTTGCTGCTAAGGGCGGCTCAACCAGTTATTATTAGGTTTAGGGGGCAAACACTTTCACACAGGGCCATGTAGTTTTGGATTTTGTTTACCCTCAATAATAAAAACCTTTTTTTTTTAAAAATGGCATGTGTTCACTTGTTTTATCTTTTACTAATATTTAAATTGTTTCGATAATCTGGAACATTAAATTTTTTACACCACTGTATATTTATTTATTATATAATTATCTAGCAGAACATCGTCCCAAATATTTTTTTTTTCCAGAATTTTCAGCGGAAGGGACAAGAACAATCTGAACTACTGTACAAATTTAAAAGAAATGTGCTTTCATTCAAATACATGCAAAATATGCAGAATCATAAATACAAATCATTCAAGACACTTTTTACCGCGGCCTCAAGACTTTCGGAGCAGCAGGTTTGCACGTGTGTGGATATTTAAAACATCACCGTCAACCGACTTAGTGATGTTCCATTTCAAACCAGATTTTGTGGAACACTGTTACTAGAGACTACAAAAAAAAAAGATGTGTTTAGAATGTTAAAATCTGGGGAAGAGTTAAAACCAAGAGCATCTGAAGAGCTGTCTAGGGAATGGATCGTTATGTAGGACTGAAGCGTTTCCTCCCGGAGCGAGCCTGCAATGTGTGTCTTTGCTCTGTGGCATTAGTGAACTCACAATTTCAGCTTTTTACATAAAACAAAAGGCTGCATGAGCCTTACCACCCACACATGCACACCGAGCCGAATCATGCTTGTTATCCAAGAAACGCATGACAGTTCACACGCAGCCCAAGATCAAAATTGGCATGTCAGTGCAAAGAATGTGTGTGTGTGAGAATAAAGCACAAGTAGTCTGGCTTTTTTGCCCTTTATGTTCAGATGTGGAGTGATGGAAGGAAGTGAGGACAACACAACTTGCTGGGTTTAGATAGCGGCACAATGCTATACAGGAAACGACACCAGTATTGCTTCCTCAGGGCTGACTGACCCACACTTTGAGACTTTGAGTCTGTCAACTAAATGAACCAAATGAACCAGACAGTTTTGGAAAGTTATGCCAAAGGTGAAAAGAAAAAAAAGAAAAAAAAAAAACCCACAAATTTCCCTTTGGAGCTTAAAAAAACAAAAAAAAAAACAAGAACAGAATGTACTTGCGTAGCACAATGCTTTCGTTTCCTGTGTTGCACATTACTGGCACTCAAGATAGACAACTAGATAAAAAAGATATTCTAAATATCATGTCAAGAAATGTCTAACAGTCAGCTTCCACTCAAGTCAAATCTGACTAGGATCAGCAGCCTCAGCCAAACAGGCCTGTTTATTTGGGTGATTAGTGTAATTGGGTGCAAATGCCAGTTTAAACCTATTAGGCTGAAAAAAAAAATGTGACTTCGTCAAAGCGTTTCGTATCTGACTTAGCTTTGACTCGTATAAACACCCAAAAATCAACCTGACTTTGGTGAAGGTCGATTCTTGTTTACCAAGTCTGCCATGCTCAGTGTATTAGAACATTCACTATGGCTTTTTTGCCATAGGAGAGACTTCACTTGTTATAATGTAAGAGATAACAGGAACTAACTTGTCTCACAGACATTTAACATCAAATGTTGAAACTATTCATGGATAAAATAGTGATGTGACACAGAGGAGCCTCGTTCAAACACCAAAGGCTTCTAACTTCAGGCCGACAACATGGTTACTGGTGGATGCACCGAAAATGATTGCCGTTTACGAGACAAAGAAAAAGTCAAAATCGGAATTGCAAGGAAAAAAATATAAAAATAAAAACCTCCATAGGATTCAAGTTTCCAAAGTTTGGGATCACTTTGAACCATAAGAGACATTTTTTGTAGAAATCTGAAATGTATCTTTATAATTGTGTTGTATTTATGTATTTGTATTTGCATTTTGATGTCATTTGCCAACTAAATAAGTTTCGTTTTCACAAAAAAGGAAACAAATTACCTGATCGTTTTAAGAGTCCCGTCTCATTTTCTCTTCTATTTAGTATTGCTCTTTAATAAGCAAAAAATAACTGATCACTCGATTAATCGATGGAATAATCGGTAAAAAAAAATACTTAAATAATCGATAGCTACAGCCCTACTTGCGTATATAATTATGGAAAAGAAAACGATGCACTTCTGTGTTGGTAACACGTCACAACACTGATTAATTCCATATAACAGCACAGGTTTTTTTCTTCTTGAATCTGAATCAATTATTTAGGTCAGTACACACAGATTTGAACGGTTTCTAGTCAAAATAATCAATGCGTCTGCTACCGATTTATCAACATGGCCTCAGAACTAAAAGCTTTCTGATATATCAAACAGACTTTTCAGTTACTCAGAGGATACCCAAACGCTCACATCTGCTCAGTCTGACAGGAACGCCGGCTGTCCACGCATACATGAATAACGTCATGGGAAGACAATATGGAAGGAAAATGGCTTCCTCGTTTGCGTTTTGTTTGCCGGGTCACCCAAGACACTGGACCTTCTGTCACATCCTGCGTTAGAAAAGGCCCAAGTCTGTTCGGAAACACAAAAGAACTATAGGGGGTGGGGGGGGGGGGGTGATAGTGGAACACAGTGACCTTCTCACCCATCGCATTTCCTTAGAAAAGAACTTGACACTCGCCGGCCCCAAACTACTCTATGCAACAAGATTAAAAAGAACAGAGTAAAAGGATTAGCCTGATTATTAGTGTAAAGACTCTTACTGTAACCTGAAATCAGTCCTTACTCTCTCTATAGTACTGCATTTCCCTGGTTTTAAAAATTCAGAATTCAATGGGACTTTAAGAATGTACGCTTTCATTTCCCTGATAAAGTTAATCGGTTAAAGCTAGGGCTGTCAAAATGTGTGTTAAAGCGTTAACGCAAGATCATTTAACGGCACTAATTTTATTAACGTGCAATTAATGCAGCACGCATTTATGCTTGACCATTTTTATTTAAAAAAAAATAATAATTTAAATAAATAAATAAAAGGTGAAATTTAAACCTTCAACCCAACACACATTTATTCACGACGCTCTTATATTATATACAGATTTACGGATTTTTGGAGACAGGAACGTGGCCACCCAAAAATAATAAATAAATAAATAAATTCAAGAAAACTTTGAAAATCCATGCGCTCTTCACATTTGACACCGCCACAAACAGAGGGAGAGGAAGAAGAAGAACGCTTGGTGGGCACGCATTGTGGGACAGGGGAGACACGCAAGTCTCACTCTTCTCGACAGACACGTTTTCCAGTCTGTCTATTCTGCAAGTTATATAAATGAACTCCACCAAAAAATCATTTTAAAATCACTACACATTTGTTTTACTGATGAGCCAAGTTTTAAATCAAGCACCAAAATCCACCATGATGATCCACCATGATTACTTTCAAACAAGTATAGATATGAATATATAATAATAAATATACATTGGACATGCCATACCAAACGACCACGATTTTATTAAGTCAAGTCAAGTCAAGTTTATTTGTATAGCGCTTTTCACAACAGACATTGTCTCAAAGCAGCTTAACAGAAAACAACAGTGAAGGTGAATGGTGTGCGTTTGTCCCTGATGAGCAGCCGTGGCGACAGTGGCAAGGAAAAACTCCCTTGGATGATATGAGGAAGAAACCTTGAGAGGAACCAGGGAACCCATCCTCATATGGGTGACATCGGTAGACGTTCCTTATCTTTTAGTCAATTTCTGTATCAAAATATTAGTTTTGAATGAGAGATTTCGGATTTGCAATACAACACAACTACTAGAGTCCTGGACATTAATCTATTGTCTGAAAATGTGTGTGTGTGTGTGTGTGTGTGTGTGTGTGTGTGTGTGTGTGTTTTTTTAACCACCCTTCGGCTGCTTTTGCAGACTGAATACTATTACTTCTTGGTTATTTTGCCATCACTATTTGCATAAACAAACAAACAAACAAAAAACCCTACATATTTCTGGATGTACATTGCCTGCTTGGTTGACTTTTGTGCCTCAGTGCGATGGCAATCAGTCTCTCTCAGCTTCTAACATGATACATACAGAGAATACACAACAATGTCATTGAAAAATAATAGTTTTAAAGATCAATATTTCTCTTTTATATAATATACAAAATACATTATAAGGGAAAACCACTTTTTTTTTGCAATCACTTATGCTTTTATTAGGCTGCTGTCAACCACCTGTTTGTTAAGTCACCACACACACACACACACACACACATGCATATTCAGCTATAGCTTTCAACTGATATTTGTTCAGGGTTGTTCGGATATAAACGTGTTGCTCCTCAGACGTTCACAACATAGAACACGCTAGTCGGTAAGTTCTGACGCAGAGGAACCCAAATACGTGTCAAAACGTCGAGGAAATATGCGTTTAACGAGGTTGAGCGAACAATAACACTGCCTTTGAACACGTTATTATATTTCCGCGTGTGTAAAGCTGCTTTTGAGTCTCGCTTTAGGTCTACTGAAGCTAGTTATCAAGGTGCGGCTGATGCTGCATTCCTCTAACACACACACACACACACACACACACACACACAGCTGGAGTGGTACTATTGCTTTAAGTCACTAACCACATACAATCAGAATGCAATACAACAACTTACCTTGATTGCAGAAAAAGCTCCACAGCTTGGCCACGATCAAGCCCATGATATATATATATATATATATCTTCTGGACAGAGCTCAGGAGTGAACTAGCGGCCTGCTGCAGCAGCGTTTTCTTGCTAACCCCGTTATGTTTGTTTATCCGGCTACGCTAATTTCATGAAACCCATCGCAGAACAGGGAAACAACAGTGCCGTGCTTTGGAATTAGGTTTAAAACCCCAGCCAGGTTCAATCACTCCACAATCTGTCTTATTTCTGTCAAAAGCCGGAGCAGCCTCCTCATCTCAGTCTCTCTGCCCAGTAAACCGCTACAGTCACATCCCAGACTCCAGCCGGGACTGAGCGTGGATACGAAGGCGAACACGGGTCGCCTCTGGAAAAGAAATCGTGCGTCAAGCAGTGGAGGAGTTAAACACTTTTCTGGGGGGGGGAAAGGAGGAAAAGTTTCCATACAAAACTAACCCGGGATAGGGAGGGGGTAGTAAGCAGGAGTATTGGTGGAAAAAATATATATATATATATATAAGACTAACGCACCACCATCCCCCAACGCCTTATTGCTCCCACAAAGCCCGCCTCCTCCGCTATGATTGGCTACGTGTTCCCGCTTCTGCGCTATGATTGGCTAATCGCGAATGCTCGCTCCTAAACACGTTCATTAGACTGTGGTTTGGTCTGATCGTTTCCAGCTATTATTATTATTAAAATAATATTAGTTATTATTATTATTATTATTATCATTATTATTATTATTGAAATTATTATTATTTAAATTTTTATTATTATTATTATCATAATTATTATTATTATTAAAATTATTATTATTATTATTATTATTATTATTATTATTATTATTATTATTATCATTATGACAGTGCAGCCTGTATGCAAACTGCTTTCGGAGAGTCAAATAAAAAAAGACTCTTAAACGACACCAAAACTTGTAGGATTTAGTTTTATTTTTCATGACTGAAATTGCCACTGAAATTGTACCATGAAATGTTATAGTATTTGCATATCATTATTAAGATAACACTATTATTTTTTATTTATTTACAAATAAACCTTTTTAATCAGTGTTTTTTCTTTATTTTTCTTTATTTTTTTGTTGCTTCAACATTGTATATTGTACAAGACATTAAAATTAAAAACAGAACAAACATGAAATTGTGTAGCCAACAAAAGCATGTTGAATAACCCCCAACTTGAACTCCACTTGAACTCTGAGAAGCACTTATGTGGGCTCTAATCTAAAGTGCTGTCAATCAGAGATTCCTAAAACTGGTCATTTAAAGAAGCTAAGCAGAGGTAGCTCCTGTTCGTTCTTTCCTGGGACGGTCCTTATAAGATCCCGTTTCATCCTAGCGTTTGATGGTCTTGAAGATCGCACTTGAGGATACATTTAAAGATCTTGAGATTTTATTTCATTGACCTACATTTCTTTTAGTAATGATGGACTGCATCTTTTTACCTAACTGAATGTTTCTTGCCATAATATAAATTTGTACAATAGTACTAATACCGCTTTTGACTCTGTACTCACCCTTTCCTCTGTACAAGGCAACTGATGATCAAAAAGCTCATTATCAAATTTAAATGTAGCTCATTTACAATCCAAAACATGAAACACATTTTTGTTTACTACATAATTCTAAGGCAGGTCATCAGGGTCAGCAAAGCAGGGTCAGGACAGCAGGGTCAGCAGGGTCTCCTGGCTTAAACTCTAGCAGAATCTTTGACTTACGTTTTCATATATTTTTGTCTATGAATATGTATTAAATCATTCCCAGTAGTCTATGCATGTGCACTGCATCTTGGAGGGTAACCAAGAGTTTGAGGGTTTGAGTATCTATCCAATTAGATTACAGTCATCAAGCATTTTGAGTCTGGTTCCTCTCAAGGTTTATGCCATCTCGGGGAGTTTTTCCTTGCCACAGTTGCCACCGGCTTGCTCATCAGGGACAAACTTACTTATAAAGGACATATTCAATTTTAATCACCACATTTTCTGTGTAAAGCTGCTTTGAGACAATGTTCATTGTTAAAAGTGTTATACAAATAAAAATCAATTAAATTGAATTGAATTAAATTACAGGGGTACTGCTATAATGCTAGAACTGTGAACACTGGAGGTTGATTTAAATCCGCAGACATTTACAAGGACATTTACATGACAGACAAAAGATGGACATTGTGAGGAAAGGTCAGCCAAAACAGTTCAAAACAGTTCTTAAGCTTTTTCATAAACCATTTATACCTTTGCCCTTTGATTCCTGTTCATTTAAAATCCCCCCAAAAAACTATGCATGTAAAATCTGTGCTCATCTTATGAGGTTAATATTGATGCTTGTGTTAGAGATGATGATGATGATGATGATGTATGTGGGTGGTGCAGCTGTGGTTGAAAAGCAGACTGGTTGAATTGTGTTCATTTGTTTTTCTTGTGCATTCAATTCCGCTGCATGAGATACCTGTCGGTGATGATATACTGCATTTCTGTAAAACAATATATATATCAGAGCTGTGGCGTCATAATGTTGGTATTAAGAGGTGGATTGACTCAAATATCACACCACTGAAAGACTGGGAATGAAATGATTCACCGATTCATCTTGGGAATTGCTCGCTTCATACACTCGACTCTTCAACAAGTTGCAGAACCGACTCAATGAGCCGACTCTTTAGCGAAGGGCGCATGGTTATGAAATACGGCAGCGGGTCCGCCATATTGAAAGGGTCAACGAATTGTTTTTTTTAAATATACAACCTACATTTAAACAGTTATTTTGCACGATCTTTATAAAGTGAGACGCAAGAATACATTGATTCATTCAGAATATTGCTTTCTGTTGTGACTTAATTCGGCCGGCGATTAAAGCTAAAATTATGCACATATCCCATAATGCAGCGTGCTTTCCAGCTTGTGGAAAAATGGCGACGGAAAACACAGGGGGGAGAAATAACAAATTTTTTTAATAATTACTTTTTGCCATAATATCTTTTATAAAACGAGAAACAACGGCAGTAGTCACAGAATGTATTTAATTTCTCAACGAGAAATGTGTAGGTCTCAATAAGTATGGGTTTGAACTTTGACCCTTGTATGACGTTTGCGGATATTCTAGAGAAACGTGGGCGTGACCCAGTGTGTACAGTAAATATGCTTTTATTCCTCCACGTGCATTAAAAGAGAGATGATCCTGGATTATTAGAGACGTTTTGTAGGTACGCAGTGCATCGAGTGTGCATTCAGTGTGTTTGTTTATTTGTTTGTTTGTGTGTAAGTGTAATATACTGTCAGGAACAGGCACGTGCTTGCTTGCTACATTTATTCATCCTTGAATTGCATTGTTGTTAAAGAAATTTGTACTGTTTAATTTTTCTTTTTAGATTGCAGTAGATTCAACTTTGTCACTGTGCAGAGTACAAATACAGAGCCACTGAAATGCAGCTTACCAGAAGTGCATATAGATATGTATATACATAAACCTTCTATAAATAAACATTATGGGAGTGCAAAGGTGCATTATATAATATTTACTACAATAATACTGTATGATGTGCAAATGTGAATATAAACACCAGAAGGTATTTTTTTTTATAAGTGGTCATAAAAAGGAAACATGAGGTAGAATGTTGTAATTTGTGCAACAGTAGGTAGTAATAGTAAGAGGCATCATAGAAAACAATGTACAGTATTGAGACATGTTAATGCACAGTGCAGTCTTTAGGAGAAGTGTTAATTTGACTAAGCTGGATGTAGAGATCATTTATTAGAGTTTAGTAGGCTGAGAGCTTATTGAAATAAACTCTGTAACCAATACAAGTTTTTCTTTCTTTCTTTCCTTTCTTTCTTTTTTTTTTTTCAAATCTAAACCTGACAGCCGTGTTTTCACCCGTTTCATATTCTCTTTACAGTGTCCACGATGTCTATAAAGAGTGTCTTCCCAAAAATAGCCTTAAAGTCTGAAGTGCAGGAATATCTTCACAAAGTCTACACGAACAAAGAGGTAGGTTTTCTAGTCGAATATGTCAGTATTATTTCCACAATTTTGAACGGAGCTGAGTTAAACACATTGTCATCTTGTATTTGTTGTAGAGCTCTTAGCTTTTTTTTTTTGGACTATAATTAATATAAACAGCCTGCAACAATGGGACTACTATCACCCTGAAGAGTTTGACACTCGAGTCTCTAACAGCTGACAACCTCAACATTGATGGAACTGTAATGAATGGACATTAGGTGTTACCTAGATGACATTTACGTTTACGGCATTTGGCGGACGCCCTTATACAGAGCGACTTACAATGATATAATTTATACAACTGAGCAGTTTAGGGGCCTTTCTTAGGGATGCAACAGTGGCTGCTGAGTGGAGCTGGGATTCGATCTCACAACCTTTTCATCAGAAGTCCAACATTCTAATTACTGAGCTACCCCTTTGCTACCAAGGAAGCATACCAAAGAGCTGTTAAAATGGCGGCTCATAATTTTTTGGGGCAAGAACCAGTGCCCAGTTAGCCTTGTTAACTGGTGACATTCCAAAGCCAAGGCCAGAATGAGGATGAAGTGCCGCCAGCTGTCCACTAGAGGGTATTCCAGCTTCGAGGTACAAGTATTTGTGCTTACACTCCCCTGTCCGATCCTATGTGCAGTAATCTACTGGCTGCCCAAATTAAACTTTAAAAAAATAAAATTGAGTTTTCAAAACTTCTGTCAGAGTTTCTAGCAAAGTTTGACAATGTTCTAATTTGTGGTGACTTTAACATTCGTGTTTGCTGCCCCTCTGATAAACCTGCTAATGATTTTAAGGCACTTTTAGACTCATTAGATCTGGCTCAGTCCATTTCCTGTCCCACCCATAGGTTAGGTCACACTCTCGACCTTATTATCTCTCGTGGGGTTATTGTGTCAGCTTGTGAGGTCAAGGATTTTCCCATCTCTGACCATTCTCTTATACGGTTTGAAATTTGTGCTGTTTCGCCTGCACCAACGTCTACTGCCCCTCATCGTCGTCGCATTTTTACCTCATCTACAGTTGATGATTTTGTCGCTGCCTTCTCTGTTTCCGATCTCGCCTCTACTACTGAATTGACATCGCCACTTTGTCTGGACCATTTCCTCGCCTCCTTCCATACCATCTGCTCCCAGATTATGGACTCTGTTGTGCCCTTCAAGGTGAAGTCGACCAATGGTCCATTGGACCCCTGGCTCAATGATACAACTCGGGCCCTTAGGCTCCGGTGTAGACAGGCTGAGCGAAGATAAAAGAAGGATAGGCTGCAGGTGTCGCTGGAGATGTTTAGAGACAGTCTTGCCACCTACCAGAGTGCACTGAAGGAAGCTAAAGGACAGTACCTTTCATCATCAGCAATAGCCACTGCCCTGGAATTTTATTCAGCACTATCAATTCTGTCATAAATCCGATGTCTGTCGTCTTGAATGACGTTTCGTAAAAAAAAAAAACAAACAAACCAAAAAAAAACGCAATGCATTCAGACAACATTTTTTGGACAAGGTTTTGTCTGTTAGGCAAACCATTACACAAATCCCCGCTGTTGCTATTTCTACTCGTGCGGCCCAATGTGTGCTAGAGAACTTTGATGCTGTTACTCTGGTGGACCTCAAGAAAGCTTTCCACGAGTTGAAGCCCACCGCCTGCCCTCTAGACGCTGTTCCTGCCAGGACTTTGAAGGAGGCTGTTGACATCATAGGTCCCATTCTTGTCTCCTTCATAAACAGCTGCTTTAGCGTGGGTACTGTTCCCGCTGCTCTTAAACATGCTATTGTTAGACCGCTGCTCAAGAAACCCAACCTTGATCCCTCTATACTATCTAACTTCCGCCCAATATCCTCCCCAGCTTCAGTCTCACCTTCAACTGCACGGCATTGGTGATACATTTCAGTCCGGTTTCAGGTCGAGACATAGCACTGAATCAGCATTATTGAGGGTCTATAATGACATTCTTGGAGCCTTGGATGGTAAAAGCTCTGTGGTTTTTGGTGTTACTGGACCTTACCGCTGCATTTGACACCGTGGATCATGCCATCCTCATCTCTCGTCTTCAACATGTTGTTGGTCTGCAGGGTGCAGTACTAAATTGGTTCTTATCATACCTTACTAACAGAACTTTTTCAGTAATGCTGGATGATCATTCTTCCTCGGTTGCTCCTCTGTCATCAGGGCCCGGCTTTTCAAAAGGTTTAATCCGGATAAAATTTATCCGGATTTAGTAATCCTTTTTTTTGCGATCCGTGATCACGTAATCCAGTTTACTTCTTGAGCCAGTTTTTCAAAGCAACATCAGATTGGATCAATCTGATCCGGATAGGAACTTTTTAGGATTACCAAATCTGGATAACCAGTGCTCAAACAGGATAGGAAATCACAATGTAGAACTATAGATATGTAAAGAGCAACAAGTAGAATAGCCAGTGTGGGGTCAATATAAATTTATTATTATTTGAAATGAAAACACACACATTTAAAAGAAACTAAACACAAGAAAAACCTCACCCCGTCCTCTTCCAGCAGTCCGCTCATCTGGGACCTACAACACAACACCCTGTACATTGAGGATATTTATAACAAGTTTCAAATATAGATGTATTGAATAAAAAAAAAAAAAAGACTTAATGTCAAATACTCCACAATAATTTTAGACTTCCTCATCTGATGTGGAGAGACCAGCTTGTCTGAACGTAGCCTTAAGGAGGCGGATCTCAAGTCTGTCTTTGGTTTGCTGCAGTTTGGTCAGAGTCAGTTGTTCCTCTGCCAGATGAAGCTGTGCTTCTGCCCTTTCAGTCTCTTTTTGCAGAAGTGCCTTGTAATCATCTTCTTTGTTTGATGAAGGGCGCTTCAAGCCTTTGCTCTGAGATCCTGTGGCAACTACCACTGGCTCAACCAATGAGGATCCAGCTTCTTCCTCAGGAACAGAGCTGAGATTCAATATAAAGACGCTCTCTGGATCAGCCTCAGGAGGAACTGGCAGATTCTCCTCCTCCCCAATCCAAGGCTCGCCATCCCCTACAACACCTTGAATACCATGGAGAGCTTGCGACTTCTCACCTCCAATGATGTCGAGGACCACATCTGTGTAATCTCCCCTCTTAAATGGCTTGTTGCCTGTTTGTGGGTTTTTGGCTTCAGCATGGTCCTTTGTTGCCCTGGCCTTAAGATTCTTCCACCGCAATTTGATTTGGTCTGTGGTCGTCCTCTGGCCAGACCCTATGGCATTCACATTTTTCTTTTTGTTGGTATCCTTAGCAGAATTAAAACTTCCCACTATTGTTCCATAATGGCACCGAACACTCTCTAGTAGTGCATTGGTTTCAGCAGCAGTGAAGTTACAGCTTCTTGAGTCCATGGTTTCGTTGCTTTACTATAGTGAACATTGTTCATCAATTATAGGCCTTGATTCCAATTGCCTCAATTGAACACAAGCCAAAACTAATCAGTTGTAATAGGTGTGTCTGAAAAGACCAACTACACAGCCATATAAAATTCTCAGAGGATTCACAGAGAGACAGTGAAATGGCAGGTGTTGTCCACCGCCACCACCACTTTGCCAGGAGAGGATACCGTCAAAGGGTGTATGTTGAACGTACCAAGCCACTGGAGCAATACACCACTGAGGAGCTGTATGTCTGGTTTCGCTTTGGGAAGGCTGATATAGAGTACCTTGTAAACCTTCTCAGGCCAAAACTTCAACACAGAACCCAAAGGAGTTACGGTCTGTCTGTGGAAGACCAGATCCTCATTGCTCTCCGATTTTATGCATGTGGGACTTTCTATCAGGTTGTTGGTGACTATATAGGGGTGGTGAAATCAGCTGTGTGTGATGTGGTGAGAGATGTGTCAATCGCACTGGCCAGCCTGGTCAATGAATTTGTTTCTTTTCCAAAGGACAACCAGATTGCCCAGGCCACGCGCAACTTTTTTCTTTTGGGGAATATGCCCAATACTATTGGAGCAATCGACTGCACACATGTGCATATACAAGCACCTCGTGAGAATGAATGGGAGTTTATAAACAGAAAGGGGAGGCACAGCATCAATGTCCAACTTGTGTGTGATGCTGACCTCATCATCCTCATGGGTCTGTCCATGATGCACGCATCCTGAGGGAGAGCGCTCTATATAGAGACCTCCAAACCAACCGACCGGATGGCATAATATTAGGAGACAGTGCCTACCCACTCCTACCATGGCTGATGACTCCTTTTCTAACAGCAAATACACCGGCGCAGGCACCCTTCAACACTGCTCATTGCAGAGCAAGATGTGCAATTAAGCATTTAAATGGAGTTCTTAAGAGGCGCTTTGCATGCCTTAACTACCTGAGAGCGGACCCACAGAAAGCATGCAACATAACCCTTGCCTGTATTGTCCTGCACAACATCGCTACTAAGCGCAATGTCCCTCTCTGTGCTGACAATGATGCACCTGAGCCCCTTGGAGACCCTAACCAACCTCCTGCATTCTGCCAGAACGAGCAAACAGGACGTGCAACAAGGGACGCAATAGTTAGACACTATTTCTGATTTGGAATTGTTTTGGATTTCAAAAATCAGTGATTGCCATTCTTTGCAGTTTTGGGGTTATTCTGTAATCATTGCATGCATCACTAATAAATATTCTAAAAACAAAAATATTTTCGATTGTGATGAATATATATATATATGTTTATTGTATATTTATTGTTTTTTGTCAATTTTGACAGCTGTTTGGGGGATTATTGTATGAGGCAAAACTCTTTCTACTTTGCTGTAGGCCTATACTGAAAGGCTGAATACGTTAAAGCCTACCTAATCACTGTAGCCTGACGGATGAACAAATAAAATTAAAACCTTATGAATAAATAGGATATCTTGTAAGATACTGCATGATCCAAATATAGCATTATTTGATACATTTTTAAAGTTTTCATTACATTTTGGGCATGGAATCCCTTCTGATGGGATCAGTTTAATCCAGATTTTTTGGATCAAAGTGATCCAAATCCTACAAAAAAGTTCTGAAAAACCCAAACTAAAGGTTTGATCCGGATTAAAACCAAGATTGGATTACATGATCTAATCCAATTATGTAATCCGTTTTTTCTTTTGAAAAACCTATTTTCAAGATTTGATCCAATCCGTTATCCAAAATCCTAGTGGATTACTTTTGAAAAACCCGGGCCCTGGTGTGCCTCAGGGATCTATTCGTAGTCCTATTCTGTTCTCACTCTATATGCTGCCACTTGGACAACTCATCTCCAATCATAATGTTCAATTTCATTTCTATGCTGACGACCTCCAGATCTATCTTCCTGTGATTCAGAGTAATCGTTCTGCATTGGACCCTCTCCATAGTTGCCTTCAGGATATTAAACAGTGGCTTTCCCAGAACTTCCTTCATTTAAATGAAGAAAAGACTGAGTACATCCTGTTTAGCTCGGACTTACCCAGCAGTTCTCTGAGTTTTGGTCCTCCAGGTGCGTAACCTGGGTGTTATTTTTGACCAAAGTATGCAATTTGATAAGCAGATCAGTGCTCTCTGGTTGTTCCTAAATGCAACTACAAAAAGTTTGGAGGTCATTTGCTGTCCAGGGACCAAAGCTTATAAACAATAAAAGCTTCTTGACTTGACTTTGACACGATGCGTCACTGAGCTGAGTATTTTTAAATAGTAGTTGAAAACTCATTTGTTCAGACAAGCTTTTAACACGTAGCCCTCATTCAACTGCTATTTTATGTTCATTGTGTTTTTAAAATTTATTTTCTTAATTTTTTCTTAATTTTTTCTTAATTACTTTTAATTAAACTTTAAATTTTTATTTTGAATGTTTATTTTTTGCTTTACTGGAAAGCGCCTTGTGCTCCTTTTGGTGGTTGTAATGCGCTTTATAAATAAAGTTTGATTGATTGATTGATTGATGAGGTTCCCCTATTGACTGTGGTTTTCTCTTAAGATTTCTTTTTAATACCACGTTAGGAAGTTTTTCCTGAACACTGTTGTCGCATACTTGCTTATTAGGGATAAACGTATAGGGACTGATTTATAACTTTAAAATTTATATTTTTATTGTGTTTATTTTTGTTGATCTGCTTCGAAACAATATTGTTAAAAGCACGATACAAATAAAATTAAATTTAATGTTTGCTTTTATGGTTTTAATGAAGATGGGTATAAAATAGTCATTACCTTCCTTATACCTGCAGTATTGCATTTTTCAGGGAACAGATTATTTCTAATTTAGTGAATCATTCCACATAGAAGTGTTAAATAAACTTTGTCTACAGCTATTGTAAGGCTGTCGTGTATATACACACTTAAACAGTGGTGGACAGTAACGAAGTAAATGTAATTCGTTACTGTACTTAAGTAGTTTTATTCGCGTGTCTGTACTTTCCGTATGGGGAGACTTTTACTTTAATTTCACTACATTCCAGCTGAATCCAAATTCAAATTATGGATGACAAAAAAGGTCTAAACCCTCAGCAGCCAATTCGGAAAAACGCACGAAAGATAAAGGTGTATATGCGGCTCATATCGTTATGAGGATAGTAAAAGTCTAATGCATTTAATGAAATAGGCTAATAACTGTATATCACAGGTTATTCTGTGTTGCCTGCTATGCTTTTACGCACAGAGCAACACTATTTATTTTAGCTGCATAACATTATAATTTATAGTATGTAGTTTACCGTAATGTGTGTAGCAACAAAACAATTACAGCCAAACTAAACAGCCAAACCTTTAATTGAGGTGATCTCATAAAGGTGATTGTACTGAATAAGTCCTGAGTTCAGTAAGGGGGGGGGTCTCCAGTGCAGCTGAAAAGGCTTATTTAAAAGACATGTAAGGATAAAGATGTTGTATGAATCTTATGGCTACAACGAACTTTATGGTTCCTGGTTCTGAGAGTTTGATCAGTTGTGCACAATGGTGTGCAATAAATGCATTTATAGTGATATTTATACATGAAATGGAGCTCTCAGAAATGTACCCAAATTTGTGAACTTTTCTGGGAATATGTTTTACTCATTCAGTGACGGTAGCTGAAGCAGAGAGAAGCTTTTCAATGCTGAGAGGAGACGTTGGGTCGTAGCATGTGCCACTGCCTCTTGCTACTTGGTACATCTACTTAGTATGAACATACAGTTCAGCGTCAGTTCAACACAAGCAGAACATTTTGGGAGGAATAAACGATAGACGAAACTCCTGTCTCTAACTTGCCACAACACCCGTGACCTTATTTGTTTTTTGTTTGAAAAGGTTTTGGGCTCATGATAATTGATCAGATACCAATCAGTGTTTGACTCGTTAATATCATTCTATTAAGAGATTGGTGTGCTAAGAGTAACATTAGAGTCTTTTCACATAAACTGCTTTGATTAAGCAAAGAGTCTTGTGATGAAAATGATAAGGCATTATAGCCATAATAAATCATAGTATTTTGGATACTTACATTTGAAGGCAAATACTTTTGTACTTTTACTCAAGTTTTAAGGGAGCTCTTTTAATAAAGTTTACTAAGTGTATCTCTGCTTTTATTCAACTACATGCTTTGTGTACTTCGTCCACCACTGTCCACCGTGCATATATATATATATATATATATATATATATATATATATATATATATATATATATATATATATATATATATATATATACATACACACACACACAATTGCATAATCTTATGTGAAGTGTAATGTGTGTAAAGCAGCGATTTGCACTTTTAGTTGTAATAACTGTACATTTCCACAAGGTGGAGGTAAATCCCACTGTTTTTGCAAGGTTGCAACTACACATCAAGGAGGCTTTATTGTCATTCCAACTCTATACAGTGCAGTTCACAGTAAAACAAAACAACGTTTCCCCAGAACCAGGGTGCTACATCAGACAACATAAATTATTAAAAGGAACACAGACCTAAACAGACCTAACAACTAACATTTAGTGCAAAAAACAAACAAATAAAAAAAAACCAAGGAGACATTAGACACAGTAACTGGAAAAAAAAACAGTAAACACAGCGACACTGTAGCGCCAACTTATACGGTACAGAAGGTTGTGCACATGAATTGTCCGTATGTTGACAATTTGATTGATGTTGATGAACATCTTTGTTCCTTTTTTTTTTCTTTCAGCTCGTGTCAGAACTCGGAGAGGAGGAAGCTGAGAAAGTGTTTGATTCGCTGCTGTCCTGTCTGTCTCACCCGCCATCACTTACCTGCCTGAGAGCCAGCACACACACACACACTCTACAGGACATTCAACACAGGCTGGAGCAGCACCTTGCTCAGGTCTGTGTGAGTACGTTTAGCTTTTTCTTTAATGAAATTTGCTCACACGCATTTTAGAAACCAAAGCGCATCACACGTAGAATCTATATGGAAAAATAAGATCGCAGACTTGTGAGGAGGTAACGGTTCTGCGCCGAGAGACGTGTGGGTGCGGGAGAGAAGGCAGCAGCAATATGTGCAGTGAAGTGTGATGTATTTTAAATCTGATTTTCAACCAATTAAGATGTAAACTGCATGTAGACACACAAAGCTACTATAAAATGATTGCAATCATAAAGCATAAAGTAAATCTGAGCAGTATTGCAGTTTTGACTATTTAAGTGGTGCCAAATAGGATTTTCATGATCAGTGATGGAAGAAACATTTAAAACAATCCATATGCATCTCATTCACTGGATCTTACAGGCACTGAGGCCACACGTCTTTTACTGGACATAATGGGCAAGCAGGCTTCACCTTTTTTTGTTTAGTTTTTTATCGGTACTGACAACTCTTTTTAGTCAAGTCAAGAATCTTTTATTGTCATTTCAACTATATATATAGCTGACGCATTACACAGTGAAATGGAATAACGTTCCTCCTGAACCCTGGTGCTACATACAACAACAATCACAGGAAACAGAAAACACAGGGATAAGGACTAGTAAAGTGTCCTCGCCACATAAAGTGCAAAAATGTGCCAAGTGAGTACGAGTCTGTGTTGAGTCCGGGTTGTACAGATCAGTCACACAGTTTTGTGTGTGTGTGTGTGTGTGTGTGTGTGTGTGTGTGTGTGTGTGTGTGTGAGTTTAGTTCAGTTCTGTGTTAAGAAGCCTGATGGCTTGAGGGAAGAATCTGTTACACAGTCTGGATGTGGCGGCCCGAATGCTTCGGAACTGCTTCCCTGATGGCAGACTGAAGCTGACAGTGGTTAAAGCAACGCTTACTGGGCGTGACCAATACAGTGCATCTGGAAAGTTTGCACTGCGCTTCACTTTTTCCACATTTTATGTTCCAGCATTATTCAAAATGGATTAAATTCATTGCATGCCAGAGCACAAACCAAGACATCAAGTCCAAGAACCTGAGCTCCATTTTGAGTGTCATGGCAAAGGCTTTGAATACTTATGTACGTTATCTTTTTGTTTTTATTTTTTATTTAATTTTAATAAGGAATTTAATCAATTTTGAAATAAGGCTGTTACATAACAATGTGGGAAAAAGTGAAGCGCTGTGAATATTTTCCAGGTGCACTGTACTTGGGCCACATCTCTTTTAGAAAATCTGAGAAGGCATAGCTTTGAACAACACAAGATAACACAAGTCCTGTCTTTGACTTGCTAGTATTAATCATTTAATAGACCTTGTTGACAGAAATCCTTTATCAATTTTTTTTCCCCCAGAGGGATGCAGCATTTCTTTAAGAAATTGACTGAGTGATTTTTAGACATTGCTAATGGGACATTAGTGTAAATCTTGTGAACATTAAGTATATCTCTTATCCTGTCTTTTAGCAACAAGTGAGTGATTGTTGTGCTGGCAGATCTTTCACTCCCATTATTTATCACCCACAACTTCCAGACGTGCTGCTGCTGCCAGTCAGAGGACCGAGGTATGTGTGGTCGTTTGGTCGTTTCTTTTTGAAATTTAGACAGATTGTTTCTTCTGACATTTCTTATAGTTAAATTGCATTTTTTTTTTTTTTAGCTTTTTAGCCGCCCCCCCCCCCCCCCCCCCCCACACACACACACACACACACACACACACACACACTAAACATAATTTTTTCTTAGAAATTGCATAGAAAATATCATTCATTAAAAGATTTAGTGTTGAAGGGTGCTTGAATATTTCCCAAACTGTACACCTTTTTATTTGAAATGATATACCGACTCAACAGTGAAGAAGCTATCACTTTCTTGTTTTAATGCTGTTTGAGATCTGTGAAAAACAACTTTCATTTACAATCAAATTTAAAAATAATGTTTCTTAACATAAACTTATAAAGACTTCCCCTTAATCAGCACTGCATTAAAAGCAGGCATGATTTTGTAAAGAAAAACATCCAGAAACCATTGTCTGTAAACACAGCTGACTGTGTCATCACTAAAATGTTAAAGCTTTACCATGCAAAAAATACGCCATATGTGAACATGACCCAGAAACATCGCTGTCTTCTCTGGGCCAAAGATCATTTAAAATGGACTGAGGCCAAGTGGAAAACTGTTCTGTGGTGGTACTGAAATACGTTTCGGATACCATGGAGGCTGTGGAGAGAGACCATTGGGCTCAGTTTAAAAGCCTGCATCTCTGATGGTATGGGATGCATTAGTGCCTTATTCAGGTATATACAGGTTTTCGAGCAACACATGCTTCCATCCAGAATACATCTTTTTTGGGGGAAGGCCCTGCATATTTCAGCAACACGATGCTCAGTCGCATACTGCATTTATTACAACTGCATGACTTTGTAGTTATGAGTCCAGAGTGCTGATGAGAGTTTTCTTTACTGCCTGCAGTCCAGACCTTTCACCATTTTAAAACACAGGGTGTATTATGAAATGAAAAATATGACAAAGAAGACCCAGGCCTGTTATGGGGCTAGATAAATACCTGTATCAGCCACAAATGGGACAATATTCCTCTCCCAAAACTCTGTGTCTATTCCAACTGGTCTCCTCATTTCCTAGACATACTATGTCTACACAGTGGAAATCTGGCCTTGTCCTAACTTTTTTGAGATGTGTTGCACCCATGAAATTTAAAGTTACACTTTTTTTTCCTGAAAATGGTACAATTCCTCAGTTTAAACTTTTGATAGAAAGACCTTCTCCTTCTTCCTCTTCTTCTTCTTTCGGCTGCTTCAATTAGGGGTCGCCACAGCGGATAATCTGTCTCCATACCCCCACATCATCTGTCTTCCCTCACCACATCCATAAACGTCCTCTTTGGTCTTCCTCTTTTCCACCTTCCTGGTGGCTCCATCCTCAGCATTTTCCTACAGATTTCCCCCATGTTCCTACTCTGCACATGTTCAAACATTCTCAATCAGGCCTCTCTTACTTTGTCCCCAAAATGTCCTACAATCGCTGTCCCTCTAATAAACTCATTTCTAATCTTGTCCATCGTCGTCACTCCCAACGAAAACCTCAACATCTTCAGCTCTGCCACCTCCATCTCCACCTCCTGTCTTTTACTCAATGCCACTGTCTCTAAACCATACAACATCGCAGGTCTCACCACAGTCCCTAATGGCTGTTAACATTATTTTTTAACTTTTTGAATTTGGTTGTAAGTTCAGTTGAAGTTTGTAGGGTAAATATAGTAGCAAAACTTTTTACGTGTGTGTGTGTGTGTGTGTGTGTGTGTGTGTATGTGTGTGTGAGAAGCTGCTTTTCTATAGCATAAATGTTTTATTAAAGTGTAGCTCTGTGGTGTGTTATAGAGATGTAAGAATTCTGGACATGAAAGTGGTGGTCGGTGCACAGTGTGGCAGTGCAGTACTGAGAGGAGCTCATGTCTTTGCTCCAGGTGTCCTCAGTGCACCAAAGTGTAAGTATGTACACACACACACACACACACACACACACACACACACACACACACACACACACACACACACACACACTTCTTGCTTGTTTAGTATAATATAGTGCATCAAAAAGCAAAAAGCGTTTCCATTTTTTCATTCACTTAGCAGCTGTGTGTGCGTGTGTGTGTGTGTGTGTGTGTGTGTGTGTGTGTGTGTGTATGTGTGTGTGATTTCCTGCATGTCTCAGTTATGAAAGCCGGTGACATAGTGTCAGTGTTCTCGGACGTGGAGGGCAGGTGCACAAGAGGAACTAAAGATTTCCAGGGAAATAAAGTCTTCCTGGGGAATGGTGTTTGTGTGATGAACCGATCTGATATATTTTGTGCGGAAGGTCCAGTAAGGTACGACTGCACAACTTCAAAATAAGAACGAAGCAAAACAAAATGGTCAACCAAAATCTGATTTGCGATACCTTATTTTTTTTATATTTCTTTTTTTGTTTCCTTTCCTTATGTCCAATTCGCTTTTTGTTTCTTTTTTCTTTGTCTTGTTTGTAGAGGCGTGGCCATTAAAATGGATGATGCTCTTTACCAAAGTCCATCCTTTGATGGTGTGTTGCCAAACGAAGTGTTCCTGCAGGTGTGACTTGTCATGTTCTGAAGGACAATTTTTACAGGAAGTAATAATCTGTCTATGTAATAATAAATAGTGTGTTTGTGTGTGTGTATACAGAACCTCCCATCCGTTGTGGTGGGACATGTTTTAGGACCTCGTCCCGGTGAGAGGATTTTGGACATGTGTGCAGCTCCTGGAGGGAAGACAACTCACATAGCTGCTCTCATGGCTAATCAGGCCAGTGTCACTGTGTTTATATCCCTCAGTATTAGTTAACAGACATCAGTATATCTTGGGCAGTTCGTTACCAATACTTGAACAGGGGTTAATCCCAGTCATTTAGCCTAGGACTGTGGTGAGATCTGCGATGTTGTATGGTTTAGAGACAGTGGGATTAAGTAAAAGACAGGAGGTGGAGCTGGAGGTAGCAGAGCTGAAGATGTTGAGGTTTTTGTTGGGAGTGATGAGGATGGACAGGATTAGAAATGAGTTTATTATAGGGACAGCGCATGTAGGACATTTTGGGGACAAAGTGAGAGAGGCCCAATTGAGATGGTTTGGAAATATGCAGAGGAAGGACATAGGGTATATCAGTAGGAGAATGCTGAGGATGGAGCCACCAGGAAGGAGGAAAAGAGGAAGACTAAAGAGGAGGTTTATGGATGTGGTGAGGGAAGACATGCGGGAAGTTGGTTTGAAAGAGGCAGACGTGGAGGACAGAGGGGTATGGAGACAAATAATCCGCTGTGGCGACCCCTAATGGAAGCAGCTAAAAGAAGAAGAAGCCCAGTCATCTAACCATCACTTTGGCCCTTGTAAAAGTTTCCTTACACTTTTTTCATACATTAAGTTCGAGACCCGACTGTTCATTTGCTGTGTAATATATCCCTCATATATGGCACACGCACATATATTACTTACATGTGCCATTGTATCCAGATAATACATTTTATTTACTTCACCTGTCAGTGATTTCATGTCTGATAGATAATTTTATGATAGATAGATAGATAGATAGATAGATAGATAGATAGATAGATAGATAGATAGATAGATAGATAGATAGATAGATAGATAGATAGATAGATTCTTACACAATGTGTGTTCTCATCTTTATAACGCCACATAATTTTGCCTTTAAACTCTGACTGGCAGCTGGGCTGTGGGGCTGTCGCTAATGTAAACACGACAGATGACTCAGAATCATGCGCTTGTACAGAGGGTGATAAACTAAAAGGTGCGCTGAGAAACAAAGTGCTTCGGCTGCCACCGAGGATGGCTGCTGTTACAGCTTTCAGCTTTCCAGGGCCCATCGTCGTAGATCACAGCATTCATACAGTGTCAGATCCATGTACACAGATCTATTGTGTATTGGGTACAGAAAAACTCGAAAACAATGGCAGCAAGTGAGTAATGCTTTAATCATGCAGTTTGCACACCAGAGGCTATCACATTGTTGGTTAGTAGGTTTGTTGAGAATTAAACAAAGGAGTGAATTAAACAACAGTCAGCTTCATCTGTATGTGCTAATCATACAGATGATTGTGTTTTTGACAGGGAGTGGTCGTGGCTCTGGACAAGATCAAATCCAAAGTGGAGAAGATCAGAGAGAATGCTGACGCTCTGCGGCTGCACTGCATTAAAGCGCACTGTTACAACAGCATACAGGCCGTCTGCCCTGACCTTACCCATGACTGTAGTGCAGGTACTGACCACATCACCTTCATTTTTTGTTAACCGCTCCTATTCCTTTTCATAATTTTCCAGCACATTGTGCAGTGTTATATTTTTTAAGAATTGCATTCATTTATGAATTACATATTTCCAACATAAACAATACATATATATTGAGACCAGTTGCCGAAGCTTTGGGAGAGAAATGTTGTCCATATGTGTCTGATGCAGGGGGTTTTCTGCTCAACAGTTCTGGGTGTCCTTTGTTGTATTTTTTATTACTTAATGCACCAAATGTTTTCAAATGGTGAAAGGTTTAGATTGCTTGCATGCCAACTTAGCACCCGGACCCTTTTACCAGGAAGTCATGCTATTGTAATGGATGGATTGCACTCAAATATGTCTAAGATACACTATTTATACCCGTTTATATTACTGACCTGTTTCAATTAACTGTGAGTACCTTTTTTACCCAAGCCGTTTTTTTACCCTTAAAACTTTATATTTTTCTCAGTTCAAACATTTGATATGTTTTCTATGTTTGATTGTAAATGAAATATGGGTTTATAAGATTTGCTAATCTGTTTTTATTCACATTTTAGACAGTGACTCAGGTATTTTGGAATTGGGGTTGTATACAGCTTCTCAATCAGCCTTATTACCACAAAAAAGGAGTAAATTGGCATTTTCCTGAGAAACTAAAACATTCCCAAAAGCTCCCTAGTGGTGGAAAACTAAGATCCGAGGACACTTGAATGTGTAGCATGAATGTGACTATTGCAGCTGGCATTACTCTTTTAAGAGCTGCTCTTTTATAGAAAATTAAAAGTATGAACTTTTCTGACTAAACAGATTTTATAATCATGATGTTTATGCAGTTGTATCAGCTGTAAGGCAGATAAATTTATAAAGCCTTTAATGCTCAATCCTGATTTTTCTTTATATGTATCATATTTGTACGTCAGCAGACGCTCCTCCATTCCCAGAAGAGAGTTTTGATCGGATTTTATTAGATGCTCCGTGCAGTGGGCTGGGACAGAGACCTAACATGGCGATCAACTACAGTCTCAAGGAAGTGTGCTCATACCAGCCTTTACAGAGAAAGCTCTTCCGCACGGTAAGGGCGCACGTACACAGAGAAGTGTTTATCCACAAAGCAGGAACTTAATGGAACTTTTTACTCAAGAGACATTCTCACAGTAATGCCTATAGTCATTTCCTACACATGACAAATATTTATCACAAATTAACATTTTTTTTTACTTTTGGTTTATGTTTCATTTAGCGTATTATTTTCATTAGCATTTTAGAATTGACTATAGGTACAGGCTGATATTTTGAGGCATCCCTGATATTTTGAGCTGCACCTGTTGGTATTAGCTTCATGACCAGTGGAAAAAATAGTACAAAAACAAAACAAAAATGCACATATACATACACACAAAAACTCCCTTTTGTGTGACATGCATTAATTACCAGTAGATGGTGCAGTTTTCTTACTCGTCTATGCCAAGTTTGTCCCTGTAGGATATTTTGTTAAACCAGGCTTGCGAATGTTCTTCCTGAAGCCCTTTTCCTACACACATAAATTGTGCAGTAAATGTTATAACATAGTGTAGCATCTGGGCTGTAAAAGTAGTAAGTGGTATAAGTCTAATTTGAGTATAATTCTGAATGTGTATTAGAATGTAGTATCTTTATTGTATATCTCTCTCTGTGTGTGTGTGTGTGTGTGTGTGTGTGTGTGTGTGTGTGTGTGTGTGTGTGTGTGTGTGTGTGTGTGTGTGTGTGTGCATTGCAGGCTGTGCAACTCATGAAAAAGGGAGGTGTGTTAGTGTACAGTACCTGCACTGTAACACTTGCTGAGAATGAAGAGCAGGTGGCCTGGGCATTGAAAACGTTCCCATGTTTAACTCTGGAGCCACAGGTAAGAGTATGAGCTCAGACAACTCATTGTAACCACCCAAAAATTGGATTAAATCAAATATGACAATACAGTACTGTAGAATATTTGATGGCCGTACAAAAAAAAAAAAATACGATACTCATGGTCTTTAAGGCAACTGTAAAGGAAAGAAAGTTGTCCTAGACTTGGATGGGTGGATGGATAGATGGATGGATGGATGGATACAACTTTGTCAATGCAAAGTACAGGTAAACAGGAACCAAATGCAGTTTGGCATCTACCAGTAGCGCAAAAAGTAGCAATTGTGCAAATAGTGCAGATAAATATGTAGCACATGTACATAGAGTTTCTTTTACATTTATTTGCCCTTATCTGATTAGTGTAATGATGACATTGCTTTTTTAAAAGAAATACAAATGCTGATGACAAAAATCAAGACAGTTGGACAGAGAAGTAGACATTTATGTTCCACTTCAGGTCAGATTTTCTCAATGTGAAGCCCAACTATGATTATATTTAAGCAATTTACAAGAGAATAAATATTCGATGGATCCTATTTTTAGACTTGAAAAGAATATGGTTTTATCTGGATAATTCTCAACAAAGCACATACTTGTTATACCACTGCTGCATTAACTATTATCCATGTGAATAATGTGCCAGGATCCAGCATTTTGAATGAAGCATGATTTGATAGTATATCTACATTGATAAAATGCTCTATACATTTTTCCTACATAAAATAAAATGAATGGAGGATGAACAAAAACTTTTTGTTCATCCTCCATCTCCCTTGAGCCTTCACTGTCAAGTCAAGACAAGTTTCTTTCTAAAGAGCCTTTCTCAATGGACATTGTCTCAAAGCAGCTTTACAGAAGGTGAATGATGTGCATTTATCCCTGATGAGCAGCCTGGGCGACTGCAAGGAAAAACTCCCTTAGATGTTATAAACCTTCAGAGGACCCAGACTCAAAAGGAAACAATCCTCATTTGGGTGATATCAAGAGTGTGATTATAAATCTTTAAAACAATATAAAAAAACTAAAGAGTGAGAACTAACATGAGTCCTGGTATGTAAGATTATGTGTAATGTCCTTTCTACAGTCTTATACAGTCATTTGAGGTTATGGAACCAGGAGCTACTGAGCAACTCATAAAACAGCTGAACATTTGAGATTATCATAGATACAACACCAGCTTCTCCATGCCAGAGCCTTTAAACACTCAAAGAGGTCCAATGTCCAAACTTCAGTGGAATCCAAATGGCGCTGGTACGTCGCTAGATGGTTTGGGATGTTTGCGGGGTCGGCATCTACTTCTTTAAAGGTCCATAATCTTCAGGTGGGACACGACTGGAGCTGGCGCAATCTCAGAATGGCTTGGAATGGGCAGAAACACACAAGCAGTGGAGAGAAATTAGCATAGCTGCTTGATCAGATGTACTGGAGCACAAGGTTATGATGTGAAGTGTGTGATGTGTAGGCCTTGCTAAAAAAGATAAGCTTTTAATCTGCATTTAAACTGGGAGAGTGTGACTGAGTCCTGAACATTGCCAAGAAGACTATTCCAAAGTTTAGGAGTTAAATGTGAGAATGCTTTACTGCCTTTAGTGGACTTGGCTATTCTAGAACCTACTAGAAGTCCAGAGTTTGGAAATCTCAAGGAGCATGATGGATTGTAGCCTATTAGAAGACTGGAAAGATACATGGGAGCTAAACCATTCAGGGCTTTGTAGGTAAGTAGCAGTAGTTCGTAGTTGATCCGAAACTTGACAGGTAGCCAGTGTAGGGATGATAGGATTGGGGTTACTATATGGTCATATTTTCTCGACCTTGTGAGAACTTTGGACTAACTGTAGCTTGTTAATAAATGATGCAGGACAACCACCTAGTAATGCATTACAATAGTCCAGTCTGGAGGTCATGAATGCAGGGACGAGCTTCTCTGCATCAGATATAGACATGTTTCTTAGCTTAGCAATATTTCTAAGGTGGAAGAAGGCTGTTTTTGTAATATAGGTGATATGAATTTTAAAAGATAAGTTGCTGTCGAACTAGTAGTTACAGAACATCCTTCTATATGCAAGTTGAAATGCCGGAGCTTCTGTATACTGTTTTTTTGGCTGATGAGCAGAATATCCCTATTATCAGAATTTAATAATAGAAAGTTACGTGTCATCCAATATTTTTATTCTTAACACTCAGTTACCCAAGCCAATTGAGGTGTTTTATCTGGTTTTGATGAGAAATATAGCTGGGTATCACCAGCTCAACAGTGGAAGCTAATCCCATGCCTTTTAATAATATTTTCCAAAGGAAGCATGTATATTGTGAAAAGCAGGGGACCCAGAACTAAACCTTGTGGCACCCCATCATTTACTTGCATTAACCTGGATAGTTCTCAATTTAATTCTACAAAATGGTAATGATCAAACCAGGTAGGATTTAAACCTGCTTAAAGTCTGTCCCTAAATGCTGATGTAATTCTGTAAGTGATCCAGGAGAAGGTCATGATCTAAAGTGTCAAATGCAGCACCAAGACCTAGGAAAACTAATAGAGAGATGTAGCGTAGGTCTGAAGCTATAAACAGGTCATTTGTGATTGTAACTAGAGCAGTTTCTGTGCTATGATGGGGCCTAAAACCTGACTGAAACTCTTCAAAGATATTGTTTTCTTGTAGGAAGGAGCATAACTGGGCAGAAACAATCTTTTCTAAAATCTTCGACATAAACGCTAAATACCCAGGAAAACCATAATGAACATAAACGCGTAGAAAACCCAGGGTCATTTTACGAGGTTAATATTTATGCTTCTGCCAGAAAGGAAAATTGTTAAATTATGTTTCTTGCTTTAGTAATAGCATTCATTTTCACCTGTATGAGATACCTGCTTGTGAGGCTGCGTTTCTGTATAATATTGATGGTTTCTATATCCGTGGCATCATAATATGATGGTGTTAAATGGTGAACTGATTCGGGTAGGACACCAATGCACGGCCCACCACTGGTGTATATGTAATTATATATACAGTATCTCACAAGGAACAATACTATAGAATTGAACCGTGGATATTTTTTGGTCAATGTACAGCATGTATTGCAGTACAGATTTACTGTCCTCTGAAAATAACTCGACATACAGCCATAAATAGCTGGCAACAAATGTGATTACACCCTAAGTGATAACAGCTGTACGTCATGTAGCCATGCAAAGCCACATTCATCGTTTTCATGTTTTGTCTGCTTGACAGAAACATACTAATTTGTTTACCTTGTATTAGAGCAGTTAAAATGTGGTGCTTTGAGTACAATTCTCTCATCCTGACCACTGGATGTGTAACATGGAAACTCATGGCAGTTTTTTAACATAATAATGAATTGCCAAGATGACAACTGCCTTATTGAGGACTCTGAAGGAGAAGGTGATGGAGTGGCCAATTATGTCTCCAGACCTGAAACCTATTGAGCACCTGTGGGCCATCCTTAATCGGAAGGAGGAGAAGTGCCATGTCCAACAGCTCCGTGATGTCATTATGGAGGAGGAAAAGAGGATCCCAGCAACAACCTGTGCAGCTCTGGTAAATTCCAAGGCCAGGAGGGTTAAGGCAGTACTGGATAACAATGGTGCTCACACAAAATAATGACAGTTTGGACACAGTGTTGTTTGACATGTTCACTCAGGGTGTACTCACTTTTGTTGACAGCTTTTTTGACAATAATTGCTGTATGTTGAGTTACATTGACTATAATATATCCAAGTTTCATTTCTATAGTATTGTACCTTGAGAAGATACACTAAAATGGTTGCTGAAATGTGAGGGGTGTACTCACTTTTGTGAGATACTTTATATAGAATGATCAACCAGCATGAAATGATTTATAATGTTCAGTGCAAAAAACAGTGTATTACATTTTCATTTCATTTGATGCTGGTTGATCATTCTATATAAAGTATCTTACAAAAGTGAGTACACACATTTATAGTTTTTTTTTTTTTTTTTTATCAATTTATAAAAAGGAAGGCAGATGAACAGAATTAAAATCCAAATCAAATCAATATTTGGTGTCAACACCCTTTGCCTGCAAAACAGCATAAATTCTTCTAGGTTTATTTGCACAGTTTTTGAAGGAAATCCACAGATCTGTGAATGTATGCTGCCTCATATTCTTTTGTCTCAAGTAATCTCAGACAGACTCGACACACACACTATGGACAAAAGTATCGGGACACCTACATTTTCCACCCAAAGAAATTGATTGAGTACTAGTTTATACCAGTCACAGTTTTACTTTTTGACCATATATTGTACAGTTAAAGAAGGGGATTATTATTAATCTTTCTTTCCAGTTTCATCCAGATGATGGTTTCCCTTTTGAGTCTGGTTCCACTCGAGGTTTCTCCTTCTTATATCATCCTAATGAGTTTTACTTGCCATCGTCACTTCTGGATCGCCCATGAGGGACAAACTTAGTAATTTGAAATCTATATTCGTGATATACAGTGATGTAAAAAAGTGTTTCCCCCTTCCTGATTTCTTTTTTTTTTTTTTTTTGCATGTTTGTCACACTTTAATGTTTCAGAACATCAAAGATAACACAAGTGAACACAACATGCAGTTTTTAAATGAAGGTTTTTATTATTGAGGGAAAACAAAATCCAAAACTACGTGGCCCTGTGTGGAAAAAGTGTTTGCCCCCTAAAATTAACTGGTTGGGCCGGCCCTTAGCAGCAACAACTGCAATCAAGCATTTGCGATAACTTGCACTGAGTCCGTTTTAGCGCTGTGGAGGAATTTTGGTCCAATCAACTATGCAGAATTGTTGTTATACAGCCACATTGAAGGGTTTTCGAGCATGAACCGCCTTTTTAAGGTCATGCCACAGCATCGCAATAGGATTCAGGTCAGGACTTTTTCACACCACTGTATTTATATATATATATGTAAAGCTGTTTTGTGACATTGTCTATTGTTAAATGTGCTATACAAATGAAATAAAATGTAACACATTAAAGTTTAATTGTGCTTAATACGGCAGTAAAAATACTTTAAAGCTAATTTCTGGGTTAAAGAAAAAAAGATTTGACCTTAGATTTATTTGTTGTTGTAAATTGCCAATCCAATGTAGTGTTCTAACATGGTTGCATAAAATCATATTGCCTCTTGATCGATATTGATCACCCACTATCTTTTTTTTTTTTCCTTCCATTTTTCAGGAGCCACACCTTGGATCCCAAGGCATGCCCGGAGCTGAATTATCACTTGACCAGCTGAGGCTGCTGCAGAGGTTCCGCCCAGAATTCTCATGGCACGGGGCTACTGACATCCACAACCCTGAAGACCTCCTACTAAAAGCCAACACAGACACTATCGGCTTTTTCATAGCAAAATTCATCAAGAGATAACGCACGTTCTCTCTTAACACGTGTTCATGGAGCAGCTCAAAGAGGCAGAAGGAAAGAAGTGCCTGGGGAGGGAGGGGTGAACGGGCGGCATGAATGGAGAGAAGAGAAGGGGTGGTGCCATGCGTTGTTCTGCTTCCGTTGGCATGACAACAGTGACGCAACGGCTGCTATGGTGATCGTTGGTTTTGCGTGACCGTTGGACTGTGACCAGGAAGCAGCATGCAGCCAGAGGACACGATGCTGTTGACAGTTTGTCCCTCACTCTCACACACAGAGCAAAGTGACCAGCAGCTGAATTAGTTAATCAACAGATGCACTGTACTATTTTCTTTTATAGTACTTTATAATTTTTTTTATTGCTAAATGAATAAATGTTCAAAAATTTTGTTCAGAGATTTTTCAATACAGTTATTTAAAATAATCGGATGTGTAGGTCTGACACTATTCCACTGATCAAGGCGTCAGAGAATAAAGAAGAATCTCCTGTCTGACTAATCATCCACACTCATGGAAAGTTGATTTGGGCCATCACTCTGTGTAGTTGACGTGTCATTAGGACGCATCGTGCGATGCTGGGATGCTTGTTTTTAGGTAGACGGATCTCAATTTAGAAGAAAGTTGCACAGAGCTTGATCGTTATTCGAGCAGCAGTGTATTAAAGCAGCCTGTGAGTGTGAATGTGGGGGCGTCCAGAAGCATGTTTGCACCCGAAATTAGTCTTCCGCACCGTCATCGCTGCCATTATGACGACTTGAAGTGTCTGCCCCCCCACCTGGGACGTTCACAGATTTTTCAGCATCCTATTTATAGTGACCAATTCGGTACCATTTCACCATTCATCATTCTTTCGTGCACACATACACTTTTTTTTTGGATGAATCTTAGTAGAAGGTAATCACCATATATAGGCAGTAGGTGAGAAGTTACAGACTAAAAATGTACAAGATATTTCACTCATGCAGGTCTTAAAACAAATAAAGAAGGAAATCAGGGAGGAGAATCGTGCTGGTTATTTTAGGGGCACAGCTGAGATGGGGATGAGAGCGTTGATGTGTGTGTGTGTGTGTGCGTGCGTGTGCACTGCTTTACTTTACTTCATTCACAAATCAATATGATAAGTCAAAATGCATGGATTAAGGAGCACAAAATACAAGCTTATTGAACTAAAGAACACTAAGACACACACTGACACGCTATGGATGCATATACAGTATATACAAATGAATCCAGTCAGTTAATCAAAAAAACAAAAAAAACAAACAGTTGATAAAATGTGGCAGCAGAACATAGTATAAGTCGCTAAGTTGCTGTACATCTAAGAGTGACATTTAATGCAGTTATCAGAATGGGGAGGAAATGTGATCTCAATGTCTCTACCTGTGGCATGTTTGGTGGTGTCCTATGGACTAGCAGGAGTATTTCATAAACTGCTGATCTCTCCAGGATTTTCACACACAGCGCTCTAGAGTTAGAGACTAGTGTGAGCTGAGAGGAAAAAATGTGGTTATTTAAACTCTTTGCAACCATGCTGAGCAGAAAAGTATTTCAGTATGCACAGCATGTCAAAATGACTCAATGCCAGATGAAGACCTCATGGGGTTCTGTTTCGGTTACCAGGGGGTGGACAATTTAACAATAAAATAATCAAATGTATCATCTATATACAGTCAGATCCATAAATCTATGAAGTCTGGATAAACTTCCTACTTTCTACCATGTATTAGAGATGAAGTTAAATGTGAATATGGCTTTCATAACTATACATTTGTCCACCCCTTTTCAAAGAATGAAAATTAATTACACAATTGCTGCTTTGCTGTTCCATATCCAGATGTGTGATATTACAAAATGATTTCACTTAGTAAACATTTGACTGTTACATTTGGACTATGTTGCAGTTACTTCAATCAAGCCATCATGAGAAGAAGAAACCTGAAAAAACCATTAGAGAGAAAGTAAAAAAAAAAAAAAAACCTTAAGCACGGCCAAATCAATAATTTTGTGCAGTCCTGAAAAGAAAAACTCAGGAACGTTGAGAAGTTCTGTAAGAGCAGTAAACCATTGTGATGAATGACAAAACATTTCTGTGAAAAGGTCTAAACTCAGGAGCAGAATTCATCCAAGTAAATACAGAGGGTTTACCACAATATAAGGTCGGTCAATTATTAATCAGAAAAACAGGAAGTTGAGATTGGAGTTTGCTAAAAGAAAATGTTCTAAAAGCTTGTACAGGTCTTACTGAGCATCACGAATAACCCTGAGTAATGCATTGAAACAATATAGAAATATGTTTTCAGTGTATTTGGTTGTATGTAGTGCATCGAAATGTGTTTTAGTCGATGACATAATCATGCTAAAGGTAGAGGTTGACCGTGTAATCGCCCGGACGATTATTTGTTCTGATTTTTAAAATTTTTTAATTAATCTGCATCGACCGATAGTGCTGCATATTAGTCCGATTAATATGCAAGGCATTTGCGAACATACCAAACAGACTGCAGCCGATTGCAAACTAGCGTGTACATTCTGCGCTTGTGTGAGAGCATATCTCTCCGATACCAGCAGGTGGCAGTAGTCTGTATTCTGCATCCAAACAGGGACTCTGAAAGCGCTAGAACTATAAACATATAAAGCAAGCAGCGACAAGATCCGCTGCATTTGACACGCAGAATGGAGCAAAAAACATCTGAAGCCGTCCGACTAGAGACAACAGTGCTAAACACACAGAAAAAACTAAAGCCGATCAACGTTTAAAAACCACCAAACATTGCGCGATAGCGGACCGTCAGCTTGGTCTTTCCTGTGCTTTCTTTCTTTTGTTCTTATCCTTCGTTCTTAACCTAGCTTTATATAGTTCATTGGAAAAATATAATGCTACTTTTGGAGAGAATGAGAATATCTTATTGGAAGTGCATTGTTAGCAAGCCTTAAACCAGCTGTAGTTTAGGCTAACTAACTCGGGTACCAAAACCTAGTAACAAGTGCACTGGTTTGTCTTGTTTAATAAATGTTTAGGTTAATTTTCTACATCATGTCTTAATAATTATTCGATTTTCAGAGATTGGGGGGATCAGACAAAATAATCGGAATCATATATCGGACACTGGTTGCCCTGGTTTCTAAATATCGACATCGGCCAGAGAAAAACCCATAGCTAAAGGTGTACATCATTTCAGATTTCTTGTTAGAATATAGCTTCACGCACCCAATCAAAACCTTTTAAAAGAACGAAGGATGCTTTCACGCAAAGTCTTCAAGCAGCTTGGTTCGAATGTACAATGCATGTAGATGGCAGAATGCAATTCAGATGTAGATATGGATATGTAAATGTGGATGACCCAGCAACCAAACCTTCAAAATACACCCTCCATTACTCATGCCGAATGAAATTAATAATGACTCATATTTATTGTTTAATATTCACGTGTCCACACACTGATAGAACAAGTATGCATGGATACCTATATCTTATTTACAATAATGTAGTCATATTTAAAAACACCAGTCTTTACAAAGGAGGCATAGTAACAGAGAGCCAGAAGTCCAGAGGGCAGGATAGCAGCACATGTACATGTAGGTGTGTATATGTGTGAAGTGTGACAGGCCCAGAATTAGCATTATGAGCTTTATAACTGTCTAGTTATTTTCTATTTTTTTTTTCTTTATTTTAGATATTATTTTCTATTACTACACATTTATTCTTTGCAATGAGCCTGAACCTAAAGTGACCTGGAACATGTATCAGATGAGACCAAACAAACATATTTGACCGCAATGTGTCTTCTTTGTGGCATTCAAATAAATTTTGGACTAGTTGATGCTTTGATTGATTTGTCCTGGCAGCCTGAAGGTACAAAAAAAACGACCATAGCCGCACATTTTGGCAGTTCACGGGTACAAGTCATAAGTCTGTATGGACAAGTAACTCTAATCCCTCAGTCATTAATATTTGAAATGGTCTACACAGTATCCAGGAGGTATACAATGTACGCAACTTTCTGGTTCATTCCGTTGATTTGTTACAAAAATTGCCAGAATGACAACACGATAGAACATTGTAGTACATCGTATCTCAATACTAAAGGAGCAGTTTGTAATTGTTTAAGCCTTCTGCTGTCTGTGAGGCCAATCACAATGAATCAATGAAACGCTGCTATCTCTAAATGAAATCTATTTACTCTAAAACTAGATTTTGCTTTTGTGAAAAATTGAACTTCACAGTTTCTATAACATATCTTTGACATGATCGAATTATTATAGGTCTATAGATTCATTCAGGCATTACAAACTGCGCCTTTTCCATATTTCCTACTGTTGTTGATCAACGTTGTTGGCAATAATTCTGGACCTGAATCTAGCATTTGTAAAAAGGTGTACAATTTGTCTGTTCGATGCAGTCCATGGCTTTCTGGGTTTGTGCATTACTGCTCTAAGTAGGGATCAGTCTCCCAGTCTGTCTCTTCTTTTTTCTCTTCTCCTTCAGTAGAGTGTTGTCTTTCATGCTCATGATAGCGTTCTCGTTGCAATCTCTGCTGTCCACGTTGCTGGTCGTTCCGTTTGCTGTGATTATGCTCCCGCTCCCTTTCCCTTCCTCCCTTTCCGTGGTGATGGTGGTGGTGATGGTTATGTTGAACAGGCTGATCTTCCTCCTCTTCCTCATCCTCTTCTTCTTCTTCTTCTTCATCTTCCTCCTCCTCTTCATCCTCGTTCTCTTCTTCTACCTCTTCCTCCCCCTGGGTGTGACGTGTATGCGAGTGTGTAGGTGAATCTGAATGTGTGTAAGTGGCATGTGGCTCTGCACATGCAGAGTCTCTTCTCTCCAGCGTGTCTTGCCTGGAGAGTGTGCGTGCTACACGACTGTGATGGTGGTGGTGATGGTGGTGATTGTGGTGTTCGGTCCGTGTGGATGAAGAGCGGTGGTGTATGTGCGGCACTTTTCGCTCGCTCCGTAAGACTTCCTGTTCTTTAGCGGCCTCTTCCTGTGGGTCGTCTTCCTCAGGTTGGTCCAGACTCTCTTGCTTTTGCAGGCGATGGTGGTGACGATTATGGTGGTGGTGATGGTGATGGTCTTCTAGAGAGCTCTTCCTCTCGCCTAACGACTTTTCGGCTTTCTGAGCGCCTCCCGTGCCCTAAATTGGTGAACACATGCACACACATATACTTACACATGCCTAAGTGGTGTATTGCAATATTCACAGCATTTCAGATCACTCTCACTTCAATACAAAGCTTTAAAAGTAATCAGAGTCTACACACATCTACAGTACACAACACACTGGTGGCCCTTTTTTACTGACAAGGTTCTGGTGCTGGAACCAATTCAAATTTTCTCAGTATAAAACAGTCAGGTCATAGCTGATGAAAAATCTGTTCAGTTTTATCATCAAAACGTTTCTGGTCTGGAACCAAGGACCCATTAATGTAATGGGCTTTATAGCTTATTTCATGTTTGAAGACATGGAAATTGCAAGATTACTGTTGGAAATAAAATTGAAATATTAAATACCGTAACACTGAATTAATTTACGAGAGTGAAATAACCAACTGATAGGAAACGAGTTCGATTTTTTTCTGTGTTTAAGCTTATAGGTTTCTACAAACATTCTATTAAGAAGCACCAGCTCCAGCACCATGTCAGCAGGGTTTCTAAAGGTTATAGGTTACGTACATAAGATGAGACCACTGCAAACCAGATCATGTTTCGGTCAACTTTCTCACACTCAGTGGTATGTTTCTGGTTTCTGTGTGTGTGTGTGTGTGTGTGTGTGTGTGTGTGTGTGTGTGTGTGTGTGTGTGTGTGTGTGTGTGTGTGTGTGCGTGTGCGTGTGTGTGTGCGTGTGTGTGTGCGTAAGTATATATATATATATATATATATATGTATATGTAATAATAAACCATGAGTTAAAAAGCTAAACATTACAGTTTTATATACATATATGCATATAAAACTGTAATGTTTAGCTTTTTAACTCATGGTTTATTATTACATGTCAGCTACTTCATGTTCACAAAGTCAGCTGAATTGTAACATTTTTAATTTAGTCTGAATGTAAGAACAGCTGACACTCTCTTCTACTTAATTTTTCTCCACAGCACACCCAGACTCACCATAGACAAAGCTATGCATCTTTAGCCTCCTCAGACTGAACAAAAGCCACAGCAGGCAATAAAGAGATCATTATTTTTAGAATAAAACATGTATTGTCACACATACACACACCCTGTACAATGCTCTGCATAAGTATTCACCCCTGTTGAATACCCACATTTTGGAGTGTTACAACCTGGATCTGAAAAAGACTTCACTGGGATTACGTGTTATAAATCTACACAGAATAACACATAATCCTGAATTTGTGCTTGCTTGTATATATCTCCATTTCCTCATCACTGTGTAACCCCGTAATTAGTTCAAGTGTGAACCGATGCCAACAGAAATTGCATATTTGTTTTAATGGAGTTCACCTTCAATATTAATACACCTGTTCTTGGAAGAGAGTCTGAGAACACCTAAAAACCTCATAACCAGACTAAGGAGCTATGAAAACAAAGGACTGAGACAACAATCTTTAAACATCCAGTCAAAGCAACATTAGTTCCCCATTAAATAACAATTTCTCATATCTCCCTGTGTGGCTTTAAAGTGTAACCTGACCTCAATATAAATACACCAGCCCTGTTTCCCTTCTGTTCCAGAAGTTTTTCTTAGAAAACCTACCTAAACAAACAGCACTGTGAAGAATGTGGAGTTCTTTGAACAAGTCTAAAGCAGCAGTTCGTTCTTCTGAACAAACCTAAAGTTTCAAAGTCAATCAGGGTTTGGCCATAAAAATATGTGAAGTACAATTGAATTCTTTATTAGAAATGGGAAGAAATGTAACTCTGGTAAGAGTATTAAAGCAATGGGTGACTCTAAAGTAGCTGGAAAGATCCACCGCAGATAAGAAAAGCTTTTCACAGGATGGTCCAAACCTCAAGAAAGCTGAGCTTAAAATAACCATGCTGAGTGAAACATTATTGTGTGAAGTTCTGTTTGGATTTCCAAGAGGCATGTAGAAGTGTCTGCAAATGAGAAGAAATGTTTTTTGGTCTGACGTATTTAAAATTGACCCTACATTTGGCAGAAATATTGCTCAACCATTGCGCCCATCCTAAAAGGGAAGCATGGTGGTGGTAGTAGCATGTTAGGAGCTCACATTTAAGACACTTAAATGACGATTTTCCTCTTTGGTGCTTTTGGCCTTTTCTAACTGTCCATGATTAATAATTTTTCCTGAAAAAATTACCAACTGCAATCTATTATAGGCTATTTTTATATATTAATTACTCATAATTAAAATGTATTTCAGTTTCAAACTATAACACTGCAAAAACTAGAAAGGTTCAAGAATGGCTGAATATTTATGCAAAGCATTATAAACACATAAATAATGTCTTGTATCCATTGGTTATGCATTATTTTTTATGAATGGCATTAGGAATACAGCACTGTTTTTGAGATCCCACACAAATCTTCACTCGACGAAATCTTTACCCTTGCCTTGTGTCTTTTCTGTTACTTCTTGTCTGTCTAATGCCTCATTCGTTATCTTTGACAACCTTCTCTTCTACTACAACAACCCTGGACTACCGTCTTGTGTTCTATCTGTCTTGTATTAATTTTCTTCCTTATTTTTTTCCCTTATATGCATTGCAAATTCACCATTCCCTCTATTCTTCTTTCCATCTCATATCCTCAGTATCCCTGGTGTAGGAGTAGGATGAAGTTTTATGAGCACCTGCAGTGGCAGACTAGACAGATCTTCAGGAGCTTCTGATTGGGCAGCAGTTAGTTTGTCTAAGTGAGGATTGGTCGGAGTGCAACTGGCCGGATGTGTGCATTTCCAGTAAGCTTCCAGATAGTCTGCAATGTGCTCACAGGCGTCCTCTAACTGATTCTCATCCAGGATGATGTCGAAAAGATCCTGGAAAAAATACATGGAAAGTAGGGCATAGAAGCGAAAAAAGTTTAATGAAAGATTAATGGGATAATATCAGGGAGAAGGGAAGGTTTGAAGAGGGAGAAAAAGGGAAGAAGTAAAACAATAAAAGTAACTTAATAATGTTTCATTTATATCTCTTATTTAAGCTATTCTGCTTAAGAAAAGAGATTGCACAGTTGGCTACTATTAGAACCGCATATAAAGTTTTTAGAAACTTGAGAGAAGTGTATTGTCTGTTATTGAGTATGGAATTGTTAGAAAGTGTGTCAGAAATAAGGTGGCCCATTTAGGACATTTTTCTACAGATCCATTCAGTATAAATTTTAAATCAAAAGGGGGATTTAAAATTCTCAAAGGCTGTAGCATACATAGGACTTAAAGTTAGACGGGAACATTTAGACTATCCCCTCACACACTCTAGGGGTGCGTGCAATAGATAAAAATAGCATATTTTTGGCCTGGGAAAACCCTTCACATAAACTTTTTTTTCCTACTATATATAGTTGTGAGAATCACAGTCTTTCCTTTTTGAATGCATCTCAACCTGAAATAAAGTTGTAAGCATAAAGTCTGTTTTTATCCAAAAAGCACAATAGGATTTAGCATTTTAAAACAGGTATTGAATACATTCATTCATTTTCATTGTGGCACAGTGAATGGTATCTGAATACAAACCGAATGGAGAAGGATTGTTTTTTATCACTACAGCAAATGTATTGAATATCTATACTGTGCATTCAGAATATTTGACCAAAGTGTGACATTTTTTGTATCATGAAAAAACATTTAGCTTAAATCATCAGGCACAATGACAGGGCTGGGCAGATTTATGCAATGGGATGGAGGCAAACGATACAAAAAAATTCTACATGATTTTGGTGAAACATTGAGGTGGTAAAGCAGTGGCAGTAATATCAATCTTTAACTGAAACTGTGATTTTTTTTAGCTTATCCTGAAGAAACAATAAAAATGGGTTGTCTTCGGGGATCATAAAAAGTAATAATAAAAAAAGAAAAGGCTTAAATCTATCCAATTTTTAAAAAATTTAATTTCCGTTCATGTATGTTTAAGTCAATGTCCATACTCACCGGAGGGCACTGAGCCAGTTTGTCTGCTGCCACCATCTGCACATTGAGGTGTTTTGCCTGAGACTTTCCTCTAGATTTAATTAATCTCTGTAAGACCTGAAAACACACATAAACACAATATCGGTATAAAAATTGCACAGTAAGGGAGTTTTTTTGCCACAGTCACCCATCAGTGATAAACACACATCAATCCCATTAAATATTAAGTTCTTTAAAGCTGCTTTAATACAATGTTCATTGTGAAAAGCGCTATAGAAAAAAACTTGAATTTAAACTTGAACTTGAACAATACCAACATATCACCTATATACATTTCAAGTAATGAAAACTGCCTTTTTAAATTTCTTGTACTATAGTTCTACTATTTCTTCCATCCAGTAATAGTCAGTACATATGACATATAAAATAGATCAAATAGTTTAATTCAGGTCTCGTTGCAGGTATTAATAATTTTACTTCTCTCACAATCACTTCTATTTATGTCCATTTACCCTACCTATTTTATGACTGCAATTTTGCCAGATTATTACTGAAATATCCATTATCTAGTAGCCATACATAGTTATACTATGCAACAGAGACCCATCAAAGCTGATGTAATAGGATAGAAAACTTTAAATTGTTGGCGATATACTTTATGTATGTGTGAACTTGTGCACCTTTGGAGAGGAAATCTTGACGTAAACGATGATTGGTGCAAGTGAAGTCTTGCCCAGCTGAGACGGATGATTTATTGTGTCAGCGTCCAGAACCACCAACTGGAGCGTGCGGGCCAGCTCGAAGATCCTCTCAATCTCACTCTGTACCTCAGCTAATACACATAAAGTAATGTTACACAGCGATTACTACAGTGCATGCTCATGTCAGTAACTTAGTAACATTTCAAGCTCTAATTTATGTGCACTTCTGGACAAAAAAAAAGGCCAGTTACTTGATTTAATTGCTCGATTCTTGCTCATTTCCTGAACTGTGCAAGAATCGAGCAATTAAATCAAGTAACTGAGTTGAAGATAACATTGTTTAAATGATTTGTGAGTTAACTTGTGAAAATTTTGAGCTTTTTGCAGAGAGTGCATTTTTTTTCATTCAGCGTTTACAATCTTCAAACAGTTAAAGGGTATTTTAAAAAGATTTGTACACCCAAACATGTTAAATCAAACATTTTAACCGTTTTAATTATTTGATCGTTGTGAACAAAATGACTACAGTGCAACCGTGATACTCGCAGGGTTACGTTCTATGACCCCTCACAAGTAACAAAAAATGGCGAGGTTTTGTCACCTTTAATGGTTCCTTTTTCAAGGGAAATTGTACATGCACCATACTGTAAACTCACCAGAAATTGTGAATTACTAGTCATAAATGTTTTGTTTACTAATTAATACAATAATACAATAATAATACAATAATAGTTCTTCAAACATTTTTATGTAATTTATTAGTACAAACTCTGAACTTTTGAGCCACTCACAGCTTTCTCGCGAACTATCAGATTTTTCGCGAGTTACTCTTAGTCCGCTTACAAATGAAAAGTCGCGAACTACTGAGGTTGCGACTGTCAAGGTCACGAGTATATAAGTGAATTTCCTGTTTCTAGCTTTTCTCTATACAGTTCCCTGCAGCAAAAAGAAACAAGCAAATGGTGGCACAAACCTTTTGTTTTATTCTTGAACATTTGTCTGACCAATGATTTGTTGTTAATGACATTAAAATGTCTTTCCCCCCAAAACTGTAATACTTTTTATAGTGGGGTCTGCAATTTTCTTAAAATTGTTGTTGAATGAGAAACATTTAGCAAATATATTATTCTTGTACTCAGGACCTCTCAGTACACATTTATTTCATAAAACAAGCCAATATTTTTGGAATTTATTTTACAGATAAAGTCTAAAAAGCCCCAAACTATTGTTTTTCGGACAATTTAAAAACTTGAAGTATTTACATTTGAGTAAAACTGCTTTGGGGCAATGTCTATTCCACAAATATTCTTATATATGTTATATAATGCGTTGTATTTGGTGGCGTTTTAAAGAACTGTGCGTGTGTGTGCTTTGCGTGCTTTTAATGTGTGTGCTCAATGGCGATTGAACAAAAGATTGCCAGGAGTGCAATCAGGAGGTCATGCTACAAGGAATGCCTTTGATCTTAATCATGGCTCACTAATCAAGCCAAACTAACAATCAACAAGCTTCCTGCTTTCTCTGTCTCCCGTTCACACACTTCAGTTCCTGCACCTTTATCATGTGTCCTGACCTCAATATACTTCAGACTTCAAATGATAGTATTACATTATATGTTAATAAAAGAATGCTGCATGTGTTGTACTGCATGTATATACAAACTCAGTATACTGTACAATACAGCCATAAAGTAGTTATTAGCCTGTAATGTATATTTGTATTAATCTAATATATTGATTAATAATTATAACATAGACCCTCAAATAATAATAAATTATAATAAATAAATTATAGAAGGTCTGAGTCACATTATATATATATATAGTATATACTGTTTATTAAGGTTACATGTTCTCATAGACTGACATGTTCTCATAAAATACATTCACTTTTTGCAGCTGTGATGACAGTAACTAGTGGTTGTGGTGTGGGCAGAGGGTCTAATTGTAATATTTTTTAATTAGATTAATTGCACATTGTTTAAAACTTTGCTTAGAAAGTATATATATTTTTTTGCTTCAGTAGGACAGATTTAGTTTAATACCACTTTGCTTTTAAATACTTTTTTTGTACTCAGTGTTGGTAATGTTTAACTATGGAAAAAGCAACTAGAGGACTTGTCCAAAAATTATGTAATGGTTGAGTACCACACAATCATTGTCATGCAAGATATAATCTTTATGTAGACTAGATTTGTTTTCCAAACATCCAAAATAGATACTAGTAGGAAAGAGAGCATACATGGTCCTGGTATATAGTAAACCAGAGACATATACAATTGAAACACTGAGTTACACTAAAAGCCAACATATGATCAGACGAGGTTATCTTTCACCAAATGCAGCAGATAGGTGTTGATTTTAATCAGTGTTTCAGCCCATTGAGATTCAAATGGTCCATGCAGAACTACACTTCAGGTTTGCTATGAATTCAAGTGAATGTGATTTTGTTGAATACTATTTACTACCAGCCAATTCAGTTTTATTACTATTTTTTGTTTGCAAGTTCTCATCAGCCCATATTTGTCCTGCAGGCCTTGAGGCTGACACTTGTGTAATAAAACTCAAAGCCTGTGGGACAAAAGTCAGCATGTCCTACTTTTAAGTCTTGTTTTTAGGTTGTTTAGATATGTCACTTTCGGTACCTTGTGCAAGAAATAAGATGGAACAATGTAAGAAGGCCATTGATCATTTACTATGGTATTTGAGATGCATGCATACATGCTTTATGGACACTTATATGAATTAAAGTGATGCACAATTGGGAATGTACAAAGACAAATGTGGGGCTCAAGGAGCAAGTATGCAAGAACGGTACATTTGCTACATAGACACACTCCCTGCAAACACATGCACTTACCAAGATTGGAGCGTGTGTTGGAGCGTTCAATGATGCCGTGTTTACTGGGGTTATTCAGGACAGATCGCTTGGCTAGAGAAATGTCTGCTGTTACCCGGGTGATTGATATCCTAGGATGAGAGTGAGAAAAAAAGAAAGAGTGTGTGCACAAGCCAATTAGGAAAATGACTTTCTGCAAGAAATAAAATGATACTGCAGTAGGTTCATGCGTAACATGGGAAATAAAATGTACTTTACATTTTTTTTTTTTTTTTTTTCACAAAATGAAAAATTGGAAACAAATATTCTGCACACATTTTCTTTGCAGTCTGCAGTTCTGGTAACTGAAAAACAGTTTAGTCTTTTACGTAAACCAATTTTAAAATACTATTATTGTACTGTACATGATTTGTTTTCATTTTACAGATACCATTACCCCCCCACACACACACACACACACACACACACACACACGCACACGCACACGCACACGCACACGCACACACACACACACACACACACACACACACATAGAGCTGTGTTTTTTGTGTTTTTTTTCTGCACTGCTCTGAGAGGAGGCATCAGTCCTGTTCCGGGAAAACACTCGGGCCAGGAGAAGGCGCAGGCATGCAAGCCAGTCTTGCGCTTATAGTCCAGCATGGCCAATTAAGGCAATGAGACAAGACTATTTAAAGTAGCTCTACACACATACACACACTAATACATAAACTACCCCAAAGAAGGACCAGTCAAGACAGGAGCTTTCACAGAAAGAGACAGAGGAGCACTTTGGGTTAAGCTCTTACCTTCCCTCAAATCTGTGTTTCAGAAAGTCAAATAATGCTTTCTGCATCATGTCTGTCACCTGTGTGTATATATGAGACACAGAATAGATTCACATACATATTTATTTTAGTTATACATCTATTATTATTTATGTATCTATCTATCTATCTATCTATCTATCTATCTATCTATCTATCTATCTATCTATCTATCTATCTATCTATCTATCTATCTATCTATCTATCTATCTATCTATCTACTGTTATTATTATTAAAGATGTTCATGATACATAACATAGTTTCATATGTGCAGTACATTTGTACTCTTTTAATGCTTCTTACTATAGCTAGAGGATAAACCTATATATCATCTGAACTGAGCATCAAGTGCAATACTGAAACCAACACATCGTTGGGAAACTTTGCACAGTTTCACAGACTGCTTGGAAATCCTCTTTCTGCCAAGATGTGTAATGTTTGATTTATTGTTATTGTTAAAAAATCTGACCTCATAACCCTTGAGTGAAGGTCCCACCAGGACCACAGGCCTCATGGAGGGCACCACATCATATGGAGGAATGTGCTCAGTCTGAAGAGTTACAGGAAAACATGTCATTCTATCTCTACCACAGTTAGCCCTTCATGCCCACCCACTCACTCCTATACACGACACACTGACATCGATTTACATCACATTCGGTAAAACTATTAATACAGACCATATACCAGGGTTTAACAATCCCAATTCACTGGACCCCAGGAGCTGCACATTCCTACACTAAACACAACTGATCAAGCTTGTTTGGTACTTAATACTGTGCTGTTTAATCATTTAACCAGTTATGTTGTATCACAAAAATATAAATGTGTAGAGCAGTAAGGTATCTGGTATTGGGATTGAAACCACTGTTGTATTTTGACACCAAATTACAAAAAAAACAAATACCTTTAAATTATTTGTAAAACTTTAGAAAGACTAAAGGAAGACTTTCTGCTTACAGTGTGCAATGTGCTTGATTTCTGGCTAAAAATGTTACACATTGCATTACTGTATAGAAAGCAGACATGTCAATGTAGACCAGCTGATGAGGGTTTTTTTTTTTTTTTGTTATGTATTCAACGAAGCAACGAGTCCACTTCATCAACATGTGCTGAAATGGCAACATTTTAATTAACATTCTGTAATGTAAGATTAAATTTGGTCTTCATTTACAGTTGCAAATTAATCCTCTTAATTAATCTTCTCAGCCTGAAAGTGGAACAGAGGAAGTAGGCTGTGACTGTTGGCTGTATCTATAAAGTTCTCATTTTAGATATGGATGATGCAGTCATCTATAACAAAATAGGATATGATAGTTCAGGCCTTGTTTATCAAGCTGGATATGAATGAATTTAATCATGAAGGAGAATAAGAAAAAAAATTGTTTTATACGTAAAAAAGCAACCTGTTTTTCAGTCATTTTATGTATATAAAGTCTCACAAATGCAAACTTCCTCTGATAGACTTCAAACTGGCCAAGGAACATACATAACAAAGTCTTAATAGTTTATTTATTACTGGTTTGCAGTTTATTACATTTTAATAACTTTGGATTATTAAATGTATAAATATATTAGTCAATTAATTATAATAATAAAATTAGCACCTTACAAATGGAGTTAATCTGTATCTATGGTAGCCAAACTTTTGCAATTCCTGAGCTATATTTTTAGTAAATCTTGCACACTCAGCCATTTAAATGGGCTCGTTTACAGTCGTTTTCTCATTGTTTTTCGACTCACTGTTAGCTTTGCCTTTTAATAACTTTTGTGGCCGTCGCTTCAATGTAAAACAGCTGTGAGGAGCAAATGCACTTTAGATGATCGGCATTTACCAGAATTTGCACATGACTACAAAGCACTTCAGCATTACTGAAGGCTTTGTAAAACTCTCAACAAATTTTTTTGGGACATTTCTTAACTTTGAACAAAAAGATTGATAAGTAAGACCCAATAAATGCAACGAAAATGCTAAAGAAATGATTAACATAACTAACACAAGAACAGGATTTTCTTTGCTGAGCGTGATCATGCTTTATTGTTTTCGATGTGTTCAACAAAACAAAGATGATCACTTTCTTTTTAAATCCATCGGAAAAACAGCTGAACAACACAGATATCACACATTTAAACAAAATGATCATGAAGTACAGGATTGGTATCAATGATACAATCAGTGCATTAAACATTTCACAACAAACACATGTTAGTCAAGCAAGCAAGAATCAAACAAGTATTTTGTAACACAAATGTGAATGGGAACTCGTTGTCTAGTAATGAAAAGGCGATAAAAATAAATCAAACCCCTAACACAGGTCCTGAGGGTATATTCTCTGTATAGCTGATGTACAGCTTTGTAAAGCAGGATTGACTAAACAGACCTTGGGCTGTTTTCGTTTTTACGTTACATGTGAATCTCTTGAGAAAATGAAATGCCCTTGAGCTGAGGTCCCATTCATTGCATCACAAACACACACAGACACACACACACATCTATGTTAAAAGCTACACTCAGTTATAGAGAATGATTAGTGGGGAGGGAATAAAACACACAGCAATGCGGAGACTCCAGTGGGCCTTACAGGCTTCAGGAGACTTTTACATGTCCTTATAGCAGCCTAACTTACCGACTTCAGCTTCTGCTTAGCTGAGAGAGGGAGCAAGCGAGAAGGACAGACAGGAAGTAAAAGCATAAAGTGAAATAGGAAAGCAGAAGAGGATAGTGAAATAGGCCAGAATTTGAGAGAGAAGGGAGGCAAAGAGAGGGATAAAGTCAATTGGTTAGCTAGGCGAACATGCTAATTGCTCATGTGCGGTCATACAGACACAGATGTTGCGTGACAGACAGCTGGGCACACACTGCATGTGGTTGGATTGACGTACGGAGGAGTGAGAAAAAAAATAAAACTAAGCGGGAAGCCCCGCCTCTTGGGTTACCTTCTTAAAGAAGGGCATTCGTTTCTCACGGGTTAAAGTAGATATAACTTGGTTTGGGCTGGCTTTAGGAGAACGCTGCTGGGGAGGAGGAGGAGGTTCAGGCTCCTCCGACTCTAAACCCACAGCATCTATGTCAATGGCTACACACAGATATAGACACATACATACAGTTATATATGGGACTCTGCAAACTAAATACAATGGAATAAGACTCTATGGATCTCTAAAAATAATGTCATCATGCATGTCAATTGGACCCTGAAATTAATAAAAATTATTATAACACTACGACTGCAAATCAAAAAGTCCAAAGTCCCCCAAAAAAAACCATAAAATTGTACAAACTGTATTCTGTACTTTATATAATCTTCCTCACATACGTCAACATAAAAGACTAGGATAACAAATGTATCTGTTAGTATACAAATAGTTACATAGTTAGTTAATTAGTTACAAATAGTTAATTTGTTTACAAATCTAAAAGATACATATCCCAAAGCCTCCTAGCACTAACACTATATAGACAAAGGTGTATGGACACCTGACCATAAGATTTCATGTGCATTTTGAACATCCCATTCGACATGTAGTCCACATTTGCTATTATAATACCCTCCACTTTTCTGGAAAGATGTTCCACTAGATATTGGGGTATTGTTGTGGAGATTTATGCTTCTTAAATCAGGTTCTGGGTAAAGAGACCTGGGGTGAAGCCAGCATTCCAATTTATGGCAAAGGTGTTTACTAGGGTTGATGTTGGAGCTCTTTAGCAGACCACTCAAGAACTTCCACTCCAGCCCATGTAAACCATATCTTCATGCAGCTTAGTTGCACAGGAATATTGTCATGCTGGAACAGGTTTGGGTTTCCTAGCTCAAGTAAAGGGAAAATTCAATGCTACCACATCTAAAGACATTCTATACAACTGTGTGCCTGCAAATTTGCGGTAATAGATTGGGGAAAAAAACACATATAACTGGAAATGTTTGGTGTCCCAATACTTTTGTCACTATATATTTTTTCATTCATCTTTAGTTGATCTCAAAAGATCAGGAACCTCTGTAAGTAGAAAATACACACTGGATTCCAAGCCATCACAATAATTGTATCAAAAATCAACCCAGAGTATCTAAAAAGATAACATTGTGTTGTTTACATTTAGAGAAAAGGGTTATTCAAGCAGTATTTAGGCTTCGTTGTAGAAATAAAGATTTGTTTCCAATGTTTTCTAATAATGGAAACTGTAAGCAAACTACTGTGAGGTTCTACTGAACGTCTTTGAGGATTCTCCCATTTGAAGAATCATGAGGAAACCAGCAATTCCAACTAACAAACTACTAATCTTTGTTATAAGTTTTTTAAGTTTTTAAAGCTGTTTCATATTTGTATAGTAAAGAATGTGGTAAACTACACTCATGATATAAATAGACTACAAAGTTTTTCAGTTTCCAGCTTCACTTTTTCTTTTGTATGCTACACTATTAAAGTAAATAATGTGGCCTGCCCAATTAATGTACAATAATCTGTGTATCTGTGATCTGAAATTAGAGTGCATAGCATGACATTTCTTAAAGATGAACAGGGGTTGCTATAGCCACATTAGCGTACAGTTGTTCTCTTTCCATTTTTAACTCCAGCATGTGGTGGTGGTCTGATGAAACTACCTGAGTGCGATTGGATAGTGATATGGATCCCATTAATCTAAAACACTGCAATTGGTCCCAGTGGATTTCAGTATGACATGGTGAAAGGATTTTAAAATGTATTTAATTAGAAATGTATTTTATTTTATTTTATATATACAGCTACATCAAAAGTCAGCTATTCTACATATGCTACCTCTAATCCTACTCAAAGCACACACTATTACAAAATGGAAGAATGTGACAAAAAAATATTGTCATTTTATTATATATAAGTTTTTATTTATACATCATCATTCATATTGCCTGGTTAAGTATATATAAGAATGCTTGCTATCATTTAGTTGGAAACCATAAAGACTATGTAACTATAAATCCATCCTAAATTTTTACACTACATCATGATGATGAACGTATGAAAGATAGAAAAAGTAACTAACCTGAGGAAGGAGGAGTAGATTTTCGAGAGCTTGGGACAATATCCCCTAAGCTGGACAAGGAGTTAGCCCCCAGTTTGCTACAGAGAGAGAGAGAGAGAGATAGAGAGAAGATTATTTGTGACAAAGATAGCAGGTGACATTTCAGTAGTGCAAAATATGTGTACATAAAAAATAGCAGGTTTAATTTAGTATGCTGTCATTTAGACCAGTCATCTTGTCTTGTATGAGTGTTTGTGTATGTGTATGCGCATGCCTGGGGTGGAATTTGCTCTGTTTGTTTCGTTGCTCCTGGTGAATGCGTAGATTTTCTAACTTCACTGGACTGGGGATAAAACCAATCTCACATCCTTCCTTTACTAAGCGGCCAATCCACCAGTCATTACTGAATTTCTGCCAAAAGCACATAAAGAGGCAATAAATCAGCATCATCATTATACCATCATGTCTTCCATCAGCTCAATAAACATGCACTTGCAAACCGTTAGCACTGCTTTAGTTGCACAGTGAATTAATGTGTGTGTGTGTGTGTGTGTGTGTGTGTGTGTGTGCGCTTATTTATTACTGACCTCTTTTACATGTAGGAAATCTTTAGCCTCAAATGAAATGGCCATGCCAGGCACGGGGACATCGTCATCGAGGGAAGGACTGTAGCTAACATTTGTACGAACAGCAAATGCTACAGGTTTTGTCTGCTCAGGATAAAGTAAAATAAAATAAAAAATGAAGAGAAAGAAGAGTCTTCAAGTGAGGACCAATGTAAACCCTCTGATTGGAAAAATATGCAAATGGTTTATTAAAAAAATATACAAATTAGAGATTTTCACACTAAAAATTCACGTTTTACACGTTCCATACATCAAACAAAAACACACTTGAAGCAATTAGTCTTACATATGAATAATCTTTCTTATTCACATATTTGGCATGTCAGGAACCATGATTGAATAAATATTGCACACAGGGCAGTTTAAAATAAGCCTCAGTATCACTAAGTAAATCCTTCTTGGCTGTTTCAAGCCTCCTGTGACACACAGCGGCAAGAAAACATTAGAAAGAAAACTGCAGTTGGTGTTTTCTTTTTACCTTAAATGCTAGCTGTGACTTTCTGTGTGTATGTTTATGTGTTGTACAACAAGACAATAACCTTAAGTATATATCCAAAATCCTATTGAACTGCTATGGGAACTGAAATGAACTGGATTGCAAGGTCAGAAAGAATTATCCAACTAGTGAAGAACACCTTCAGCATCTTTTACAAGATGCTTGGCAAAGTATTCAGCTGAATGTCTTGAGATACTGACTGTCCGAATGCCAAGAGGGTGTAAAGCTGTTAATAATGATAAGGAAGGATTTTTCAATAAAAATAAAATAAAACATCTGTACTAATGCATTTGTGTGGTCAATGTAAATATCTATACCTTTAAATTAGCTTTTATTTTTGTATGTCTGTTGCTATGCATCCTAAACTTTCTTTTTACATTATATAAGTTTATAATGTTCCTTTACCTCCACTGGGATTAACAGCAAGGTTTAAAGGCAATGACAACCCGGGGTTTAGTGCAGTGTGGGAAAAAACATCCATTATGTCCCTATCTGTTATTCTACCCCCACCACTTGACCATAATACCCTGGTTACGCTGTTACTATTACCTATGGCAGGGATCATCTTTTTCACAATTAGCCCTTTTTTTTGGCCAAACTCACCAAACTACACATAACAGTGAGTTATTACTTTATTGTTTCAACAAGTTGAACCTGATGGGTTATAAACAAATCTGCCTCAACAACCATTTACTAATAAGATTCAATACCTGTGGCCTGCAACCTACTATAAAATGGTAAGAATTCATATATAAAAGAATACAGCATATGTGTTAACAAAAGTCTTGATTAGTGTACTACATGATTGCTTACTTTTGTGTATGAGGCTACTGCTCAATGCTAGTACGTATTTATCTGCTAGAAAGCCTGTCATGCGAGTGGGATTTTAATATTATATAATTCATAATCTCATCATTTTATGTAACAGTAGACAGACCTGTCAAACCATATAATCATAACAACCAAGATAGACTGAGAGACACTGCCTTCGAAAACGTTATGACAGTTTTGCTGAAAAATGACAACATGCATGCATGATTGAAAGGTTGAAATTATACGTGGGCAGAATTTTAATTTTTTTTACTATTTAGTAAGGAACTTCTTCAGAAAGCTACTTCAAGGAGCAACAGTGTCATTGCTGTGTAGGAATGGGCTTTTTTTAGTCGGTGTGTGTGTGGCTAGACGCCATTGTGCCTGCTCTAAAAATAGAACTCAGTCAGAGGAACCGGGGGAGGCTGACTCACTCATGAGTCATGAGTGAATGCTAACATTTATGTTATCAGTGCTTGTGAGCACTAACTAACACAACACAATGTGAAAAGTCAAGGAACGAGTCGAGATAGGCTAATTGGGAAGAATTTCAAAAGCCGAGGGCTATATCACTATACTTCAGGAAATTGAGGAAATGCAGTATACTAAATAAAATAAATAAAAAATCACTGTGTGAATTGTAGATATATTGTGATGCATTTTTGGGTGGATTCCAGACAGTATTGGTAGAGCTGATGGCACAATTTACCAGGTGCTTAATCTAATCTAGTATAGAGCTAATAGCAACATTGACAACATGACATCTACATTAAATACCTTTATGACAGTTCTACTTAAACAAGGATAATAGGTGATATGACATTTCATAAAAGCAAAGCAAATCTTTTTTTCCCCTCCTGCAGTAGACCAGTATTATTATATATTACTATTTTATATTTCATTGCCTCACTCGTTAGCATTGAAACAGATGGGTAAACACAAATTCTGATGGATCGGTGGATTATGTTCACTATAGCAGCTGTTCGGCAATCAAATTCGATTAAAAATAAAACTAAAGAATGCATTAGTTACATGTGGTGTGGTTGAAAATGAAATTGCAATGAAACTATTGACAAATTATTAACATCGTTTTAGAGCAAAACATGCTAAAAGCCAGTGAGGTAAACCCCCCTCCCCAGCTTCACCACTGCTACAGTTACAGGAACACAATGCAGGTAGATTTATGCACATGCATACTAAAACCATAAGGCATTGATCTCAGTGCAATAGGGGTAATGCTTATATAAGATATATAGACAGATGCTACAGATAGTAATCCTTTGATATATTAGCTTTTTGTATTATATTTTTTTGGCCATAAAACACAGCAGTAGCACTGCCAACATTAAAAGCATACTGTTTCAGAAAACAGATTGACAGATTGAGACAAAGACAAAAAGCAGAGTGATGGAGTTTATAGGAGCAATATGTCTGCATCATAGTGAGAGAAACACTTAAGTAGGTTAAGATTTATTGCTCTTTTTAATTTTCTGGCGTTTCAAATTTCCAGTCATAGGCTTTATTCCGACTGCAGAATTCTCACGGGTGTGTTGGCGTAACCAGCACACCGATCCATCAATAGCGTCGGCTCATTCTCAATGCGGCAAATGTTTGTGGAAGACATAGAAACCAGAACGGCAGAATTTCCACATCACTGCTGTGGCACAGAGCACATTCTGAGATAAAAAAAAAATAAAAATTGATTTAAAAATAACAAGAAGGACAACAGAAGAAAATGTGAGGGGAGACTTTGAGAATATCAATTTACAATCCATTTCACATAAATGAAATTAATTGAGACAAATAAATGCAACTAGAGAAAGCTGTATGGTTGAAATGGCATTATTGCCTCATTCTCATCTGAAAATGCAGAGTAAAACTGAAGGCTTAGTGGGAAAAGCATAAAAAAAAACCTTGACGAACATGCATTATAAAATTTGACTGAATGTTATAAACCACTGTAGTTAGAAAATAAAGGGGGGAAATCTATTCCCCCTTAAATGTCCTTGGAGCTCAGAGTGGTTGTCGCCAGTGGAATACATAAATCAAGAGACTGGCAGAAAGATGTCAAATAAGTAAAGTTAAATGCATTGAGAGGGGAGAGATAATTCGCTTGGATGCAGTATACTTTAACATATAGTTAATTTAACTGTGTAAAATATGTTGCTGTGTGTGTGCATCAGAGGTGGGAAGTAACGAAGTACAAATATTTCGTTACTGTACTTAAGTAGATTTTTTCGGTATCCGTACTTTACTCCACTATTTATTTTTTCAGACAACTTTTTACTTTTACTCATTACATTTTTACACAAATATCTGTACTTTTTACTTCTTACATTTTTAAAACAGACTCGTTACTTTAGTTTTAATCCATTGATTTGGTGAAATATTATAAAAAAATATTTTTTTTTATATTCACGGCGTGCCGATTTCAGCTGAACAACCGATTTCCTGTCATTGTGCGTTCAATCCACTGGTGTATAAAGTCCTGAATCTCACTCACCACAGAAGTCAGTAAGAAGTTTGGGGTTAATGTGGATGAGACAGAGGGAGTCAGTGATGTAAACATGACTGAGAACAGACACATTCCTGATCATCATCATCTTTTCTCTGCTTGTGTTCTATATGTGGATCTTCAGCCTGGACACATTCATTAGGTAACAACATTTTTATTAGTTTTGTATTTATATATATATATTTGGATGTCAAAATTCAAATGATTTTAAACGGCACGAAATGTTTTCCTTTCTTTACTTAGATATAAAATAAATACATTAACTTCAGATAAAAATATTTTTAATCAGTAAACTTTTGTTTTATTTCTGAGTCTCAAGTCAAACACCAATATCCGCCATGATTCTTACAATTTACCCTCTGGGTGGCGTTTTGTGGGTTTTCCCCTCATAATGGCGACACAAACTTAAATTACTGTCTTTATTGATCGTACAGATAAAAACAATACATCATTTAAATCTGTAAAATGTCTATAATTTTATATACATATAAAAGCTTCCTGACTTGACTTGAAGAGGTGCATTTTCTCCGGTATCACCTCATTAACTGTCCGTGTGGAAACATAGCAAAGGCTCTAAATGATGTCCACACGTCTCTGCACTGATATAGCCTTTATATTTAATCACATGCTGTACATATGATACATGTTTAACACCTCCAACAGGAAGTGGCTATATCTCGCTATATTTGTCTCTCTATTTTCTCTATCTAATTGTCTCTGTGTCTCTTTTAGTAAATGTCTCTGTCTCACTGTATATGTCTCTCTCTTGCTGTCTCTCTATTTGTTTCTCACTCTTTCTAAAGCTGTGTCTGTGTCTCTTTGTCTTTGTCTCTGTCTTTCCTGCTTATTTACATGTCTAACAAAGTTTTGAGTTTTGAAGTAATGCCATTAGTGATCTATGATGAAAGACCTCCCTGGTTCGATTCTTACCTCTAGTTTCATATTGAACATTATAAGAAGTTTTTAAAAACAGAACAATGAAAGATCATTAAAATTGGTTGCTGGCAAATCATGGTATATCAGTAGTGCAGGTGTTGGAGATGTGGTTCTTGTACCTGAGTCACTTCTCATAGACTTCGAGTTACTGAGAGAATGTACAGGAAGGAGAAGTTTTGACCCGCTACCATCATGATCTAAGAGAAAACACTGGTCTCCTAACTATAGAAAAGCCAAGAGTCCAATAAGCAAAGGCTTGTTTGTCTCTCCTGTGTTGGTGTAATGGTCAGTGAAGTGGTTGCTGCTATCTGACTCACCCGGTTCGATTCCTACCCCTTAGCTTTTTTTAAATTGTTTAAAAAGTTTTTAAAAAGAACCAAAAAAGTTCCTAAAAATCAGGTTCTTGCAGGAGATCCTGTGGCTCTATTGGAAGAGCTTTACCTCTGAGTTGAGAGGTTGCCGGTTCAAACCCCCGGCCAGTGCTCAAAGTTAAGAGTGTGGAAGGTGTCAGAAATGGCTGCGTGGAAGGTTGGATGTGGTTTCGAAGGGTGTATCCTCAAGCAGGGGGGCAATATCCGGGCATCTGCCCCCCCCCCCGTTGTCTGAGTAGCTGAAAACAAGGGGTTATGAAGCAAAAACATTCAAAAAAGTATTGACTTAGTTTTGCATATATAGGGAAAAAAAACCTATCACCCTCACTTTTTCTGAGGCTGTGAAGGAGCCAGTATTCACAGCCTTTGTTTAGGGTCAACTACATTTTTGCTCACCAGACACTACTTTCCACAGAGATTACCCAGTGTGGGGACGAGCCAGATTCGAACCAGCAACCTCTGAGCTCAGAGGTGAGGCTTTTATCACAAAGCCATCAACTCCATGGATACATGGATACATGGATACATGGATACATGGATACATGGATGCATGGATACATGGATACTAAATGCATGGATGGATGTGATGTGATGTGATAGCCTAGTGGGTTAATGTCAGTATCCCCACAAGGATGAGTTTGAGAGTTTGATTCCTGGTTGCTGTGTTGGTAAATAAAACTTCTGGACCTTGTCCCCTCTGAAAACATTTCAATTCTCTTCTTTCTGTGTTGGATTAATTTCTTGATTTCCTGGTCTTTAACGAAAGATAACTCCACCAAAAAAAAGCACTTCTGTGGTAGCTCAGTGGGTTAAGGCTTGTGCCTGAACATGGTCCTTAATATAGTCCACGCTGGTGATAAGCTTTCAAAGCCAGTCCTACATGCCTTCTTTCTTACTGCGCTGGCATGAAACAAAGTATGAACCCTCCAAAAAGCACACATGCTTTTCAGCAGGTGGTCGCTCAGTGGTTTAAGGCTTGTGCCTCATCTAAACATGCTTTCCAGTCTGATCTCTTCCATGGTTGACTGGGTTAAGGCTGGTACCTCGCTGATGGTGAGGATCAGGGTTTGAATCCTGCTTTCTGCCTGCTAGTTGCGATGTAGGTTATGTTCCTGCTCCCTAAATCTTTCTTTAGCTTTATATTTTTGTGTTGTGTTTTTGTTTTGTGTTAAATTCTTGTGTTGATGGTTTGAAAAGAATGATAGACCTGCTCTAATCAAGCTTCCCATGCTGTTTTTTTCCTGATGGCTCAGTGGGTTAAGGCTGGTACTTTGCTAATGTTGGTGGTCAGGGTTCAAACCTGGCTTTCTGTCTGCTAGTCATGAGGAAGGTTAAATTCCTGATTCCTACATCTTCATATTCTTGTTTTGATGGGTTAAAAAGTAAGATAGACCTGCTCTAAACAAGCTTCCTAGCTTGTCCTTCCTGATAGTTCAGTGGGTTAATGCTGGTGCCTTGCTAATGGTGTGAATCAGGGTTCGAATGCTGCTTTGTCCTTGCTAGTCACGTCATGGTTTTGCTTCCTACGTCTGTCTTTAGCATTATATTCTTGTGTTGATGGTTTGAAAGAAAAGATAGACCTGCTCTAAACAATTGTCGCAGCCGGTCCTTCCCGATGGTTCAATGGGTTAAGACTGGTATTTCGCTGTTGGTGAGATTCAGGGTTTGAATCCTGCTTTCTGTGTTTCTGTCTGGTCTGAATTTCTTGCTTTGAAGCCTGAAACAAACGATAAACCCCCCAAAAAAAGAAGGTGTGTTGTGGGACTTGATGGCTTTGTGATAAAAGCCTTGCCTCTGAGCTCAGAGGTTGCTGGTTCGAATCTGGCTTGTCCCCACACTGGGTATTCTCTGTGGAAAGTAGTGTCTGGTGAGCAAAGAGGTAGCTGACCCTAAACAAAGGCTGTGAATACTGGCTGCTTCACAGCCTCAGAAAAAGTGAGGGTGATAGGTTTTTGGCAGAATTTTTCCCTATATATGCAAAACTAAGTCGATACATTTTTGAATGTTTTTGCTTCATAACCCCCTGTTTTCAGCTACTCAGACACCTGGGGGGGGCAGATGCCCGGATATTGCCCCCCTGCTTGAGGATACGCCCTTCGAAACCACGTCCAACCTTCCACGCAGCCATTTCTGACACCTTCCTTACTACGGCCAACGGAACCTTCCACACTCTTAACTTTGAGCCCTGGCCGGGGTTTGAACCGGCAACCTCTCAACTCAGAGGTAAAGCTCTTCCAATAGAGCCACAGGATCTCCTGCAAGAACCTGATTTTTAGGACCTTTTTTGGTTCTTTTTAAAAACTTTTAAAACAATTTAAAGGAAAGCTAAGGGGTAGGAATCGAACCGGGTGAGTCAGATAGCAGCAACCACTTCACTGACCATTACACTAACACAGGAGAGACAAACAAGCCTTTGCTTATTGGACTCTTGGCTTTTCTATAGTTAGGAGACCAGTGTTTTCTCTTAGATCATGATGGTAGAGGGTCAAAACTTCTCCTTCAAATCAAGAAATTAATCCAACACAGAAAGAAGATAATTGAAATGTTTTCAGAGGGGACAAGGTCCAGAAGTTTTATTTACCAACACAGCAACCAGGAATCAATCAATCAATCAATCAATCAATCTATCAATCTATCTATCTATCTATCTATCTATCTATCTATCTATCTATCTATCTATCTATCTATCTATCTATCTATCTATCCAGCTAGCTAGCTAAAACAGGTAAAACAGGTAGCAGTAATAACTACTTTTTACTTAAGTACATGTCAGAGCCAAGACTTCTTTACTTTCACTTAAGTAAAAAAGTTGAATCAACTTTTAACCCGAGTATTTTAAAACATGAGTATCTGTACTTCTACTTAAGGAAAGGATGTGTGTACTTTTGCCACCTCTGGTGTGCATACATGGGGACGCACACACACTCACTTATATGCATACACATACATGCACAGACTGAACTATAGGTGTGCAATTCAGAAGACACACGCACTACTACCTTTCTGCTGTGGATGCCCGAGTAAGACTACTGATGTCAGCTTTTCTCTTTCTACCTGTCTGTCCTTTTTGACCTTGCCGTCTCCCTTCTTTACAAAATCCTCTAATAATCCTCTACCCCGATGCAAACGTTACCTTTACACTTAAGGTAATTGATATCAGTGTAATAGAATTATGTAAAATATTATTTTTTTTTATTTTTTATTACATTTAAAATACAATTTTCATTGATAATTCTTTATGTTTATGTTTTTTTGTTCATCCATGCCCCTCTTTCCTTAAGACCATTTCTAATGCAACACAGGCTACTGTCATATTCAAAATAATGATGGCAATGATGTGCATGTGATGGCAAAGTATAAAGAAGGGTTTGACATGCGGTCCTTAAACAAAAATAGAAATCTTCAAAGGGGATGGGTGATGGTGGGGGGTGATGGGATTATCACATCAAACCTGGGCTCATGTAGAATGCCACAACAACAGCAGCAGCAACAACAACAACAACAACAAATTACACAAGCCCAAATTTCTTTATGATTTTGAGTAAGATTTTGAGATCTGTAACAAAATTAGCACAACAAACAAACAAGCACAGTCATTTTTCCTTAGTAAACTCTTGGTCAGGGTCAAATTAGTTTAAATTTGGCTAATGGTAGACTGTTCATGCTCTCATATAATTATACAGTCTCACCATTAATGGCATATAGCATCCATAACATGCACATACAACATTCAAATTTGACTACTGCAAATTTCCATGATCCACTTAACACTAAATGACTAATGCCCTGTTAGATTTTGTGACCTTGCTAGTATAAGAATGTATCTGGGTTCAATATGAATTTTGGATAATTACCGGAGCAATTAAAGTCTGAAGATGATTAGTCTTTTTAAAAGCACTGTTTAGGAAGGGTGGTGTTTGTATGACTGTGTGCATGTGGAAGCATATGTCTGTTTTCCTGTCTAAGGTTAATGAATAATCTTACATTCCTGTCCCCATCCCTGTGCTATTGTACATCTGGCCTAGCTATGAATATTCATGCATCTGATGCATATTTAATATGAGATTGATGGCCAGCGCTATATTTAACACAGTGGAGGAAAAACATGGCTAAAGAGAAAAGAAAAAAAGGGAAAGAAAAGAGAGATTAATGGGAAGAACAGGAAAAAACATGACTGAGGAAGCTTGTGTGTGCATGTATGTATGCTTTAGAGAGAGAGAGTGAGAGAGAGAGAGAGAGAGAGAGAGAGAGAGAGAGAGAGAGAGAGAGAGAGAGAGAGAGAGTACATAAGAAACAGCCTAGCTTTGAACACCTGCTTTATTTTGCCTTTCAGAAATCTGTTTCTAAAAATGAGAGAAGCTCCAGACGATCTAAAGTAACCCTGAAGCAGTGTCTAAAACCTAGCCAGCCAGACATCTCTGGAAACAGCAAGTGTATGTGTCTTCTGCGAACAAGTGAGAAAGAAAGTGAGAGAAAGATATACAGAGACATTTGTGGAAGATGTTGCCTATGTATGCATATAGACATGTATAACATGTCGCCATTGTAGTTAAAGGTCTTTTCTAATTAGTACACACACTCACAAGAGTCCATTCATAGCCTATTTATATCCTCTCTATTGTGATAACAATCAAACCAATCTATACTAGCTTTTTTTCATTGGGGGTGTTAATTGATTCAATGCTACCAGCCAGAAAGTTCATTTTTAGCAAACAATGTCTGAGATTAGAATTGCCAGGTTTGGGTTCCAAAGTGGAGCAAGGGTAAAACATCCAACATAGCATAAGGAGATCACTAGTACCTATTGCTGGTGAATTCAAAGCCATCTGTAGCTATAGCGTTTCAGCGAGAGTAAAGCTACGGTCACATACAATGATTTTATAGATGCAAGATGCCAGTCCTTGTACTATAAAGCTGCCAGGGGGGTTCCTACTGCAGGTTGCTATAGTAATTTTTATTAGGGCTTGGCAGAACTAGCATTACTGTTTTCACTCCAGGTGGTTGTAGCTGCATCAAATTTCTCGATATTTTCATAAAGATAAAATTTTTGCAAATTTGTCACACTGCTGGACACGCCCACATCTAACTACAAGTAGTCGCTCATGAAAATTAATGGCTTTGTCACTGCATAGCTTAATTGGTCATGCACTCTGTATCAAAGTGATACCTTGTCCCCAGTGATTTACAGCAGCCCTAGCCAATCATAGTGTCCAGAAGCTCCTCTATGTGGAAATGGGCAGATATGGTGATATATGATATTGGTTTTGCAGATTAATTGGCACAGATAGTTAAATGCTGGAGCTATTGACTATCGTAAAAAATCCATACCTATAGTTTTTATAGTATCGTTTTTCCAGCTTGCATCGGTTTCTGGAGTGGTTAGGAAGGTCTGCTATCATTGCAAATGTCACCTTTAGCGGCCTCTAAGGGTAAATCACTAATGCCATGTGCTGTTTGTTTTTACACGTGAATCTGCGCGTTGAACGGAGTGATTGCGGTGCACGGAGAGCACTATATTTTTTTATTATTTAGAATTGATTAATTATATACTTATATTTATTAATGAATATAATCATATGCATTTAATTTAGGGTTCCCTGGTGGTCTAGTGGTCTAGTGGTCCCTGGCGCTTTCACCGCTGCGGCCCAGTGCTGGTCCCAATAAATGGGGAGGGTTGCGTTAGGAAAGGCATCCAGCGTAAAAACATCTGCCAAATCGAATATGCGGATCATAAATACGGATGATCCGCTGTGGCGACCCGTAATGGGAGAAGCCAAAAGAAAGTTTTATATGTATTTAATTTAGCACATTTTTTTTTTGCACAAATCTAGTACAGAATGAACAAAGATTAACAGATAAGAGTCGACTTCTGTTTTAAAAAATTCAGAAATCATATGTATATCACGGTTATATAGCAATGCTATATTAGATGAAAGCTGCAAAAATATGCAACAATTTTAAAAACTGAAATATCTGTTATCTGTTAAATCTGTTAAAAATCTTGGTATTACTTTTTAATTTAATGTGATTGTGTGATGTTACACTCACTGAGGAGCACCTGTACACCTATCACTAATGCAATTTTCTAATCACATGGCAGCGGTGCAATGCAAAAAATCATGCACAATCGGCCAGCAGCTTTGAGGTTTTCCATAAACCATCAAAATTGAGGAAAAAATGTGATCTGAAAGATTATGAACATGGCATGATTGTTGGTGCCACAATGCCTGCTTTGAGTATAAGTGCTGATTTCCTGAGATTTCTACACACAACAGTATCTAGAGTTTACTCAAAATAGTGCAATAAATAAAACATTCACTGAGAGGCAGTTATGCAGACAAAAATACCTTAATGGGCAAAGAATGGCCAGGCTGGATCAAACTAACTGAAAGGTTACAGTAAACCAGAGCATCACTACAATTGTGGAAAGCAGACAAATATCTTAGAGCGCACATAATGAACCTTGAGGCAGATGGGCTACAAAGACAGAAGACCATGTTGGTATCCACCTATGTCAGCCAAGAACAGAATGTGGATACCGCAGTGTGCATGGGATCACCAAAGCTAGAAAAACAACGCTGATAAATCAAATTTTCTGCTAAGCCAAGCAGATGGGAGCCAGTATGAGCACTTGGACCTGACCTGACTTGTGTCAACAGTCCAGGTTGGTGGAGGTGATGTAAATATGTGGAGATCATTACTTGAATTTCATAGCCTTTTGGTTCATTGTTGCTAACCATGTGTATCCCTCCATGTTCACTATCTACTCTTTTAATGCCAAAAGTGGTCTCAACTTAGATTCATAAACAGTTGAGTGAGTTTAGTATTCATGAAGGCGCTGCAGTAAAATCTGCAGTCATGTCAATATGGTGCAAAATCTCAAAGGAATATTTCCAACATTTTGTCGAATACCACAAAGAACAAAGTCCATCTTGAAAGAAAAGGAAGGCTCTAACCACTATTACTATGTTGTTTCAAATAAAGTGTCCCATGAGCAGATTCTCACAGATACAATATTTGCTTTTATATGGTTGATAGAGCAGATGACTTTGACACTAGTTCCGGCTGCAAGGTTTACATATAATGTGCTTCACAACACAAGTAACTAACAATGTTTTGTATATTGGCTTAGCTAATGTAGCATAACATAATAGGTTTCCATTGTCATTCAGCAAAATCTTTCTGACGCCAATGGTTTTTTTTGGTTTGTTTTTTAAATATATATATTGTTGGTTGGTGGAACATGACTATATTATACATATAAGATTGAGAAAGACAAATAGAAATATTCTTAGCCATGGCCCAAATAATTTTCCACCATACTAATTCTGAAGTCCCCCTGCAATGTATAATGTATGTTGCTTTATCCTGCTTTAACACACTCTATGTAAGCTAAACAGAGAACTTGCAAATGAGATGCAATAATACATACAGGGCAGTGATGAATAATCTCCAAAACAAACCAACATATTATGTTAATAAGGTTTTCTAATAATTCCAATGCCCCACACTAATGAGGCTGAGCTGCTGCTACTAACATGAATCAGTGCTTACAATGAACCCCACTGGCATGAAAAAGTGAGAATTTGTAGCTGAGGGATTCTGGGGCTCCAGAATCAGAGCATTCCCTCCTAGATTTGTCCTTCAGTGGACACCTTTAGAAAGTGTACCTGCTCTGTCAGCTGAAAAACAAATGGTTCTGTTCTGCAACGGCTAGAAGACGATTTTAGAGGCGGCACTAGGGACATGCAGGTGGGACAATGCTCCACTTTTCCCAGTACGCAATTAAAACCATTCAGTCTGGAACTTTATGGTTCACCATTTTAAAGCAATGGTACGAATGTATGTGTGTGTGTGTGTGTGTGTGTGTGTGTGTGTGTGTGTGTGTGTGTGTGTGTGTGTGTGTGTGTGTGTGTGTGTGTGTGTGGCTAAAACTAGGTGCAAGGTCATTTCAGTACAAGATGATAAACAGCACACAGAAAAGCTGTGGTGAAAACAATTGGTTAAATGATGAAAGAGCCACAAAAAAATATGCAGCTTGAAAGTCAATCAGTCCATAACAATTCACTATATAGCCTTCGTCAAGTTGCCCTAATTCTCACATTTTTGTCAAATCAGCTGAACCGTGCACAATATTAGTTGGTCTATTTGTAGATTTGTAACAATTTGAATGGCTCTGCCAGAAATATGTTGTGTAATCACAAGTGGTTTCAGCCCTCCATAAAGCAGCTTTTACAGGGTTAGCAAACTTTTTAGTCTTCTTCATGCATCTTAGTATCGCATAGTGTTTTCCTATTCCTACAAATATGTGCCATTGTCTGTCCTTGCATTTTATAGACACAGAAAGTATCCTCTACACACCATTCCAAAAAGCTGTCTTGAATGATTAGCCTTTACTCTCTTTTTCTCTCGCATTGACTTAGACCTGGATAAGTTTAGAGAAGTCAGCTATAATCACTGCCCTGTCCTCTGCTTATTCTTTCTCTGAGGCTCTAAGCCACAGGTTTGCTTTTACACTAGAAATGCAACTCCACACCTCTGGCCTTCTTATTTCCACTCTTCTCCTTTCGAATTCTATTCTGTAACCTTATTTTCCCTCTCTAGTATTCTAGTAAATTATTGTTATCTATCGTCCCCCTGGCCTTTAAAATGTCATTTCCTTATTACATCCTTTGTTTCTTAAGAACATCCTCCATATTATTCTTCCTTCTAAAGATACCTGTCCTACTCTATTCACTTACCTTCTTGCCTTCTCTACCTTGCTCTATTTTAGTCCCCTCCCCCCAAAAAGTCCAAGACTTGGTCTTCACTCAACTCTTCCTAATCTGTAGGCATCAATGCTACACCTCTCTATTTTTCAGAATATCACACTGTATACTACACTCTCGCTGTTACTAAGCTACATTTCACCAACCTGACCTAGGTAGTGTAGTTCGACCAATTAAACTACACTACCTAGACAAGAAAGTCGGCATCTAATCAAATGATCAGTCGCTAGACTTACAAGCGTTTTATACCCATTCACAATCACCTTCTAATCAAACACATCAGGTTCTAATCAGTACAAGGACTTAAATACATCGGACTGTTCAGAGTCGCTTTGAAAAATCTTGCTGTAGCATTCGTGTCCGTGACGATACTGTGGCATTGTTTACATTCCTCTCTCTCTCTCTCTGGCTTTGAACCTAGCTTTCCCTAGTACTTTGCCATTTTAGTTTGACTCACTCTGCCTGTTTTATGACCTTTGTCCGTGAGTCATGGCACTGGCTTCAAAATAGTTTTGATTTAACCAGTTTTCTCGTAATTGCCAGCCATAAATTGTTACAGAAAACTGAAAGTGAACATGGAATTAAAACATAAAGATTTGTATAACTTGCACATGCATTGAAAGAGCCATAATTCTTTAACTGATCATTTACTGCATGCTACATATCATGGGTGCATAAATGCATTTATTTTAGAAGCATATTCAACTGTAGAGACAGAAAGAAGGAGACAAATTCTAAATCTAAGCCTTCAGCCCACCATATATTCTCCCTATTTTAGTCTTGCCAAATTCCCACACATCAGGCATCTCTACTCTTTCACAAGAGAGCCAAGAGACCGAAGGCTATCAAGTGCTTCCTCTGAGGCACAAGAAACTATACAAGCTCTTCTTTTCAGACTGCTGCTCATGTATAATCGTGGGGCAGCCTAACACCAGTTCAGGAAAGTGATATCCACCCATTTCTTCATGCATGAGCTCACAGGCACCTATGATTGGCTAGTGATTGAAAGAGGAAAGCAAGTGTGCCAGACTTTCCTCGCTAAGAGCCCAGCCAATTTTGCTGTTTCGGTTTAAAATCTGGCTCGGTTAGCTGTGCCATCATCAGGATTCAAATTTGTGATCTTCAGATGCTTTTGTGTTGCTGCACCTAAGGATCTTAAGTTTGTTTTCTTTTCTTTTATCAAGTATATTTTTAGTTCAAATTGTATAAATAGAAGTGTGAGCATTGCTGATCAATTAACCCCTAAAGTGGATACTCACAAACCTGAATCCCATAGCTTACTGTATTGTTTGCATAATTTATCATTTCATTTATTATAAACCAAAGGAATAACAAACTGAGACAAGGAAGTTAAAATAGCCTATGAACACTTTGATTTAAGAATTCCCTATAAAAAAAAGAAATTATCACCACTATCCTTCTACGCATCACCTGAGCACACAAACCCACAACTCAAAGGATTTGTTCTCAACACGTATAGACAAGTGCTTAGATTGGGAAATAGAAGTTAACCTTGGACTTTTCAAGCTGGAGCTGGGCCTGCCTCTCAGCCTCTCTGCGCAGTGCCTCTTTATCCTCTTCTAGAGACACATCCGAGTCAGACGGTCGACTGGTGTACGAGTCTGCCGAACCCTGTACAGAGAGCAGAGGGACAAGCTTTACCACAACATTCCTTACAGTATCACATACACATGTAGAAACATTTTCAGGTCTTTCTGAAATACCACTATCCCGAATGACACATTATGTAAATGTTTAGAGACTGTTGACTTACATCATAGATTATCGTAGACAAGAATCAGTGATGGGGGTAAATAGACATATAGTCTTCATGTATAGCAGTTGAGGTGTTTAGCAAAAGTTATAGGCTGCAATATCTTACAGAGCAGTAAATATTTTTACCAAAGCAACAGAAACGCAGGAATGACCGACCTACTGTGCCTTCGTAATCTGACATGAATACATTTTTAATAGTAGTCCAACATTAAACACACTATCCTCCCTGCTCTACTCCAGACTCAACACTTTTTCATTTTTAAATCTATTTTTAATGAGAGAACAATTTTATTCGAGTCACTATACAATAATCCAAAAGCAGCAGAAAGTCTTCATTGTTTGGATATTTACTCTAAAAGCTTTAAATCTAGAGTTTCCAGTTCTTTGAATAAGCAAAAAATATGCACACAT